>NC_048447.1:7098700-7411857 GCF_004353265.1 Vitis riparia | reverse complement strand
GTGGAATCTGCAAGGAAAGCTCAGTGGATTCAAGATCAAGGGAGCTTCACAGCGAGAGGAGAGGTTATTGCTCTGAGGAGATGGTCGCCAAAAGAGAACTCAATCATTAATGGAAAATTTAGACGGGGGTGGTTGGAACTAAGAGGTCTCCCTTTCCACCTGTGGGATGAGGTGCAGTTGAGACACATTTTGCAGCAATGGGGGAGGGTAACGAAGGTGGCAAGGAAATCATTGAAGCTTGTTGATTTGACGAAGGTAACATTGTGGGTGGAGATGTTTCCAAATGTCGTGCTTCCAGCGCTATTAGAGGTAGAAGATGGAGATTGGACATACATGGTTGCAGTTACAGTCACCGGAGAAGATGACGGAGAAGACTCTATCAGGCCTGAGTCGAATCGCAGCAAGGACGAGCTGAGGTCAGCTGGGGGTTGCGTCTTTCAGAAGCCACAGAACGTTGAGGGGCTATGAGCTATTGACAGGACCATTGAGTGCCATAGCTGGATGCCTCGTCATCGTTCCCATTTTCGTTCTTCAGATTTAAAATCGGCTAAGGGGGAAAAAGGAAAGGGAAGGTGGATGTTGGGCCCAATGGTGGGAAGCAACATCGGGCCAACACCAGACGCCTTTGAAGCCCGTTCTGATTGGGCCCAATTTGGGGCGAAAGATTTTGGGCCCCTAGCGGGTCCAGCCCATAAAGGATCCTCTAATGGCGGCCTAGATGTATCTTCGTCTTCAAAGCTCCGAAGACCAGGGTTCATTGCAAGGAATAAAATGTCGAAAGGTCTTCTTCAAGTGTCGTCAAAGCCGAAAGGATCCTCAGTCTCCGTAAGGCGCAGAGCAAGAAGTGGGCCGCCGAGATTTGAGGAGGCGTCTTCTACCCCGAAGTGAAACTTAGAAGGAGGTGGCTCACTAGAGACAAATCGAGACGCTTCTCGGGGCAAATCTCACTCCAGAAAGAGCGATCTCTCCACTGGTTTTGAAACATCCAAAGTTTCTACCGGCAAGACAGAGGGAGAAGAGGGGATTCTGCAATGCGAATTGTTCAATGAGGTGCGTACTCCTTTCTCAGCTGTATCTGAGTGAGATCTTCCTCTGTCTAGGGCTTTTGAGCCAAATTTTATTCCCGAAACCTCTGTTTCTTTGGTTCACCCTTCTCGTTGTCAGTCTTTTGCTTCGATTCCGTTGGAGTCAAGCTACGCCGTTCAGTGTGGTTCCGTTTTTATCTCTCCTGTGGTGAATAACAACCATCGTGGTGGTGCGTCCTATTCGGAAGGTGTGGTGGTTCCCCTAGAAACCTCTAACCGAAAATTTAAAGACCGGTCTCTCCTTAGGGAAACTCTCAGTAACCCTAAGGTGCGTGGTGTCTCAGGTGAGGCTTCGTTCCCAGTGCTAGAACCTTCCACCCTCCCGTTGGAAGGTTTTCAGGTTGAGGGGCTTACGCCTCGGAAGATGGTCAAGGTTCAGTCGGTTCTGGAGAGTTTGAGGGTTAGAATTGTCAGGGATAATGGAAAAGGTGTGGAAGGAGAGAACAAGAGTGCTCTCTCTGTGGACAAGGTTTATTTCAGAAGAAAGAAGAAAAATGACTCTGGAACTCAAGGAGAGGATTAGTTCTAGGTGTGGGTTGTGTCGGGTTGTTTTTGTTTTCATGAAGATATTAAGTTGGAATACAAGAGGTTTAGGATCTAGGAAGAAAAGGAGGACTGTGAGAAGGTTTTTAAGTACTCAAAACCCAGATGTGGTGATGCTTCAGGTAACAAAGCGTGAAATTTGGGATAGGAGGTCTGTGAGTAGTGTTTGGAAAGGTAAAAGTCTGGATTGGGTTGCTCTTCCTGCTTGTGGGGCGTCGGGGGGGATTGTGATCTTGTGGGATTCAATTAAGTTCAAGTGTTCAGAGAAGGTGTTAGGATCTTTCTCTGTTACTGTAAAATTGAACTCTGAAGAGGAAGGGTTTTTTTGGTTAACCTCAGTGTATGGCCCGAATAAGGCAGTGTGGAGGAAGGACTTTTGGATAGAGCTTCAAGACCTGCATGGTTTGACTTTCCCAAGGTGGTGTGTAGGAGGGGATTTTAATGTGATTAGGAGGATATTTGAGAAGATGGGTGACTCTAGGTTAACAGTCAACATGAGGTATTTTGACGAGTTTATAAGGGAAAGTGGTTTGTTGGATCCCCCTCTTAGGAATGCGGCTTTTACATGGTCAAACATGCAAGTCGATCCTATTTGCAAGAGGTTAGATAGGTTTTTGTTCTCTTCTGAGTGGGATTCTTTTTTCTCTCAAAGTATTCAAGAGGCCCTTCCTAGATGGACCTCTGACCATACCCCAATTTGTTGGAAAACTAATCCTTTAAAATGGGGGCTGACTCCTTTTAGGTTTGAGAATATGTGGTTGCTCCATCCTGAGTTTAAAGAGAAGTTTAGAGATTGGTGGCAAGAGTGTACGGTTGAAGGTTGGGAAGGTCACAAGTTTATGAGGAAACTAAAGTTTATTAAATCAAAGTTGAAAGAGTGGAATATAGTGGTCTTTGGAGATTTAAGAGAGAGGAAAAAGCACATTCTTACGGACTTAGGCAGAATTGATCGAATTGAACAAGAAGGGAATTTAAATCTTGATCTGGTTTCGGAAAGGACCTTAAGAAGGAAGAAGCTAGAGGATTTGTTATTGAAAGAAGAGGTATAATGGAGACAAAAATCTAGGGTTAAGTGGATTAAAGAAGGGGATTGCAACTCAAAGTTTTTTCACAGAGTGGCCATTGGAAGAAGAAGCAGGAAGTTCATAAAGTCTCTGGTTTCTGAGAGGGGGGAGACTTTAAATAACATTGAGATTATTTCTAAGGAGATTGTAAATTTCTTTGGGAATCTCTATTCCAAACCCGAAGGTGACTCTTGGAAGATTGAAGGGATTGATTGGGCCCCTATTGCTGAAGAGAGTGCAATTTGGTTGGATAGACCGTTTTCTGAAGAGGAGGTTCGAATGGCAATTTTCCAATTGAATAAGGAAAAGGCCCCTGGCCCTGATGGCTTTACTATGGCAGTTTATCAAGAGTGTTAGGATGTGATAAAAGAGGATCTTATGAGGGTGTTTTTTGAGTTCCACACTAAGGGGGTAATAAATCAAAGTACAAATGCGACATTCATTGCTATGGTGCCTACGAAAAGCCAAACTTTTAAAATCTCAGATTATAGACCTATTAGTTTGGTTACAAGTTTATATAAGATAATTGCTAAGGTCTTATCAGGGCGTTTACGCAAAGTTCAAGGAGCCTTTGTGGAAAGGAGACAAATTTTGGATGTTATATTGATAGCCAATGAAGTGGTGGATGAGAAAAGAAGGTCAGGGGAGGAAGGGGTAGTCTTCAGAATTGATTTTGAGAAGGCCTATGATCATGTGGATTAGGGCTTTTTAGATCATGTGCTTCAAAGGAAAGGTTCAGCCAGAAATGGAGATCTTGGATGAGGGGCTGTTTATCTTCTTCTAGTTTTGCTATCCTAGTTAATGGGAATGCAAAGGGTTGGGTTAAGGCCTCTAGAGGTTTGAGACAGGGAGATCCTCTTTCTCCTTTCCTTTTTACTCTATTAGCAGATGTTCTAAGTAGGTTGATGATTAAAGCTAAGGAAACTGAGATAACTGAGGGTTTCCTTGTGGGGAGGGATAGGACTAGAGTGTCCTTGTTACAATTTGCTGATGATACCATATTTTTCTCTAAAGCCTCTTTGGACCTTCTTCAAAACCTTAAGATTATCCTTTTGGTTTTTGGGCAAGTATCTGGTTTAAAAATCAACTTAGAAAAAAGCACCATTTCAGGTATTAACACTAGGCAGGAGGTGTTGTCTAGTTTGGCTTTGGTTTTCAAGTGCAGAGTGTCAGAGTGGCCTTTGTCTTATTTAGGCCTTCCTTTGGGAGGGAACCCAAAGACAATAGGCTTTTGGGATCCAGTGGTTGAGAGAATTTCGAGGAGGCTGGATGGGTGGAAAAAGGCCTATTTGTCTTTGGGAGGGAGGATTACTTTAATTCAGTCTTGTCTGTCTCACATCCCTAGCTACTTCCTTCCCTCTTTAAAATCCCTGTATCTATAGCTTCAAAGATTGAGAAGATGCAAAGGGATTTTCTTTGGTCTGGGGCTGGGGAAGGGAAGAAAGATCACCTAATCAGATGGGAGGTTGTTAGTAGACCAAAGGAGATGGGAGGTTTGGGCTTTGGGAAGACTTCTATGAGAAATATTGCCCTCTTAGGGAAATGGCTTTGGAGGTTCCCTAGAGAAAGGAGCGGTCTTTGGCATAAGGTTATTGCGAGTATATATGGGACACATCCTAATGGATGGGACGCCAACATGGTGGTTAGATGGTCTCACAGATGTCCTTGGAAGGCTATTGCTCAAGTTTTCCAAGAGTTCTCCCCTTTTGTTCGCCTAGTCGTGGGCAATGGGGAGAGAATTCGGTTTTGGGAAGATCTTTGGTGGGGAAACCAAACTTTGTGTTCTCAATTTGCTGATCTCTACAGAGTTATTTCTGTGAAAAATCTCACTGTCTCAAATGTCCTTGGCAATTCCTTACCATTGTCTTGGAATTTTAACTTTCGCCGCAATCTAACGGATTCAGAAATTGATCTCCTTCAGAGATTAATGTCCTCCCTTAATTTTGTGCTTCTTTCCCCTTCTTCATCAGACTCAAGAGCATGGTCTTTGTCTTCGTCAGGCTCGTTTTCAGTGAAATTTTTTTTCTATGCCTTGTCAAAAGTTTCAAATCCTTTAATGTTCCTTTCGGCCAAGTTTTTATGGAGCTCAAAAGTCCCTTCAAAGGTTAAGGCCCTCGCTTGGTTAGTAGCACATGGGAAGGTAAACACTAATGACAAGTTGCAATTGAGAAGACCCTACAAAGCCCTCTGTCCTCAATGGTGCATTCTTTGCAAAGGAAATGGAGAGTCGATTGACCACCTTTTTCTTCATTGTCCCGTTACCATTGGACTTTGGCACAGGTTGTTCAATCTAGTAGGTTTGATTTGGATCCCTCCAAGGAGCCTCGAGGACATGTTGGTTATTTCTTTTAAAGGCTTGGGGAACTCATTAAGAGGCAAGACACTTTGGCAAATTGCTTGCCTTACTTTGATTTGGATGGTGTGGCAAGAAAGAAACAATAGAATCTTTGAGGATAAAGGGAGAACGGAAGAGATGGTTTGGGATTTGATCCGGTTTTATTCTTCTCTATGGGCTTCTTGTACTGAAGCTTTTCAAGAGTTTGAAGATTGATGGGGTTTCTTTTGTTTTTAGAGTTTTTGTTGGGTGTTTTTCCTTGGTATTTGTGTAGGAAGGACCTCTCATCCTTCCCTTGGTTTTTTTCTCTTTCTATTGTCTCTTTTTTCTCCCTTGTATTTGTTCTTTTATTAATATAATCTTCTTCGCTTCTGATCAAAAAAAAAAAATTATAGGTGGTTCCTCCATGCTATGAAGTTTTCTGTGTTTTAAAGGACCAACTGGTTTGCTGCTTTTATTTTATTAGAACTCTTCAAAGTGATGTCCCCTTAAATAATTTGGAGTTGAGCAATAGAATGATGGAGATTCTAATTTCATTCTCCAAAATTCCAGTCACATTATGCTCACTAAATCATGACGATGGGAAATCTTAAGTTTGATGTTTATAATTTCTGCAGACAAGGAAACTCAGAGACTTGCTTGAGAACACACTGGGATGGGACTTTCAGCAGACCAGCACAGTAGATGGACTGTATTGTGAAGAAGATGAGGTTAGTATGACATTCCACCGTAGTGGAAGTATGCCCACTTTGTATCTATCCTTATTGAATGCTCTCTCTATCCAGTTTGCTCCTGTTGTTGAGATGTTGGAGGACCCAAGTGAGCAATGAGGCTACAGCTTCTTAGATATGGACACGTGAAATCCATAAATAATGAGTATGACAAAAACCTGAGAAGACAGCATCTAGGGCATGCGAATGATATCCTGTTCTAGCGTCTTTAAGAGGTGACTGATTAATCAAACATAACATGTGACAGCTTCCTCAGTCTATACAAAATCCTCACCTCTTTCATTTTGTAAAGCCATAGATTTATTAGCAGTGCAGATAATTTTAAAATATGTCTGGATCAATAATGTGGAGTTTAAGGGAATCGAGACTTTTGCTTGTTTCATGTTTGTGCAGCAGGGTTGGGGTTGGGGGTTGTTGGCTTAAACTTCTTGCAGAGCTGCTGATTTGAACAGGTTCCTGATATATGGTGACTAATTTCTAAAGAGATTATGTTAGATTGATAAGAAAAGAAAAAATTTGTAAAGAAAAAACATAATGGGAAGTTTGAAACATGATTCTTGGAAAATTGTTTTCCAAATGGGTTTTTTTTTTTTTTTTTTCACTTCGCTACCCGTAATCTACAATATATACGTACACACTATTATCAACCGTAAATTTTATAAGAACATATAAGAAACATGATAAATAGGTCTTTTCAATTTTGATCTTTGAAAAAAATATTTTCTTTCACCAAATATAAAGCATATGTAAAATGATGAAAAGGCCCACTTCTTTCACATATTATACATATTGGGATAGTGAGTATTGTAGTTTGTTTATTAGTAATTTTATTCTTTTTCATTCTAGCTTTTGAATTTTTTTGGATATGAGGTTGTTATTTAATCAATTGGATCATTACTGGTAAGTTTGAAGAGGGTTGAGTAAAAGTAAGTTTATTTGATGAGGTAGGGTAGAATTGGAAGTTTTAATTGAATTAAAATGTTTTAATTAATTTGAGAAGAATTTTAAATTGAGAATTTTAAAAGAATTTTTTTTTCAAATAATTAAAATAATTTGAAAAGGAATTTTAAATTGAGGATTTAAAATTAAGAATTTAAAAAAAAAAAATCAAATCTTTATTAATTTAAAATATGAAATCTTTACAAATCCTTTTAAAACTTTTAAATTCTCAAATTGTTTTTAGCAAAATATGATTTCCAAATTGATTCCAATCTACTAAGTTGTCTCCTAAATATATCCTACCTAAATGGGTTTTAGGAGACACATTGAGAGAGAATCAATTAACTTCCCTTATCATTCTCAATTTCTCAAGAAAGATTCAAAAATTGGATCTTGGGTTGTTAAAAGAATTTGAATCCCTTCAGTGAGATTGAGAGGAATCCACATAAACATTGAAAGTGTTGTGTCGACATGGATCAAAGTAAAGGTGTTGGAGAGTAAGTCTTTAAGGTAAAGCGGTTTGGTAAATCTATGTATTTTGATATCAAATAGAGGATCATAGATTAGAGGCCTTAGACCCCATAGTTTATTATCTCCACAATTAGTGTAAAGGTTTTGTTGAGATATTAGGAATGCTTTCCTTATATCATTTATTGTTGAGATATTAGGAATATTTAGATATTAGGAAAGTTGAGATATTATGAATATTGATATATTAGGAATATTGAGATATTAGGAAAGTTGAGATATTAGGATATTAGTTGTTATTTCCTTATATCATTCTTTCCTTGTATCATTATTTCCCATTCTTAGAATGGTGATTACCCTCTATATATACTCTGTACATGAACAATGAAAGTATGAATGAAAAACTATCATTCATCAATTTGAAGATGGTATCAGAGCCAGGGAACTAAAATCCTGGATATTTTGTCGTAAGACCAACAATTGCCCCTCCTTTGCGAGAGAAAAAAAAAATGAGTGAAAAAAGTACTATTGTTTTTCAATCTGAAGGTATTTTCAATCCAGGAATTATTTTGACTGAATCAAACTATGACGTTTGGTCACAACTCGTGGAGATGCATATTGCCGAACGAGAAAAACTTTCCTACATCCGAGGTAAGACAAATCTACCAAAAGAGTCAGAAGATGGATATGAAAAATGGTATGCAGAGAATCAAAAGGTGAAGAGATGGTTGTTAATGTCCATGAGTCCAGAAATTATGAAGCGTTACTTACGCTTACCCACCGCTCAAGAAATTTGGAGTGCATTATCAAAGGCCTTCTATGATGGAAGTGATGAATTACAAGTTTTCACTTTGAATCAAAAAGCCTTCACTGCCAAACAAAACGGCAGGTCTCTTTCTGAATATTATGGAGAGTTAA
Source organism: Vitis riparia (assembly GCF_004353265.1). NCBI lineage: Eukaryota > Viridiplantae > Streptophyta > Magnoliopsida > Vitales > Vitaceae > Vitis > Vitis riparia. The sequence continues at coordinate 7,403,774 of NC_048447.1, read as the reverse complement.
CTGAACTTTTTTGCGAATTGGATCATCGAGATAAGGTAGTCATGAAAGACCCTGAAGACATTGCAGCATACCGGAAATCCATTGAACGACAACGGGTGCACATCTTTCTTGCTGGATTGGGTGGTGACTTTGAGCAAGTTCGAGGAGAGATTCTACGCAAAGATTCTCTTCCCGATTGGGAAGAATGCTATGCACTGATTCGACGAGAGGCAGTACGTCATGCTAGTATGAAAGCAGAATCTGACAACCCTGACACCTCAGCTATGGTAGTCCGACAACAATTAACCCGAAATTGGCAGGACCAATCCAAGACCAACCATCCTAAGACAGACCCTAATATTGATAAGTCAACCTTCAAATGCACTCACTGCAATAAGACTGGTCATACCAAGAGTCGTTGCTTTGAAATTGTGGGATATCCAGATTGGTGGGATCACAATCATGATCAACGGAAGAAGGATTCCAAGAAAACCTCGACTACAGCTATTGCCAAAATAAAAACAGAGGCTAATGTTGATGAGAAAGCCTCTGCATTGATAGCCGCTACAGATTATGGTGGTAAGTTTTTAAATATTTCTACACCTGTTATTAATAATGCATGGATAATTGATTCTGGTGCTACAGATCATATGACTTTTGATTCTAGACAGGTCTCACCTGTTAGACCTTCCTCACAAAAATTTGTTTCCACAGCCAATGGCAACACAACCCCAGTCATTGGGGAAGGATCCTTAACTCTTACTGATACTTTGAATTTGGATTCTATTTTAGTTGTTCCATCCTTAAATTACAATCTTTTGTCAGTTTCTCAAATCACTGCAGCCTTATCTTGTATTGTCATTTTTTTGCCTGAATTTTGTGTTTTTAAGGACATCCAAACAAGACAAACGATTGGTTTTGGTATTAAGCGGGGAAAACTCTATTATTTGGACTTGCAGTCAAAGGATTCAAATAAGTTGCGACAAGCCTTGATGACAGATGGATCTGAGGGGGAGAAGAAAAAGTCTGAAATTTGGTTGTGGCATCGACGTCTGGGACATGCTTCCTTTGGTTATTTAAAAAAATTATTTCCTAGTTTGTTTGCAAAGAGTGATATTTCTGGTTTCCGTTGTGATATTTGTGAATTGGCTAAAAGCCATCGTGCTTCCTTTCCATTAATTTTGAATAAAAGTCCGTCTCCTTTTATGGTTATACATTCTGATGTTTGGGGCCCATCCAAAGTCCCAACTTTGAGTGGTTCGCGTTGGTTTGTTACTTTTATTGATGATTGTACCAGAATGACATGGTTATGCTTGATGAAGACCAAAGATGAAGTGAACTTGTTGTTTCAAAAATTTCATAAAATGATTGAAACTCAGTACAATGCAAAGGTTCGGGTTTTGCGTAGTGATAATGGTGGAGAATATCAAAGTTCTGATCTTCAAAAGTATTTGGAAGGACATGGCATCATTCATCAAACTACTTGTTCCAATACACCCCAGCAAAATGGAGTCGCTGAACGAAAAAATCGGCACTTGTTAGAGGTTGTTCGTGCTTCCTTGATAGCAGCAAAAACACCGATATCTTATTGGGGAGAAGCAATCACATCTGCCGTATACTTGATCAATCGGGTACCTTCTAGCTCAATTAACTTTCAAACACCTCTCCAAGCTCTTACTAATGCCGTAGTTGCCCCAACCGTCCCAAATCTACCTCCTCGTGTTTTTGGTTGCGTGGCATTTGTGCATCTACACAAGCACCAACGCACTAAGTTAACTTCCCATGCATTGCAATGTGTGTTTGTTGGATATGCATTGCACAAAAAGGGATATCGATGTTACCATCCTCCAACTCGACAAATGTATATTACAATGGATGTGGTGTTTCATGAAGATTCGATGTATTTTTCATCTGAGTCTGAACTTCAGGGGGAGTACCATAAGGAAATTTAGACTCTTGATTATGATTATCATATCTCTGAGGAAGATGAATCTGGACAATCTGAACTAGTGAACCAGGAAGTGGGTGAGTTGGATATGAGAGGTCAACAATTTGGGTCCGAAGATGTCTTCACTGAAATACCAAACCAATCGTCGTCTGTTGAGGGTGTTCTTAATTTGGAACCCGATCCACCCGATCCATTCATGAAACGGTTACCACATCGTCATAATAGAGGTATTCCTAAACCCACATATGAACCTGATTTGTCTACCAAAGTCAAATATCCCATGAGCAACTATGTGTCTAACCATCGTTTGTCTGAATCAAATAAGTCATTTGTAAATCAATTATCTACTGCAATTATTCCTAACAATGTGCAGGAAGCCTTAGTTGATCCAAGGTGGAAAGCAAGATTGGTTAGCCGATATCCTTACCAAAGTTGTCTCAAGTCAAGTGTTCTCAAAATTTTTAGACAAGTTGGGCATGTGTGACATCTATGCACCAACTTGAGGGGGAGTGTTGAGATATTAGGAATGCTTTCCTTATATCATTTATTGTTGAGATATTAGGAATATTTAGATATTAGGAAAGTTGAGATATTATGAATATTGATATATTAGGAATATTGAGATACTAGGAATATTGAGATATTAGGAAAGTTGAGATATTAGGATATTAGTTGTTATTTTCTTATATCATTCTTTCCTTGTATCATTCTTTCCCATTCTTAGAATGGTGATTACCCTCTATATATACTCTGTACATGAACAATGAAAGTATGAATGAAAAACTATCATTCATCAATTTGAAGAGGTTTTTCACATAAAAATTCTTATGTGTTTGATGTTTGGTTATTTTATTTACCCCTAATATATCTTAGAATTAAATTGAGTTAATTATTCAACTCTTTTGTTATAATTTTTTTAAATACACTCATTCAACCTCCTCTGGGTGTTACCTTACTGGACAATGGTTTTTCAATATCCATTCATTAAACCTTAATCCTCCCTATTTCCTTACTATTCTCTTTTTGTTCAACTTTCATGAACTTGCGGCCAAGAAGATTTGATCAACATAAGGACGTCTAACCTTGGAGTTCCATATGCCTTTCATGTTGTTTGGTATTGAAGCTCCATCAAACAACACATTTGTGACAACAACCAGCTTAAGACCCAAGTATTTCATTTGTATTAATGTTTCTCAACTAATTAGAAGGAGACCACAAATTGTAACCATGAAGTTAATAAGCTAATCGAGATGTCTTTCATGTTATTTGGTCTCAAAGTTTCAAATATATTAATTTTTTATCCTTTTTTTCCCCCACATGTTTTTTTATCCCCTTATATCCTCCATGTTCTTTTTTTCTTGTATTAAATATAAAACATATGTGAAGTGACAAAAATACCCCCTTCAAATGTTCTTTATTACATCCACCCATAAAATCATAATTTTTCTTCTTTTTTTCTTTCATTTCATTGCATTGTGTTCCCTTTTCTTTTTTGTTCTTCAACTTTTTTGTTTTTATTTTTATTTTTATTTTTTAGAGGTTGTATAAATTTCATGCTATATAGCCACAAAAATTTGATCAACATAAAGGGTGTCCAACATTTTGTTTCTAGATGTCTTAGGCCTATGTTAGTCATCATGAAGTTCCAAATGTAATAATTTTTTCTTTTATTTTCTTTTATTTTTTTCTTACTCCTTTTTTTTTAAAAAAAAATTATTATTCTTTTTTAAAGAAAGTTTTTAATATTATAAAAATAGGGAAAATTATATAACAACCCACATTTTTCATGTAACTTACCTTATTTCTTTGCTACTATATCCCAAATTTCTATCTTTTTGGTGTAACAAAAGAATATAAATTTCTTCACCAAAAAGATTGAGCCTTTAAAAGCAAGACATGATATAACAAAGTTAAACTTAACTATCCCTTTGCTATCTTTTTGGTATGTTGACATTTATTTTAGCATTCAATCCATATCTCTTACATTGTATATGACTTGGGTGTATTAAGAGTTGCACAAAAAATATAAGTCATGGGTTCCTTGTAAGTAGATAAGTTGTCCACAATTAGTTCATAGATTTGAGCAATCTAGTAGAGATTGTAGTGTATCACCTTCTAATTGGAAGAATGACTAGTCTTGGCAGTCGGGATAGGTTTTCCATGGTGAGTGCACTAGTACATGTGATGCACATTGGATAGGACCTAAGGTGAATTATGACGCAAGGTTATCAATTTTCATGATTCACCAAGCTATTATACTACATGGACTCTCAACCTTGAGAGGATATTGAGTTTGTGCCAAAATCAACAAGAGGCTTTGACTTATGGGTGAGACCCTAAAGTGGTCATATATCCCTATAGATTGGGTCACTGTTGATGGAGGTCAATGACAACTGATATTCCCAATATAGACACCATGATATCTCATGAGATTGAAATAATATGTCCCCTTGGGTGATACAAAGGACATGTGATCATGAAATATATGGCCACAATAAGTCCTTTAATGGAATTTGACATATGCTCCTTGGAGTTAGAGTATGTTAGTTGATCACATAACAAGTGCAATCTATAACTCAAGGATTTGAGAGGTAATCTTAATAGGTGATAACACTACTTTGTTATATTACGATACCAGTTCGTGTAGAGTCTGCATGCAATGAATAGTAGGTTACAAACTCAAGCACTTGGTGTCTTGTTGTCATATACATAAGCTACTAGAGTGTAGTTGACTCTCTATAGTGGAATGTCAAGTCCATTTTAGAATTTGATTTTGATAGAGCCAATACTCTTATGGGTCCCAATGGTCCCCGCTCTAAACTCATATTACTTGATGACACGGTTTATGAGGGTTGGATGGGTTTTAAGTTTATTTTTATGCATAAGGGCGTTTTGGTAATTATGTAATGTTGCACAAGGATAACTGAGTGGTATCTTTGGATTGGGCTAATTGATTCATTACAGCCTTCTATGATTAATTAATCAATTAGCAACCTTTTGGGCTAGATTAAGTAACCTAAGTCCATAGTGAGCTTAAGTGACTTAAGCCTAATAGGAAGCTTATAAATATCCTTTTAAGGGTTAGGGTTTTGATGTTTTGTCATTCTCCATTTTCAGTCCAAAGAGAAAACCCTCACCTGCACCCTTGCAACCTTCACCATCTTAGTACCTAGATACAAGGAAGAGTCATCAGGTGGAAGACCTTGAGTGTGTGAGAAGCACACTAGATGCGCATAGGTCTCATGCATGGGAATCACATTTGAGGTGTACAGGCCATGTGCACGGGAATCACACGAGACGCACACATGGGTAGTAGTATGAGAAGAGATTCTCTAGTTTTTCTAGGCATGTTCTTCACCACAATGAATTGATTTGAGGACATCCAAATCCAACTATGAGAACTTTTTCTCTAGATCTTTATTTTACAATGGTTTTTGAAGCCATTATTTTCCATTGTGTTAGATCTAAAGAGCCTTAAGGATAGATGCATTCACCCTATGAGATCCAAGGCATGGGAATAGAGTAACCCAACAACTAGTATCAGAGCCTTAGAGTAAGTTTTAGCATGTTAGATCTGTTATAGGGCATGCTAACTCTGTTTTGCAAGGTTGTTTTATTCATCCCATTGCCCAAATAGATGAATGAATGTCATTATAGTAGTTATAATTTTCTTTTTGATTATTATAGTTACTTTTGGGTTATTATTATGTTTGGATTTGTTGATGATCTTTGATTATTGTTCTCTACATTGGGTTGTATATCTCATAAGGGATATAGATTTTTATTTGGTTGTAAAAATATTTTATTTTCAATTGATGGGTTGTAAGCTCCTTTATAGGAGCATAGGAATTTTTATTATTGTAATTATTTCAGTTCTTTTGTATTCATCTATGGTGACCTAAGAAAGAAGAAAGAATCTTGGAAGTTCTTGTTTTGAGATCCATAGTTGTACAATGATGTCAAATTAAATTCAAAATTGGGACTACCTAGGGCATGCCATATATGAATTTGAATATTAGGAAGTCATGAATCCAATGGTTCAAGCGGATTGCAATTGGGAGTTTAAATGATGGAGATATGGTTGACTGAAACAAGGTTGTACAAAGTGCATGGCAGCATAGAGATGTCAAATTTGAGACAAAATCAAGACCACTTATACCGAGTTTCCTAAGTCAAATCACCTATGGTTTTGAATCTTAGGAAGTCAGAAATCCCATGCTTCAAACAAATTGTAATTCGGAGTTGAAACAAGGGAGACATGACCAATCGAAGCAATGCTACACAAAAAGCATACTATTACGAGATTGCATATGGGATCAATTCTTTTTAGTTGTTTGGGCTGAATTTTGGGTCTCTACTTTTGGGCTCATTTTTTGTGGCAATTGGGGCCTTTTGGGTTTTCAATTTTCACTAGCCCTATTTTTTGTTGTAGGACTATTTTTGGTAATTTTGATTTTATCCAAATTTTAATTACCAAATATGCAACAAGATCCCTAAAGGCCATGGGAAAGTTTCTATTTATTTATTCCCTTGTTTTTATTATATCCCTTGATTAATTGCATATATGGCCTCAAGATATTTTGGTATTCTTAATTGGAAATAAATTTTCATGCTTTTTCAAAATTGGAAAACTTATTTAAATTAAAATGTGCATGATTAGGAAATTTTATTTTAAAGAAAATGTAAGTTGGAAAAAGGATTAAGAGTTTTCTTTCCTTTGTAAAATTAATTCTTAAAGATTTTAATTTTATTTAAAATCTTCTCAAATCTTTGAGATCTCTAAGAATAAAATCTTTCTTTTAAGGAAAAGCTCTTATTTTTCCAAATATTTATAAAATAGTATTTTTTTTTTTTTCCTATTTTGCACAAGATTTTCAATTTAAAGAAAACAACTTAATTTTGGAAATTCATGATAGATAATTTATAAATAAGAATGATTACCAAAATAAGTATTATAACCCAAAGAAATTTTTTTTGGTATTCTTAGTAAATTTTCATGAGAAGATATTTTCTAATATTATTTATTTAAACTGATTATTACTAAGAAGATTGTTATTTATTTAAAACTATTTGTTTATTAAACTTTAAGAGGTTTTCTTGTTCTTTTTTGGTGAGAGAAGGAAAACTATATCTATAGTTGGTCTTCTAGGCTCCCACCCAAAGAGAATGAGAAAATCATTCTATTTAGATAGTTCAATTATAATGAATAAAAGAGCAATTTTTTTACCACAAGGGTCCTGATTTAAAAGTAAATAATGGATTTGGAAAATCTGATGATAGAGAATTTATGATAAAAATGGTTACCAAAATAAATTTGGAAAGTTTTAGAAATTTAATGGAGATATAAAATATTTTGAAAATACTTTTCAAATGGATAGTTTAATTCCTTTTTGGAAATAAAAATTTTTGAGATTTTTTCATAGAGAATGCTTTATCTATTAAAGAATTACCAAAAAGTTATATTTTTATTGTATTTAATGGAATAAATTATTATAAAATTTCCATGGAAATATTTATTAAGTTGGAAAAGTGTAATGAATAAGGAAAGTAAATCTTATGAGGATTTTTTAATATAAGAAGCAAAAGTTCCTTTATTAGATAAAGTGCTCTCAAGATTATTCAAAATCTCATAAATTGGTAATTTCCTTATTACACAAAAGTTTCTAATTTTAAAAATAAATATTTTGGAAAATTTCATTAGAGATAATTTATCATTAAAGGATTATTACCAAGAGGCTTAATAATTTAATGGAAATAAATTTCTTTGAAACATTTCCTAGATAAAATATTTATTAATTGGAATTATCTATAGAAGGAGAATTTTATGAAAATAGATTTAAAAATTTTGAGAGTGGATATTTTATCAAAATTCTTTTTGAAAATTACTCTCATGGAAATTTTAAATTTTTAATGTTGGTATTCTACCTATTATACTAGGTTTCCAATTAGGAAATAAATATTTTTGAAAATTTTCAATGTAGATAATTTATTCATTAAGAAAATTACTAATATTTTTAAAATGCTCTTAATTGTCTCAAAAGACTAAGTGGGAAAGGGCCTTAGGCAAGCCCATGGCCTCCATTGTCAAGCCCATCTTGATTTGAGTTCATCACCACCTCCATAGTGGATTAGCCCTAAGAATCAAGAGATATGGAGTCTCCACATGGACGAGACTAGACATGTCCATAGTGGGAGTGACCACCCCTATAGTGGGGTTCTTTACTTGGTGACATTGATAGTTTAAGGACAGTGATTATACACTTAACATTGGATAAGAAGTGGTAGAATCGCCCCACGTAATCCCACTTGTATAATTGATGGCCAAATAAAAGGTATGTTGATCTTTTTTTAGATACCTTTATGGTTAAGGTAAGGAAAGCAATCTAAAAGGGTCTCTAACTAGTAATAAGGTCATGACCTGCCCCACGTAAGTTTGATTCTTATGATATTAGCATACTTTGCAAAAGGACATGTAGTTTGAGGCGCTACATTTTTGCTTAATTAATTACCAAATGCCTTGAATGCTCAATTATGTCATATGCTTGGTTATAATATTTGTTACAGATATCATGTCGATTCTATTATCACTCTCTTTCTCACAATAGGTCAAGTCTAACTAATCAATTGGATTAATTTTATTTTGGATATTGTAACTAATTGCATAGAAGTTAGTTTAGGTAAAGCTAACTATTCCTTATGAACTAACCTAACAAAAAGAAAGAGCGGTATATCAAGGTGATATTAGACAAATCAAAAGACCAAGTGTCTGATACTTAGATCTTTGGATAATGTGTTACAATAGCAACATATGTTTATTACTAAAGACTTTGATATTCTCCTTCTAGTTTGCAATGGTTATTTGGTGATAAGGGTAGGTCATCTTTGACAAGCTACTCTTAGGACTGTTATGAACACTAGTATTCATATGATCTTAGAGACCTTGCCATTTTCCTTTGGGATGGCTAAGGGGATTCTCATATTATAAAGTGTTCATATGGAAGTCAAAGGTTTTTCAGGTTCTTCTCTCAAGAAGAAGAAGAATACCAAATAAGGAAAGTTTAAGAGAATGAATAAGAGAGCAAGCTCAAGGGCAAGTGATTCCTTTGTGACCTTTTAGGACACTAGAAAAGGAATGCCTAATTTACCTAAAGGAAAAAAAGAAAGAGGTAGTTAGAATCTTTGTATTCTAACATAGTTTGGGTTCCTGTAAAAGCACCTAAAGGGATAAAACACATAGGTGTAAGTTGGTCTACAAGAGGAACACATGAGTAGATGGAAAGCTTGAGTTTTATGTGGCTAAGACTATAGCTAAAGGTTATAGTTTGAAGCTTTGTTTCAGCTATGAAAAACCCTTTCAATAGTGGTCATAATAAAATCCATCATGTTACTCCTATCTATTGCAGTGTATCTCGTTTATAAGATACAACAACCAAACATTTTCATAGCAAAGGGTCTTGTGTGTATAAGAAGGTATAGGGAAGCATGTTGATGCTTTAAGATCTTACAGGTAGATTACAATCTACTCATTGGATATGTAGGGATATTGTCATCAGTCAAGATAGGATAGTCTACCCTATTCTATATGAAAATTTAGAGGAAGACACAATATATTCTTGGGGTTAAGGTTTTTTAGGACAACAAGAATAAGAAATCTATGCCCTATCACCTTCATTGATGAGCATTTGGTCAAGTACATGATACAAAACTCCAAGAAAGGTTTGTTACCCTTTGGGTTTGGAGTTGTCCTTTTTAGGATCAATGTCCTTAGACATTTGTGGAGATAAATCGCATTAAGGTGGTATCCAATGCTTTTGTAATTGATAGCCTTAAGCATGTGATGTTATGTGTTAGACCAAATATTTGTTTTGTTATAGGAATAATGAGTGGATATTAGTCCATTTCCTGATTAGAGCTTTGGGTGGATGTCAAACATATACTCTAGTATATTTAGAGAATGAGAGATAATATGTTTGTGAGTCTTTGTGATCAGTTGGTACTCCTTTTGTACCGGTAAATTGGACTTCGATCTAATAAGGACTCTCATAGGTCTACCTCTTGGTATGTGTACACTCTAAGTGGTTTTTTCTTCTTTCAATAGCAACAAAAGAAGCCTTTTGGCTTATAAGTAGTTCCCTTAGCTATATCGTCTAAGATCCTATTATGTGATAATAGTGGAATGGTGACATGGTTTAAAGAACTAAAGTACCATTTGAAGAGGAAACACATAGAGAGTGAGTGATACCTTGTTATGAGATAGTACAAAAAAGTGATGTGATTGTGGAGTAAATTGTGTTTACAGTACCCAATCTACTTTTAAGGCTAGTAGGAGTTTGTTGGGATTGAGCCCCTAAAAGCAAGACATGATATAACAAAGTTAAACTTAACTATCCTCTTGCTATCATTTTGGTGTGTTGACATTGATTTGAACATTTAGTCCATGTCTCTTATATTGTATATGACTTTGGTACATTAAGAGTTGCACAAAAGATACAAGTCATGAGTTTCTTATAAGTAGATAAGTTGTCCATAGTTGGTTCATGGATTTGGGCAATCCAGTAGAGATTGTAATACACCACCTCCTAATTGGAGGAATGGTTTGTCTTGGCCATCAAGATAGGTTTCCCATGGTGAGTGCACAAGTGTATGTGATGTACACTAGACAGGACCTACGGTGAATCATGACGCAAGGCTATCAATTGTCATAATTCACCAAGATACTATACTACATGAACTCTCAATCTTGAGAAGATATTGAGTCTGTGTTAATATCAACAAGAGGCTTTGACCTATGAGTGAGACCCTAAAGTGGTCATATATCCCTATGAATTGGGTCACTATTGATGGAGGTTGGTGGCAACATGTATTCTCAATATAGGCACCATGATATCTCATGGGATTGAGATAGTGTGTCCCCTTGGGTGATCCAAAGGATATGTGATCATGAAATATGTGGCCACAATAATTCCTTTAATGGAATTTGACATATGCTCCTTGGAACTAGAGTATGTCAATTGATCACATAATAATGTGATATGTAACTCAAGGATTTAAGAGGTAATTTTATTAGGTAATAGCACTACCTTATTAGATTATGGATACCAGTTCATGGGGAGTCTGCATGTAGTGGATAGTAGGTTACAGATCTGAGCACTTGGTTTCTCATTGTAATATACATAAGGTATTGGAGTGCAATTGACTCTGTAGTGAGATTTCAAGTCAATTTCAAAATTTGATTTTAAGGGAGCTAGTACTCCTATGGGTTTCAATGGTCCTTACTCTAAGCTCATATTCCTTGATGACACGGTTTATGAGGGTCAGATGGATTTTTAGTTCACTTTTATGCATAAGGGCATTTTGGTAACTAGGTAAGGTTGCATAAGAATAAGTAAGTAGTATCTCTAGATTAGGTTAATTGATTAACTATGACCTTATATGGTTAATTAATCAATTAGCAACCTTTTTAGACTAGATTAAGTGACCTAAGCCCATAGTCGGCTTAAGTCACTTAAGCCTAGTAAGAAGCCTATAAATATCCCTTTAGATGTGAGGGTTTCGATGTCTTATCATTCTTTCTTTTCAGTCCAGAGAGAAAACCCTAGCCTCCACCCTTGAGATCTTCACCATCTCAGTGCCTAGATACAGGAAAGAGTCATCGGGAGGAAAATCTTGGGTGTACAAGAAGCGAACTAGAATCACACAGGACACATGCACAAGAACCTCACCGAATGAGCATAAGCCACGTGCACAGGAATCCCAAGCGATATGCATAGGCCATGTGCATGGGAATTGCATGTGATGTGCACAAGCCATGCACACATGAATCAAAGGAGACGTGTACGTGGGTAGCAATATGAGAAGAGATTCTCCAGTTTTTCTAAGTATGTTCTTCACTGCAAAGAATTGATTTGGGAACGTGCAAATCCTAGTATGAGCACTGTTTCTCTAGGTCTTTATTTTATAATGGTTTTTGAAGCTATTATTTTTTACTACGTTAGATCTAGAGAGTCCTAAGAATAGATGCATGCACCTTATGAGATCCAAGGCATGGGAATAGAGTAATCCAAGTTTCCTAATAGAATTCCCTATGAGTTGTGGATAGATTTTCTTCTATCCAAAACTAAGAGGTACTTTTAACAAGGAATGCATTTTTTATGGTATACATACGTACATACATACATACATCCATACACACATACATACATACATACATACATACATACATATCAAAACTAGACATTCTTGATGCTTACATAGTTACAATGAATGTTTACTCTTCTAATTTGATTTATTGATAATATAATTTGATCATTGATGTGCAAAATCTTATATCAAATCCCGAGATAAGTTAGACCTTAAAAGTTGCAATGATTTGAATTAGAAAGATTGAGATCACCTTGAGGAATGAGATCTTATTCATAGTTAGGATTTGATTACATATGTATGACTTTCTCTTATTAGTTTTATTATCTTATTAGTCACTACAATATTATTGTTACATTTTCTAAAGAATTTTACTTCAAACTCATTTCATCAATTAGATTTAGGAAATTCAACAATAGTAAATTTGATTTCAATATGAATCTCTTAACAAAAAGCTACTTGCAATTCCTATATTTGGAGAAGACAAAACCGTTATACAACAAATTATTTGTTTTTTTTCTACTTTTTTTTTTTTTTTTAGGTTTGAAGGATAAATAGTTTAAAGATATTTTTTCTATTTGAATAGATAACAATAGTGAAATCATAATTGAATAATTGAGCAAAACTAGAACCAACAATCTTTCTTAATCTTTACATAGTTCAAAGTCACAACAAATTGATCCACTACTAATTAAGGTCCTACCAAACTAATCTTCAAATTACTTTGATGAGTGAAGTGTTATTGCACTTCAGGTATTTCCCAAACTTATAGTTTTTTCCAAAAATTGCAACTTTCTCTCCAATGTAATGAGGATCTTCATCTAGTATAAATTATTTTCCTTTGGAAACCCTAAAAAGTATCTTAGCTTTGCTTTAAGTCTTTTTTCAATGAAATCCAAAATCCAAGAAAGACTCACATTTACAATAAACCAAATGTGCATAGTTAATAAAGTTGGATTAGATTAGGAATCCTTTACTAACTATTTTCAATTACAAACCTTTCAATCTTGAAAAGTCCAAGTCAAAACATAATTCTTTCCTAAAATAATTTTTTCAACATATCTTGCCAAAATTGTTGGAATAGAGCCCTTAAAGGCACGATATTATATAACAATAAATGGAATTTGTTAATATTTATATTATGATTTAAGTTCTTGTTTCACTATCGTGTATTTATGCATTATCTATGTTGAGCATTCAAACCTACACCATTTGCATTGTACATAACTTGGTTGCATTAAGAGTTGCATGGAAGATTCAAGTTATGGGTTCCTTACAAGTTGATGACTTATTCATAGTTACTTTATGGACTTAGACAATCCATTTGAGGTTGTAGTGCATTACCTCCTAATTGGAGGGTGTAAACATCAAAATTTTTAGTGAAATAAACTATCATTAAATTGGACTTCAAAACAAATATGACTCCCCAATTCAACAAAATTTGGAATCGATAAATGATAGGTCTTACACACATTTGATACATGTCATATATTAAAAAAGTTACATGTGACAAAATTTGGAAGGCTACAAAATTTTGTTTTGGAAATAAAATTAAATCTTTCAATTGCAATCAAAAGATAATAAAAAGAATAAATAAATATTCTTTTGTTGACAAATTTCCTTAATGAAAAAGATAAGTTTTTAAAATTAAGGAACCAAATTCTTTGAATTAAGTAACTAAATCTTAAGGAATTCCAAAATTTAATTCCTTAATTTCACTTATAAATAAGGGTGACTTCCTTCAATGAGGATATTTATTCGAATTGGCAAAAATGACTTTATATGGGAAAAAAAAAAAAAAAAAAAAAAGCTTAACAAAGAAGAAAAAACTTCACAAAATCTCACTACAAGTCTAGGAAATGATAGAAGTACTACACATGCGATCTTTGTCTTTCAACGAGTTCATTCAGGAACAAACCACTTGTAGCCCTTGATTGATCTCTAAAATCAAGGAACATTTTCATTATCATCTTCCAAATTGTGATCAAGGTGAAAGAATTAAAGAGATCTATTCTTTTGTAGAAGAATATTACCATAAGGATTGTACTTCACAATTTATCAATTTTAATGAAAATTTTGTTTCACATTATTTTTCCTATTGTTTTGTTTATATTGCAGGACTTTCGCAAAATTTTTTGTATAGAGGGATAACTTGTTTTGGTCATTGGAAAGGGTTTCCCATGGTGAGTGCACTAGTATATATGGTTACACATTCAATAAGACCCACGGTGAGTCATAACGTAAAGTTGTTGGATAGTCATGATTCAATAAGCTACTATGCTACATAAGCTCTCAACCTTGAGAGAAGATTCAACTAATGCTAAGATCTTTAGTGGCTTTGGCTTATAAGTGATCCTAAGATGGTTGTATATTCATTATGGATTGAGTCATTATTGATTAACGTAAGTGATAATAGGTATTCTCAAGGTAAACATCATGATATTTCTTAGGTTTGAAACAATGTGTCTCCTTAAATTATCCTAAGGATATGTAATCATGAAATCTATGGTGTAATAATTCCTTTAGTTGAATTTGATATATGTTCTTAATGAGTTAGAATGTGTTAGTTGATCACATAACAAGAGAACCTGTAACTCAAGGATTAAAGAGGCAATCTTGAAAGGTTGATTGCATTCACCTCATTAGATTACAGACAACAATTCACAAGGAGCTTGCATGGAGTTGTTAGTAGATCATAAACACGACTATTATATCTCGATCTAATATCATAAAATACTAGAGTATAGTTTACTTTCTATAATGGGAATGTTGAGTCAACTTCAGAATTTGATTATGAGAAAGTTAATATTTTCTTATGGGTCCTAGTGATCCCTGCTCAAACTTATGCTCCATGGTAACATGGTTTTTTAGGGTTAGTTATGTTCTTTATTCACATGTGTACATAAGAGCATTTTAGTAAATGCATAAGGTTGTAAAGAAGCTTGTAAATGGTATCTCTGAACTAGTCTAATTAGGGTCGAATAGTGCTAATTGATTAATTAGGACCTAAGTGAGATAGTTTAAGTGACCGAAGCTTAGAATGGGCTCAAGTCACTTAAGCCCACAAAAAGCCTATATAAATCCTCTCTTAGGGGTTTAGGGTGATCTTTGATATCTTTAGTCTTCCATTTTCCAGAGCGAATGGAGATTTAACCACCAAGCCTCTAAAAGGACTTTGCCCCTTATATGCCATAATCCAAGAGATAGCCATCAATCATAAGAGCGTGAGGTTTTTTAGATTCACATCACCATCTTTATTGAATGGAATTGATCTAACAACATTGAAATCACTGGTATAGTTTTTTTAGCTCCTTGACCTAAGGTTTTATGTTTTAAAGCTTTTGTGTGCTTAAATCTAGTATTCTTAGGATGGTCTTGCATGCACCCTAACAATCGAGAGCTTGGAATGACTAATCTAGATATTCCAGCTAAATTACTAAGAAAACTTTATTAAAAGCCTCTAAATATGCACCATGTAACTTAAAAGATTTGAAAACTTTTCCTAATCACAGATGAATTCATGGTCATTAAACTTGAAGCCTTAAATGTCAAATCTTAAATGTTAAAACCTTTTCCTTAAGATATCTCCCAAAATACATTTTTAAGAATTTCTAAGAATTTTTTGTGAGATCAAAACCTTTAAAATGTGGATTAAAAAATGGTTATGATCTATTTAGGAACCTTCCTTAGTCAAAACCAATTTCAACAACCCTTCCTTTGAAGATTAGAGTTTGTATGATACTCAAATAAGTCAAAAGTGCATTGTCAACTCTCCATGGTTGAACCTCTTTTGTGAACGTCCAAACTTCATTGAATAACATGGAAAAAGAGCATCATGTCATAATATAGCACAAGCTTCTTTGAAAAATGCTTAGACCAAATAAGAAAAAAAAAACATTCATATTTTCCATATTGGGAAAAATTGTTTGTGTAGGTAAAGATAAAGTTTGAATCATATTTACAAAAGTTTCAAATGCATTATTCAAAGCATGCAATAAGATAGATATGATTCATGAATGTTTATAAATTGAATATACCTTGTCGGGACTTTATTAGTGAATGTTTAAACCACAATAAGATTTGGAGTCTTGTTCTCTCATGTGCAAATATTATTATCTGCTTTGGGTTAATCTTAAAACACATTTACGTGGTTAAGAAGAGCATATATAAAACCTTTTTACATATCTAATGTGATATCACACATGAGGCACATACTTTTTTATGGCTTCTTAAATCACTTTTATTAAATTTAATCCTTCAATATGAAAAACTCTTTAGGTTAGGTTTGGTTCTCAGAAAGTACTAATGAAAGAAAAAAAAAAGTACTAAGGAAAATGATTTTTGTCATATTTGGTTGTCCTATGAAAAATATCAAAGAAAATCAAATATAATCAAAATTAGTAAAAAAAAAACTTATTCATTTTCAAACTATTTAATCTTTATACCGATAGGTTAAAATAAGCAAACGAACTTGAAATAGCAAATAAAAATAATTTATTGACTTTGAATTTATTTTTTTATTTTCTTTCACTTTTTTTTTTCTTCTACTTTTCATCTTTATTTTCTTTCCCTTACATTTTCCCTTAGATTTTCCAACAACCAAGCATAACCTTAATATTCATCTCAAACTCCCGAACAACTATCCTTAATAACTTCATCAAACATAAAATTCTTGATGCTTTCAATTTCATCTTCATGAACTCTAGAAACAAAACCTTAAATTAGTTTCAAAATTATGAATTTATAAATATCTCTCTAATAAAAAAAAAATTATACAAAAAAATAAAACATATATATATAAAATAAATGTTGTACACATTCTTGATAAATGTACGGATTTTTAAAAATACCGTAGATTGGAAAATAATTCCAATTCTACAATACTTTCGAACATATAGGATGCAAAGGTGGAAATTTTTTTATATATATTTTAACTTTTTTGATGCAAATCCATTTCCCATGTCTCTTGAATTTGATTTTATATTGAAAGTATCTCTTCAAGAAACACTTTTTATAATTCAAAAAAATTAGATTTATACTAAAAATGTCTCTTAAAGAGATGTTATCCACAATTCCACAAAATCTCAATATATACTAAAGGTATCTTCTTAAGAAACACTTTCCACAATTTCACAAATTTTAATTTATATTACAAGTATCTCTTAAATTTGATTTTATATAGAAGGTATCTCTTGAAAAGACATATTTTACAATTAAAAAAAAAATGATTTATACTAAAGGTATCTTTTCGAGAGACACTTTTCACAATTCTATAAAATATAATATATACTAAAGGTGTGAAGCACCTTCCATAATTTTATAAAATTTAATTTATACTACAAGTGTTTCTTGAATTTGATTTTATATAGAATGTGTCTTCTTTAGTATAATCCAATTTTTTGGAATTGTAAAAAGTGTCTCTTGAAGAGACACCTTCAATATAAAATCAAATTTAAGAAATACTTGTAGTATAAATTAAATTTTATAAAATTATGAAGAGACACCTTTAGTATATATTGAATTTTGTGGAATTATGAAAAGTGTTTCTTGAAGAGACACCTTTAGTATAAATTCATTTTTTTTTAATTATAGAAATTGTTGTTTGAAACTACACCTACAATATAAAATCAAATTCAAAAAATATTTGTAATATAAATTAAAATTTATAAAATTATAAGCAGATGTATATTGAATTTTGTGGAATTGTGGAAAATATTTTTTGAAAAAGACACATTTAGCATAGATTCTGATTTTTTGGAATTATAGAAGATGTTTTTTAATGCGATGCCTTTAATTTAAATTCAATTCTTTTGAATGTAAATCATTTTGGAAAGCAAAAAGTGTCATAATTGTATCAATATTTCTTCAACTACCGTATTTAAAGAAATATTTTTTAAAGTTGTCGTAGAAGTTAAAAATCCTGAAAACACAGACCTAACTCAGGTTAAGTAATATGTGGTAGGGTTTGTAGGTTTGCCGCCATCGAGTTTGAAATTCTACCGCCATCCAACAAAATAAACGAGAGGATGGCTCAAAGGCTGTTCTCACGCCTTTCGCTCCTCCAATCCCTCTGTAGAATCCCTAAACCCCGTTTGGAACCAAGGTCCACATTCTTAACCCTTTTCTCTTCCACTAATCTCCTTTCGTGATTTTATTTTCTGAAATCCCATGTTTGGTGTTTCAGATTAGAGGCTCTTTCTGACTCAATTACTTCAAGGAATGGAGTCAATCTCTGGGTTTCCCACAATTTACAAGGTCTGCCTCCATTCTTGGGTGATTTTCTATTATTCAGTCATTGGATTTTCTTGCATTTTGAAGTTTGTGATTGGAGTACGTGTTGTGTAGCCCATATGTTTGTAAAAAGTTCTCAGAGAAGAGGAGACATCTTTACTGTATATTTTAGCTTGTTCTTGCCAGTATCCCACGTCTGCCTTAAATTCATCTCCAGCTTCTTCCACTTGGATGCCCTATTTAACCGTCTGGAAGCCACATTCTTGTGTGTAGTGCAGGGCTGCTGAACTTTTTCATGAGATTTGAGCAGTCATATAATGTGTATACCTTGATTTGTTGATGAACTAAAATTATTCGGTGTAATTTTAATCATTGTAGAGTGATTCTGTGTTATATATTCTAAGTTTTTACTTTTTCATAACTTTGGGTAAATAAACAGCATAATAGGTTGACTAATATTAAGTGTACAAACAAGGTTACAACAGAAGGGGAGAAGGAAACAATCCCGAACTTATGATAAAGGACTTGTGAGGAAAAAGAGTCAAAATTTACTTGTGTTGTAGGCTTTAATGGTGTTAAGTTTAAGTAGACTTTAATTTAACTTAAGTCCAAATAGTTCTTAATAGTGTTAAGTATTAAGTTGTTTGTATTTTTTTTAATCACTTTGTCTAAAACAACTTTGTCCTAATGGAAAAACTAAGATGTTTTTACTTTTGTCTTAAATCTTAAAGCAACTTGCTTTAAAACTTAAGTTAAAACATTTGGAAAGAAAAAGATCATAATCGGGGTAACACAAGCTAATGTATTTGTCGCTGATTTACATGTTAACAACACTCTAATTTTGACATATTTGATTAGAAATAGTTCAAAGTCTACATGATGAGGATGAATATACAAGATCGACCCAAAAAGAAAAAGACAAAGAATTTTCTAAACTTCTTAAAAAAAGTTGGTATTTCTGAAAAGTTTTAGAATTCTCCTTAAAAGAAGTTTCTACTACTATAAACAAATTTTCTGCTTTTATTATATTTTTTAAATGATCTAATAGTTTTAGGAAAAGAAAGAAGAGTCTTAATAAGTTACTACATAGGTTCGGTTATTATTTTTATAGTTTTATTCAATTTTTATGGTTTTCTAAAGCATATAAATAAGATTGATGTAAAATAAGATTAATGATTGATGACAAATAATATTAAGTTTTTTTGCATACTTTGGATTAAAGAGCATGATATACAATGAATCCAAATCCTACAAGCTTAAACTATTAAGAAAACTGGTGCTTCAACCTAGTATCAAGGCCTATTTTGGAAGGATGTCATGTGTTCAAGCCCCATCGCATATTTATTTCCATTTTTTATTGTGTATCAATAGTATATTTTTTTTAGTTATTATGATAAATAAATAAATAAATAAATAAAGTTAAAAAAAAAAAGACCAAAATATCACCATTCCAGGATAACTGTCTTGAGAAGATAATTTTAAAATTTTATTTTTGAAGTTGTACAGTTCTAGTAAATTATAGAAGCTTTCTACTAGTTGGACCTAAAATGACTTTTGATCACTGTTATCAGCTAGAACCAACTGTTGAAGTTCTCTATTAAATTATGTGCATGATATTACATTTACTGACAGTCTGACACAACTAAGTTTCATTAAGGTCTAAATTACATGAATGGACTTAAGTAAAATTTTTTGGACATCAGGAAGTTTTTTTGGACTTCACTAAGTTTGTTCTCTTGACTAGTGATACATGGTTGCACCAAGATCCAGTTTTAGCAATTTTAGCATTCTGTCCCCCAATTTTTTTTTTCCTCTTATATTATTTTATTTGGGCTAAATGCATCTGGAATATATTTGAATATTTTGTAGTGTCACGGTCATATGCCCGTGGAGACCGTAAATATTATGATCTCTTTGGCAATGTAAAACCTGGGGATGCAGAATTCAGGAAAGCCTGGGAGAAAGGAATGGATGAAGAGTCTTGTATATGGACAGGAAGTGAAGATGAAAGTGATGATGAAAAAGGCCAAGGTCCTCTTGAAGAAGAGATCAAAAGAGTAAAGCAGGAAGCAAATGAGCATTCAGACCTCATTGATGCTGATGACAGTGATGAATTAAGAAGTGTATGGTCTGGAAGTGATGAGGAGAAGACACTTTGGACTGGTAGTGAAGGTGATGATGACGATGATATTCCTACAGAAGCCTACCCAAATGAGAAGAGTGATGCATATCTAGATAAATTATTCGAGTTTGAGGAACCACCTAAGCATCGAACCATTTCAGAACTATTGAAAGCTGAAAATGAACCAGAGGAGATGTCCCCAGGAAAGCAAGCTAGGAAAATTGCAGTTGAGAATGCTCTGAAAAAATTGAAGAAAGGACCAGATGGACGGTACACCAATGTGTGGGAGGTCATGAGTGATCTTGACATCCTAATAGGAGCATTTGAAAATATTGCGTCAGGGCCAGAATATGCGGAGCTGAGACAGGGTGGGCCTAAGAAATTAAATATTCAATTCTTCAAGGATATACAAGCGCGTATGAGAGATCCAAATTACAAGTTTTCACCTGAGTTAAAGTTGAAACCTAAGAGCAAATTGGTTTCAAGAAAGAAATGGCAAAAAGCCCAGTCTAGACGGAGGAAAGCGCAGAAGCGCTAGTTGTTACTTTTCAACTCTTGACTTTGCAAAAACATACCTGTATATTTTCTGACTAGTGGGATTTTATATATTTCTTGCTATATTGTATAACATGATAGATAATATTGGCTTATATTGTTATAGAGACGATCCTTGACGTAGACAGATTTTTGGCTTACAACTTTTTGTCCTTGAATTATTTTATTTATCCTGTTGTTTACTTTTGCATGTTTGATTTTCAAGTACTGTTGTCTGTTAGTAACTTTCATAAACAATTGCAAACTTAATTAAACAATTTGGTACAATGAGTACATGCTTGGTTCCTTACTGTTCAAATGCTGAATTATTTCCTTTTGGATTTGGAGTATACTATCATTTCTATTTATTCTCTAAGGATTAGCTCTATTTTATGATTTTCTTTATTTGGAAATCACATGTTTTGCTTGTTTGTCTACTGGTTTAGTGAAAGCATCAAGTACTTAGACTTTATGCTCACCTTAATTAAACAGTTTGACTTAAACCTCATCAAACTCAATTGGCCTGTGATGGCCACAAACTTCATCTTAGTAACCAATTTGATTGTGCTTGATTATATTTATTGAAAGTTATATGAGATGATTTGGGTGGTTAACCAAAATGCCTTTTACACAGAAAGCTTGATCCCTCTAAGCAGTCTTCATAAAGCTTTTTCATCTGAATTTAAACCAACTAGTTTTGTGGACAGTCAGTCCCTCAAGCCATATGAATCTCCATGAGGGGAGGGTCCGTTGATGGTGCTATTTGTAGTTATTAATACCCTTTCAAAAGTTAAATATTCTAGTATGTTAGTGAATAAGGAGATCGAGATGCCTTGGCTACTAGTCATTAGATCACATTATTTGTTTCCCTTTATGAAGCAAACCCACAAGGTTTCAGTCGAGACTTGGGTTTTAGATGCAATACATCACATAACTTTTGCTATGAATGGTTTGGCAATAATCATTCATTTTGTTTGGTAATGTATCAATCACTCCACTCTAAGTGAAAATTAAATCCCAAAAAGTTTGAAATCAAATAAACAAAGATGAAAGATTGTAATCAATGAACCACCTGTTTGAGTAACTATTTGAGTGTCGATATCGCTGAAGACATCTTGTAATCTGTCTGCTTTTTCTCATGACCGAGCTTGTATTTTGCATGACTACTGAAGTGTGGTTTTTCTGGCTACTAGTGAGGGTATGGTGCAGAACTGAAAATATAGTGATAATAATAATCATTAATAGAAGGAATTAGGGGATTGATGCATATAGATGTTGCCATTTATTCGTTAGACGGAAACCCTGCAGAAAAATCTTGAAATTCGCTCCATCCATAACCTCCCAAGCCAACAAAACCAGCAGCATTGACCTGAAAATTCTCCAGACCCATTAGCGTATTGTCTGCATCACCACCCATATACGCATATCCTTCCATTGTTGGTGTCGCCATGTTGTGATCAATATAACCTGCCATAGCCTTTGTCCCCATACTTTGATTGAGATACATCCCCCTCGCCCACCTATCTTGGTCTTCCATGGCATAAAAGGAAGGCAACATGTGCTGGTTGTCATTGATTCGATAATGCATTGGATGTATGCTATGATCATCATCTTTCATGAAATTGGAATGTTGTTGGTTCTGGTTTTGGTGGTTACTTGGGGGCCAAAGCTCTGCATGTTTCCCACGTCTCACCAACTTGTTGATTAAAGTGGCAGCATCCACATTTCCTGTGACTGTCACCTTCTGCTGCTCCGCATCTATGCTTACCGAGTAAACTCCTGAACCAAAAACCCAAAGAAAGGTAAGAAACCCAAGTTCAAACCAAAAAGCTAGGGGATTAGGCAAATGGCTCTGAGGAAGAAGTTGTGAATAGTGAGCAGAACCTCCAAACAAAAAGCCTAGAGAAATAGAATGGCCTACAAATATATGAGCTTGAAAAAGGAACTAATGAGGGTATTATCAAAATCAGGACCTTCAATTCTGCTAAGGAGTTTCTTCACTTTCTGCTTGCATCCATTACAGTTAACGTGTACCTTGAGAACACACGTCTGTGCAAGAAAAAGAAGCATGTGAAAGAAGGAAAAACACTCAAAAGGTAAAAATGCATACAAATGTAGGGAAAAATAGAGACAGGAAGCAATGGAGAGTCGGAGAGACCTGTATGTTTAGGAGCTGGAACCCACTTGTTGACATTTTGAATTTGGACTGATGCTTTGTGCTTGTAAGAAGCTACTTCAGTGGGTTGTGTGCATCTTCAAGACAAAGTGAAGCAATGGATAAATGGTGGAAAGAATAGTGTGATTTTGACTGGGTTTCCACAGCCATATAATTATGTTGATGCTCCTTAGCCATACACTACATCAGTAAGCACACCATTTTTTTCAACCTGACAAGCACCTCCACTACTTCCTTGTGATGGTCCACTATTTCAGTGATATATTCTTCATTCGCGGTATCTCGACTTTCCAAAATTGCCCCTCATTGTTTTAATAGTTTTTTTTTTTTTTTAATATGTGCATAAATATTACTCTTTCTTTGGATCGAGGCTTACCATATTTGTGGAAATTTTGATCCCCTCAATTAGAGATTTTGAAAGGTGAATTTCATTTTTACTTAAAAATTTGTTGTAATTTAGCAATGGTACAACTTGAAGTGATTATAATAACAATATTTTTATACATGACACTTTGATCAAAAACATTTTTACAAATAATTTGTCCAATGTTTTCGTTATAAACTGATATATATTATTGGTCGAGTTGTTGATAGCTTGTTATATAACATTCGATAATTGTTTTTTAAAAATGATTTTTAATATATATATAACTTTAATAACTTTCTCTCTTATTTGATATATAAAATATCATAATCATTCCTTTATGCACATAAACACCTTTTACGAAACCAAATGAACCCACATACCAAGGTTAGGAATCAGCTTTGATATCATTTTATAATAACTTGCATTTAATCGTATAGATATTATTTGCTTTAGGTCAACAAGGTCTTTGACGGCTTTAAAACGAGTGTATAAGATTAAGAGGAGTTTATACATATAGATAGTTCTAGTAACTTTCTTATTATACGATGGATATCATAAAAAACCTTCATTCAAAGCTTCTATTGTTTTCCCTCCAAGAAATCCAATTCACATGAAGTGAAGAACCCTCCTCAAAGCTTCTCTTGTTTTCCATTAAAAAAAATCTAGCTCCATAATACAAGTTTATATTCTCCCATGCTTTTGTCTTTATTTTTTGAGATCAACTATTATCATCTTATTTCAAACAAGGGTAAAATGAAATCTATATTGATACCACACATTTATTTTTTGATTTGTGTATTTTTTTTTTATTTGGTTTTATAGATAGAAGATATTTGTCTTAACACAAGATTTTCCTTTAAAAAAATTGGTTTAGAACTTGGAATAAAACTAAATTGCTCATGGCTTAAGATATTTCTTATTTCTTTCCTAATTATTTGGATATGATATTTGTGATTTTGGGTGTATTATTAAGACCAGTTTTAATTTCCATTGAAAAATATTTGTTTTGGTCTATTATTGGAACCAGTTTGGAATCTCATTAAAAAGGATACTTGTCTTGGGTATATTGGTGAGATAAATTTGGAATCTTAGAAAAAAAAAATATTTGTTATTTTTTTTCCTAGTTGTTTGGGTATGGTAAACAAAGATGTGATATTATTGTGGGCTATGATGGTGTTCAATTTTTCATTGCAGATATTGGAAATCCTCTTAGAGTATATTTTCTACAAAAATCTTAGTTTCTTAAAAGCTAAAATCAATTATAAAATTTTTTAAAACGTACAAAAATTATAAAAATTTAATTATAAAAACTTAATGAAATATAATCCCTATTGTAAATGCTTAATAAACAATGTTGAGTGAATGACCACCACATGTATTATTAGGAGGATAAAAGATTTCATTTACTCATCTTAAATAAGGGTATTAAATGAAAGCAATTTTAAGCCGACATTTTGGAATGAAAAAGAATCCATCCCAAGAAAAGAAGCCTTCGGAAGTTCTTTATTTCATTCTTTCTTCCTATTCTTTCTTTCTTTCAGTCTCTTAATTCTCTTTTATAGCTTATATTTTGTTCATTCACGTTTTATAACAATAACTGAATTATCTAATTTTTGTCATTTATGATTTCTTTTTTCCTTTGTATGGCCTTTCTTTAAATGTTTTTTTACATACTTTTTCTTATATATATATATATATATATATTATATATATATTTTTTTTTTTTTTTTATTTCCTCATTCAATGCATTGGGTGGATATTGCTAGTAAATTGGTATGACATGTTAGATGTCAATCAGGACAAAAAGGTTTCTCTAAAATTATTGCTTTTGTTACATAATATAATTATGATCAAGATGAATCACTTTTACCATACAAATGCACTAATATTAAAATTCATTAGGATAAGACCCAATTTAGAAAATTTTGAATTTTTTTACAAAATTAACAAATGTGGATTATCTTGCTATATCCCTAACTTTACAAATACTACAAATGTGCTTATTTATGATATATGATGTTTTCAATTAATTAAAATATTATTAATTGGTTTATATCTTTGTTATAACAATTACCTTGGCGGTAATATTGTGAAATAGAGATATTTGAAAGTTATAAAAGGAAGGTTTACTCACTTTCATTTATAATTATCTTCACAAAGGAGGGGAGATTATAACTAGTAAAAATAAAGTCAAATATAATACAAGGATGGACAAAGAAAAGCATGGTTCAAAGGATGTCATATAATGATTTTGTTTCGAAGTATGTGATTGGTTAAAGATTAATTTAGATGAATACACATTTCATTACACCATTGAGTTTGATCATCTACATTTTAATAGTTGGATGATGATGATGATGATGATGATGATGAGGATATGCATATAATGTTATCCCATAATTATGGTTATGTTTGTATTTATGTATTATAATGGATTCGTTGAGTAGAAGTTCAATGAGGTACAATCAATGTGCAAATTAGGAATTAATAAGTCATAAATGCATTATTAGTTGTCATTGATTCTATGATACAAGCAACATTTTTTAATGTTTTTAGTGGATTAAAAATGTAGTTATAAGAGTAGAGCCGACGCACAATTCAACAACATCATGTGAAGCCAACAATGACTCCAACATAGGAATTTCTCAAGGTTTCGTTTCAAGATGAGCAAAGATAGAAGTTGAGCTACTTGATTTAAACCATTGTCCTCAACCTATTTTTAGGAGTGAACATAGTTTTTCTAGTACATATGGATTTATAAATACATTATATACGATCTAATCATTAGTTGAGAGATTTTAGTACAAGTTCAAAAAGAATTTTCCAAATCGAATATCTATGAGTTATTCACTGAATGGGTGCCCTTAGAGAATGATCGTTAATTTAGTAAGTGCAAAAAAAAAATTGTAAGGTTCTTACCTTAAACAATGTGTACAAACATTATGCTAATATTAAATGTTCAACTTAACCTTTAGTGCGATCAAGGAAACTGCTCTTGTTATAAGGTAACTCATAAAGTCAATTTCAAAGTATTTGTCACATCAAATTTGCAAAGACTTCTTGAAGTGGTATAATATTTCATTAACTTATAAGCAAACTTGGAAATATAAATAAATGCTAAACATGGACATTTTTTGCAATTGTACATTGCTCCTTATTTTTAGTTCAAGGGCTCTTAATGGGTTGTTGACCTATTATTGTGATTAACTTAACCTATTTGAGTGAACCATAAAAAGGTTATTTTATTCTCTATGACAACATATGATATTGATAATGACATGGTCCTACTTACATTTGGGGTTGTCGATTTAGAAAACTATAAGGATTAACTATGATTTTTGTAAAAATTAAAGGACTTACTTTATGGAAAAAAAGGTACTCATGATGTCTTATAAGCATCAAACAATTCCTTTGTAGTGTTTATGAACTTTTCAAAGTTGAAAATCATATATATTGTTATAATAATGTAAAGAAATATTTTAGCAAATCTTGGGATGATAGAAAGAAACCTCACAATTGTCAATTTTATACAAAAATTTAAAATTATATAAATTAAGTGTTGTCATAATGTGTTATTTTTGTGGTAAATGTAGTCATTTTCTATCCTATCTATGCTTTTTTAGAAAATAAATAGTACCATACATGCCTATTTATATCCCATTTGACCTTTTTGTATAAACACATCAAGTCACCATTTTTGCAAGAGAGAATTCTAGAGATTTGTCCTATTCCAACATAGTAAAAAATTGATTAAAATGGTAATGAGCAAATTGAATAAATTTAATTGAAAGGAGTAATAGCCTTAAAGATGCCTTTTTAGACCACATTGGCAGCCAATATACATCATAAATGTGTAGTATCATCCACAATTCAATACATTTTAATTACTCAATGATTTTTTTTATAAAAAAAAAACACCAAATATTGTGAATTCATAAGTATTTGATTTAACGTAGTTGACTTATGACATTGACCATGCTAAGAACATATTAGGAAACCCCACAAGAAGTCTAAAAGTTCAAAATGGTATAACTTAGGTATTATTATAATGTATCGTAATGTTAACATATTTATGTTGTTACCACAGTGCAATTGTCTCATATTTTTATTTTATTATTTTAGAAAATAGATAATCTTGAAATATGTATATTTATATTCCATTTATCTTTTTATAAATTAAGTTAAACCTACTAGTTGGTCAAGATAAATACTAGGGAAAGTGGTTCAATATGCAACATATGGTGCTGAGTTCTAATACCCTGAATTTACTTAATATTAATTATTACGAGATAATCAACACCGTGAGATTGAGATTTGAGTTCATGGAATGTATGGACTTTTCCTTCATGACACATGGACCACTTGCTCGTAAGTTTCCTATTTACAAAATACAAAACCTTTGGTTGTTTAGAAGCAAAATAATATTATAAACATTAGAAAATTCATGGAAAAATATGATCTAAACAACATCATTTTATATTAATATCTTATGGAGGGTGGGTGATTCCCTCGAGGCTTTAACAATATTTGTCTTCATGTGGGGTCACATGCACGCTCTCCAACAATATTTGTCTTCACGATTCAATTATTGATATTTTCAAATTATTTGTCCTATTATCAACTAAATGACCTTTTCTTAGGCAATTATATTAAATAATAATTCTTTTCTTTTAATTTTTTGTGTTTTATTTCAGAGTTTTCTATTTTACTTATTTTTAGGTTTCTTTTGACAGTGATTTTGATAAAATTACTTTTAATTTACAATATTTTTTAAATATTTTGATAATATTTTTTTTATGAACCCTTATTTTATAATGTGTGATATAATAAAAGATAATTTAGAAAAACAATTGTCAATACAAATTCAAAATTAATTCCAATAATTGTTTAAATTTTAAACATCACACTTAATTTTATGGGAAACATACAAATTTTTAGTAAATTAGTAAAAAAAATTAATTGGTTTTCAAAATCGTGATTTTCTCATTTAACAAAATTTGGATTTGATAAATGATGAGTCACGTATAATTGACATATGACATATACTCAAAAAGTAACACGTAATAAAATTTAAAAGACTATAAAATTTGGTTTTATAAATAAAGTAAATTTTTTAATTAAAATCAAAAGAGAAATAAAAATAAATTAAATCCAAATAAGACAAGTTGTAAAATTTAAGGAACCAAATTCTTTAAATTAAACAACTAAATCTTATCCAATTCCAAAATTTAATTTTCTAACTTCACCCATAAAAGAATGGATGGTTTCCTTCAATGAGAGAAGTTCAAATCAGTAAAACGACTTCAAACAAGAAAAAAAGACTTGACTTCATAAAAAAGAAAAAAATTCATAATATCTCTTTACAAGTTTAAGAAATCATTCCGAAATAAAACTAATTTACACTCTCAATTTACACTCTCAATTGACTTTCAAAATAAATATAACACTTTTATCCTCTATTTTTAGATTATGATCAAAGCCAAAAAAAAAAAACATAGAAAAAAAATATTATTATTTTTGTAAAAAATATTAAAAAAGGTTATATCCCTAAAATTATTAATTTTAATAAAAAAATTTTGTTTTAAAATTTTCCATTATTTTGCTTATTTTGCAGGATTTACATGAAATTTATGCATATATTTATAAAGAAAATGCTTGCAATTTTATTAAAATCCTTTACATCAAGATAATTTTTACTTTTGGATAAATGAATGTTTTCCGAAGGACTTTGACTACTTAGAGAAAAATGGTCTTTAAATCTTATCTCTAACATCTAATAAACCATCTATTTAAAAGTTGAGGAACGTCTTCAAGATGATTTTAATTGTTTGATAAGATAAAAAATTATTTGCTATACTCGTTTATCAAGAAGAAGATAAATGGATCAACAATAGATTAAGATATATTTTAATTTAATCTATTGCTTAGAAATCATCTTATTTGAAATAAGATGATTTCAATTGTTTGGCAAAATACAAAGCTTCTTTATCAAGAAAAAGATTAAAGGATCAAGACATATTTTAATTTAATAGATTGCATTGAATGTTAAGAGATAAAGTCTTTGCTAAATGGATTGTTGGTGGAATATTAACCGATAAAACAACTTTATCCTTTACCCAGTGCGGAAAAATTTGGATATGAATGTGTGACAATAATGTAAATGGAAAGTTTGAGGACAGATCCGTCATTTAAGTAAAATCATGACTCCTTTATGGGGGCGTCTGCGTATAAATATTAAATATCTGGGTCTCCGGCCTTGCAGGGTCAGAGACTCGGTGGGATATTGGATTTTGAGGTTGAGGATGAAGGCATTGCCATGGCCGCTGCTCTGCTTCTCTCATATGGTCATTGCGGGGATACTGTGCATGGCGGCTGCGTCTGAGCTGGGTCCGGAAGAGTGGGCGGAGGGGGTGGGGCTGGAGACGGGAGGGCTGAGCAGAGAGAGCTTCCCGAAGGGGTTCTTGTTCGGAACGGCGTCGTCAGCGTACCAGGTGGAGGGAATGACTAATAAGGCGGGCAGAGGGCCATGCATTTGGGACCCTTATGTCAAAATACCTGGTCAGATTCTATTCTCACTTTGCATTGGATCCTTGCCTTTCTTCTTACTTCTTTCTTCTTTCTTCTTCTGTGTGTCTGTGATGAATGAGAGTAAAAATGGTGGTACAGGGAACATTGCCGAAAACGGAACCGCTGACGTGGCGGTGGACCAGTACCATCGGTACAAGGTATGGTCTCTCTGATTTGTGATTGGCCCCTACGCAAGTAGACTAGATATGGGTGATTGACGATATCATATTCTACTGATAGTGGTTTGATACTCAGTATAGCGGAATTTGTATTACCGACAGTCTGAATGGCATTGTTGGTATTTTTTTGGAAAATCAGGCGCAATTATCTTGACTATTCAATTATCTCGAATAAGGGAATATTGGACACGTGAAGCTTTCTAGTTTCCAGGATGAGGGGGTTGATTATGCACATGAAGCTTTCTACTTTATTCTAGAGTGTGAAGTTTTCTAGGCATATGAGGGTGTGACGACAGACAACCACACTCAACTTCCCCCCTTGACCATTGAAATTATAACAAAATTAATTGATTTTTGGATCATTTTTTATTGTCCAATGAATTCAGTCGCATGGCGATATATCTAATGTAATGCAGGTAGCTGGAGTAGTTTTGGATTTAACTTCCACTCTACCCATTTGTAGACTATGATTTACATGAGATTGTCTCACAAAATTCATCAAATGGTTGGCCTCTGTAGCTAATAATTGTGATACTAATCCCCAAGGTTCATATTTGATCTACTCATCTTCTGGTTAATGTCCATTTCTTACTGAAATGAAACTGGGTATGGTGATCCATGAAATGGGGTAGAGGTAGTAGCTACTGTCAGAATTAGGCTCCTTAACAACAAGTCATATACTCTGTTCAACCCCCATGAATTGGGTTATGAATATGACCAAATCACAACATCTTACAGCAATAAAATCATCATGATATTGAGCATTGGTTGATATATCATAACAGTACCATTCACTAGTTGGCCTATTCCATTTAGTACTTTTATTGTTGTTACCTGTTTGCAGGAAGATCTGGACATAATGAAAAATTTGAATTTTGATGCATACCGATTTTCCATCTCCTGGTCAAGGATTTTCCCTGGTATGCACAATCTTTGCCAGTGGCCTTCTGTAAACATCATTGGTCGATGCCATTTTTTGAATGAAGTTATGATGTTTTGTATGAACCCTTGGTTTTCATGCAGAGGGAACTGGGAAAGTAAACTGGGAGGGAGTTGCCTATTACAACAGGCTGATTAACTACATGCTCAAAAAAGGTAGTCATAATAAGGAAATAAAGGGCGAGTTTCATGTTTTCCCCACTAGAAAAACATGATAATGGTTTTAGTACTGGTTTCAATCTTGATTCAAGAAATCATCTATCAGGGAAAAATTTTGGATGGCTTGGAGTCACAAACCAGCCCTTCAAATTTTAGCACCTTATGATATTACTACAGCCTCTGTCCCTTGACACATTTTTAAATTAATGAGAACAAATATGCCATTTCTGCTGCTAATCAGTCAAGAGTAATGTGATGCAATTGTTACTGTATGACTTGTAGGGATTATCCCATATGCAAATTTATATCACTATGATCTTCCTCTAGTGCTCCAGGAGAAATACAACGGTTTGCTCAGCCGCAGAATAGTGTAAGTAAAGCAATAACGCTATCTCTTAAAGCAATTTCTTGTTTGCTTTTGTTCTTTATTTTTGGCATAGTCTTGGTCTGACTGCATTTAGGTGTTGGTAGAGTATCCCATAGAACGTGCAGTTGCCCATCATTTAGTGGAAAATTGTTCTTAAAACACTGTTGGGGGATCACTTTTGTTGTATTTTCATATGAATCAAATCGAGTCACAGAGTAGAACCGGGCTGGTCATATGATTGTGCAGAGTAATAATTCTAGTAGTTGTTCAAACATGAGTTCTAATACTCCAATCTTGCAGAGAAGACTTTGCCAATTATGCGGAGTTCTGCTTCAAGACATTTGGTGATAGGGTTAAGCATTGGACAACATTTAATGAACCAAGAGTGATAGCAGCTTTAGGATTTGACAATGGCATCAATCCTCCTTCAAGGTGTTCGAAGGAATTTGGAAATTGTACTGCTGGAAACTCATCAACCGAGCCTTATATTGCAGCCCATAACATGCTTTTATCTCATGCAGCAGCAGCTCAGAGATACCGTGAGAAATATCAAGTACATTCTACTTCTTTTTATTTTTATTTTTTTAACTTTTGGTTTGAGCTTAAACCATCTGAATTTCTCATCTATGCAAAATTTTATGAATTTTTAGGAAAAACAGAAGGGGAAGATTGGAATTCTCTTGGACACCGTCTGGTATGAACCTCTTACCAGATCGAAGGATGACCAGCAAGCAGCTCAGAGAGCCATAGATTTTCACCTTGGATGGTAAAAAGCAGAACATCTATTTAAACTAAGACTATAAAAATGATAGATTTACTTTTGAGAATTCATTTGCTTGCAATTATTTTACAGGTTCCTACATCCCATTATATGGGGTAAATATCCGAAAAATATGCAAGATATTGTTGGAGAGAGGCTTCCCAAATTCAGTGAAGAAGAGATTAAGTTGGTAAAAGGGTCAGTGGATTTTGTGGGAATCAACCAGTATACTTCTTTCTACATGTTCGATCCACATAAGCCTAAGCCTAAGGTTACAGGCTACCAGGAAGAGTGGAATGCTGGATTTGCTTGTAAGATCTTCTCATGCCTCCTGCAAATATTTCCTCTGTTTATTGCTTCATCAACTGATTCACTTCATTTTGTTCTCATTTCCATTTGGTGCCTGAAATTTGCAGATGACCGAAACGGGGTGCCAATTGGTCCAAGGGTAATGCTTATATGATCTATAACTATCTGTTAATTCCTACTTATATCTACATTCCTTATGACCAACTGTCTATGTTTTCAGGCAAACTCTTTTTGGCTTTACATTGTACCATGGGGTATGTACAAGACTGTGACCTACGTGAAGGAGCAGTATGGAAACCCACCTATAATCATCTCAGAAAACGGTACAGGCTGAAAGTCCTCCTCCCTTAATTTCTTCCCCTCCTCTCTTTTCCTGGATTCAATCAAAACTCATAGTCTTAAGTGGGGTGGTGGCAGGCATGGACGATCCAGGGAATGTGACACTCCCCATGGCATTGCACGACACCACAAGAGTGAAGTACTTCCAAGACTATTTGATAGAATTAAAGAAGGGCATAGATGAAGGAGCAAACGTACATGGGTACTTCGCATGGTCAATAGTGGACAACTTCGAATGGAAGTCGGGATACACATCTAGGTTTGGCATGGTTTTTATTGACTACAAGAACCAGCTCAAGAGGCACCCCAAGATGTCTGCATTTTGGTTCAAGAAATTACTCCAAAGAAAGAAGCAGCAGTAGGAGCATGCATGGTGTGAAGGTCTTGTTTTTGTTGAAGTGTTCCAGTAGTACTAGTAATTAAGGTCAATAATGAGAGGTAGTGAAACTTCATTTCAGTTCAACCCTGTATTGTTTGTGCTGAGTGATTGATCATGCACAACCGGTTTCTATACAGGAAAATAAAAAGACAAATCTAAACTTATTTGATCAAGACTGCAGTCAGTGACTTAAATAAAATTAGGCATATTCAGCCCAATGGTGCCTTTCTTCAATTTGAACAACTTTTGGAAAGATCAAAAGTTGGGACTGGTGATTCTCTTGTTAGGCTTTTGTTTAAAGTAGGCCAAATGGTGGGGAAAAGAGATTTAATTTTATAGTGATTAGATGCCCAAAAACGTTGCCCAAGAGGATTGTAATTAACAAAAATTTGCCTAAGGGTAAATTATGAGGAGAAAATTGATTTATCAGTTAAAAATTATGCACAAATGTGAGATAATGTTGCTAATAAATAAGAAAGTGGAGGTATCCTTCAATGAATTTTGGATTAAATCGTAAAAAAAGGAGTGACTTGGCTTTTGTACTGTGTTGGGCTTGCATGGGCCGACACGACATGACACGATATTTAGTGGATAGTGTTGGTCCGACACGACCCATTTGACACCTCTAACTATATATATATATTTGGACAGTTGGTTCGACACGACCCATTTGACACCTCTAACTATATATATATATTTAAAGAATTTGACTATTACTATCTAGTAACCACACATATACATGTCATTTGTACATTCTATACAAATTTTTTAGTTACTTTTATTTTTATTCTTGAGTATAATGTAATAACATTGATCATTTATATTCCATGAAAAAATGAGGAGGGAAATGTATGGATCCAACTTTGTCCCGAACCAAATGAATGGAACCAAACCAAATTAACTAATGTTAAATCACCTAGTATGGGTCAAAAAATAAATGGACTTTAATCCATTGAAACCAACCTAAATTCTTTATTTATAGGAGTATAACTACTAACAAAGCAACCCTCCAATTATTTAAAGAATATGATAAATGAAAAACAAGAAGTGAACAATTATTTTTAGTAATATTGTTTATTGCTTAAGATTTGAATAATACTAACTTTTTCATATTAAGTTTCAAATTTTTAATTTAGGTTTTGAAACATATAGATGCATCATAATGTGTAATATATAGATAGATTCAACAAATTATTTGACTAGTATCAATTTTATGACATATTTTAAAAGCTCCAATGTGGTTTTTCAATTGGTTGATGTATGAAACCAAATCAAGGACTATGAGTATATATGTTGTTTGTTAGAGGAAGTTATCAAAGAGGTTATATGCTACATGTGAGTCAAATAAAAACAAATAAAAAATAAGAGTTTTGATATGGGGTTAAATGAATGCAATTCTAAGAGTTAAAATAAATGAAAATCCCTATAATGTATGCAATTCTATCAAAGATGTTAGTGGAAGAAAATGTTGCTCTAACAAATGATTAAAAACAAATATAGGGATTTTATTTATAATAAAATTTAATATTTTAAGATATGTGAATCAAATTTTCATTATATGCATACATTATAGGGATTACCCAAACTACTCATAGGAATACCTAAACATTATATCTCATGTTATAACCATTCAAGATTTTGTATTAGTAGCACAACTACAACAAAATCAAGTTATAACCCAAAATCAAAATCATATTAAATCATCAAGAAAAATAAACCCAAAGCATACGGGTTCATTGTGATGTAGTGGAATGGGGTTTTAGTCTCCCATGTTTAAACTTTTCTTCTTTAGAGAGAGAAAGAAAAAAACTCATATTTCATTCATCGATGGCATATGAGTAGAATCTCTAATTTGTTTAGACTTGGGACCTCAACCTATTTATATTATTTTATTTTATTTTTGACCCATCATAACAAAAAAAAAATCAAATCAAATCAAGTGATCTCTACACATTAAAACCCACACTCAATGAGATGCCAACCCTAATAAATAAATAAAAACTTATCTTATCACTTTAATGGGCTAATGGAAAAATATAGCTAATAATTAACAATTAGTCAATATATGTGGGTTCACTTTTGATAAAACAAAGGCTATGAATAATTAAGGAAAATACCCAAAAGGGGGGGGGGGGGTGAATTGGGTTTTTCAAAAATCTTTTTCCACATAATAATATATGTACAAAATAAATAAAAGAAAGAGATAAAGTTAGAGAATTCAAACTCGGGTTTATAGTGGTTCGACACTCCCTTGCCTACGTCCACTCTCCTCAATCTCCTAACCGAGTGAGGGTTCCACTAACTTGAAGCTTCAATCAAACTTTCAATCTTCTTACACTTGGATTCCGGCTCCAATGGGCTCTTACACAACCTCTTCAAGATTTGAACCACTTGAAGGCTTTCACACTCAGTTTACACAAAGATGAAACTTTCAACCTAGCTTAAGGATGACTCAAGTACAAGAGAAAGCTAGGATGATTTACAAGAGTGCACTAAGAATATGCAAGTGATGGTTTAATGCACTAAGAAAGAAATGAGAGCTTTTTGATCAAGAACAGGTAGGTAGGTTTTGAATGCAATTGTTCTCTTGTCAATAAATGAAGTGGAGCTCTCAATTTATAGGTTTCTAAGCTCGGGAGTCAAAAACAGCAAAAGGCAACCTCGTTCGGTCGAGCTAAGGGTCGACCAGTTCACTAGCCGTTGGAGCATTTAATGCATGACAGGTTACCGTTGCCTCAACTGGACCTCGACCGGTAAAGGAATCACATCGACTGGGAAGAGAAGGCTACTGGGAGAGAGAGAAGGTTTTTAACCTTCCTCAACTGGTCCTCGACCGGTTGAGCCTTTTTGGCCCCGAAAAACCTATTTTTTGATTATTTTCTTTTATAACACTTAGGCAAGGTCTTTAGGTGAGTTAATATGCCAATTTTGAATCAATTTGCCTAAGGTATATTTGATAAAACTCGGGTTTTAAAGAAAATCAAGTTTTAAAGAATAAACCGAGTTTTCTAAGATGCATGAAAAGGTATGAACATCCTAAGTGCACTCATGCTATCATCTTACATTCATTTTCTACGATCTCAAGTCTTCCAAGCATCTCGATCTTGTATCCATTTGGTCATTTGATGAATTTTCGAGTTTATACCTGAGATTCTTAAACATTAAACCAATTAGTTACTTAACCATGATTTGTTATCATCAAAACCCGATTAGGAGAACCCTTGGGCTAACAATCTCCCCCTTTTTTATGATGACAAACCTTGGTTATCTAGGAGAGAAAGAAATCTCCCCCTCAAACCAATCATGGATCAATCAAACGATAAGCAATGTAAAACACAAAGAATCAATAGATAAAAATATCATATCATATATATATGGAAATCTCACATGTACAATAAGATAGATATGACAATGATAACAATGACATGCATGAGAGACTCCTAGATCCTAGATCCTATAAATATCTCCCCCTTTGGCAACATAAAAAAGAAATGAAGGGGGATGTCTAAAAAGCCTCAAGGCTGAGGGGGTGGAGGAGGAAACACAGAGCGGAGATATGCCATCATCTCCTCATGCTGACTCGCCTGACGGCTCTCAATACGATCCATGCACTGCTCAAGATGGTCAAAGGTAGCCTGCTGCTAATCCATACGCTCCTCTATGCGCTCAAATCGCTGCTGGAAGTGATCAAACCGAGAGGTGACTCCAGTTTGATACTGATCGAGATGCTCCTCTAAAGAGTAGAAGCGGGAGTCATGGACTAGGGCAAGCTCCTCCATACGAGTCCCAAGAGAGCTGATCTGCGCGGAGAGATCCATCCAAGGCACATGATCAGGAA
Source organism: Vitis riparia (assembly GCF_004353265.1). Taxonomy (NCBI): domain Eukaryota; kingdom Viridiplantae; phylum Streptophyta; class Magnoliopsida; order Vitales; family Vitaceae; genus Vitis; species Vitis riparia. The sequence goes on along the minus strand of NC_048447.1, from coordinate 7,366,441 downwards.
TATGAGGTGCCTGAGATGGTAGCTCAGTAAATGATGGCTGAGATGAAGGGCTTACTGTGAAGGACGGCTCAATCATCATAGGCTCGGAGAAGGTAGCCTCAACATGAATGCCCTCTGACTGATGTGGAGGCGGAATGTCAACCTCGGGCCCTCTCTGCTCAAAGTCCTTCTGAAGGTCCAACCCATCCTCCATCTCTCTGATCTTGGCCTCCTCCTCTACTCTAGGGCGTATCTGATCATGTCCCCGGGCCTGTCGCTCGGCTTTCCTAACTTAGGAACCATCGGGTGCCTTTTCAAACTTCATGCGCCCCAAAGACTGCTCATCATACGTGTCATAAGTGGTGGAGGCCTCAAAATCTATCTCTCTACTCAAGTCAACCCCGGCATCCTTGAAAGCACGGGTAAGGAAGCGGCCGTAGGGGAGTACACATGTCGAGCTCTCAACATAGGAGATCATGTGCATCATCATAAGGTAGCTAACATGAATCCATCTCCCGGTGAGGATCGAGTCAACAATGAAAGCCTCAAGGTAAGAGACCTCGTCTCGATGTCCTCCACGTGGCAAGAGAATCGAACAAATCATATGGTGAAGGACTCGGCTAGTCACTGTCAAGCTGTGAGCCGATGGTTTGCCCATCCCCTGAGGATCGGCAAGTTCGCACAACCTCTGAACGACCTCTCTAGGCTCAAATCCAGGCACAGTGGGCCATGCCTTAGCCTCATAAACACGGAGTCCAACCGAAGGGATGTCGAGAATGCGGCAAATGCTCTCGAGACTCAAACGGATCTCAATGCCTCTCACAGTGGATAATAAGGGTCCTCCAAGCCCGTAGGTCGCCCGAGAATAGAAAGCCCGCACCAGAGTCGGGAAGACTGGCTCAGAGATCGTCACTACGAGCAGTCATCCCTCCGTTCGAACAACCCCTCAAAGCCAAAGTGCTGAAGTTGGGAGAAATTGACACTTCTCCCTGGGACGACTTTCCTCTGAGCAAATTTTTGCTTGTAGCGCTGATAGTCCTCATTCGAACTGAAGAGTGCCATGTCAAACCTCGCGTTTCAGCGAGCCTCCATTTGCTCGGGCTGAGATGGCTCAACAGGGTGCTTGCCCTGAGCCCTGGAAGTGCCCGTCTCTCTCCGTGGTGCCGTCAATGAAGCGAAAGAAGTGAAAAAGGAGTCCAAACAGAGAATGAAAGCAGAGAGGAAGATGCAACCACAAACCCGAAACCCTATACGCTTGGAGATGGAGCTGAACAGCCTTGAGACGCGCGGTGCAGAGAGGAGACGCCCTCAAGAGGTGAAACCCTGGGTTTCAAACCAAAACGCTAGCCCAAATTCGTCCTAAAATCAAGTCCTCAGCCTGCAATCGGTCCGAAATCTGGCCAAAAACTCTTCAGGAAGCAAGGATGTGAAGGGACGACAAGCTCTGGAGGCAAAAATGGGAGAAATGAAGCGCGCGGGGGGCATTTTAAATTCTCAGCCCCGACGAACCGGTCAACCGGTCGACCGCCTGGTCAACAGTCAACAACCATGGTCAATGGTCAAATTTTCCAAATTTTCTTGCATTTTCTTGTCTCATGATCCTCCCCCCGCCCTTTTCAGTTGAAATCCCCAATTTTTTATGTCCAATGCCAAGGGAATTTTGAATTTTGGTCAAAAATTGACCTATTTCCTAAGGGATTGCTATATGATGCGTATGAGATGAAATTTATGCAATCATAATTCATTTCCAACAAGAATTCATTATACAAACACCATATCAAAGAGAAATAACTCCTAGTTGTCTTCTAATATCGGAAAATTGTTCTTCACTTAGAGGTTTTGTAAAAATATCGGCAAGTTGATCTTTTGTGCTTACAAATTCAAGTGTAATGTCACCATTTTGTGCATGATCTCTAAGAAAATGATGTCTAATTTCTATATGCTTGGTCCTAGAGTGTTGCACGAGATTTTTGGAAATATTTATGGCACTAGTATTATCACATTTGATAGGAACATGCTCAAAAGACAAGTTAAAATCACTAAGTATTTGTTTCATCCAAAGGATTTGTGCACAACACAAATCGGCTGCTATGTATTCGGCTTCCGCCATGAGACAAGTGAGTGTCCTAAGAAATGACAAGTGTCACTAGTGCTCTTTCTTTCAACTCTACAACTGGGAAAGTCAGCATCCGAGAAACCAATCAATTCAAAGTTATCACCCTTAGGATACCACAAACCAATATTCATTGTCCCTTTCAAATATCTAAGAATTCTTTTAACGACACTTAAGTGAGATTCTTTAGGACAAGATTGAAATCTAGCACACAAGCATACACTATACATGATATCGGGTCTACTAGCGGTCAAATAAAGCAAGGATCCTATCATGCCTCTATACATAGTTGAGTCAATAGATTTACCTTTTTCATCCATGTCAAGCTTGATGGATGAGCTCATTGGATTTTTCATCACCTTGGCTTCTTCCATGTTGAACCTCTTGAGAAGATCCTTTATATACTTTGCTTGATTGATGAAGGTTCCTTCCTTTAGTTGCTTGATTTGAAGTCCAAGGAAGAAATTGAGTTCTCCCATCATGCTCATTTCAAACTCACTATGCATACACTTAGAGAAATCTTCACAAAGAGAGTCATTAGTAGCTCCAAAAATAATATCATCAACATATATTTGAACTAGGAGCATATCCTTTTCTTTGGTTTTTATGAAAAGAGTTGTGTCAATTTTCCCATTTTAAAACCCTTTTTCAAAAGAAATTTACTTAGTCTTTCATACCAAGCTCTAGGTGCTTGTTTCAAACCATAAAGTGCCTTTTTAAGTTTAAAAACATGGTTTGGAAAGTTAAAGCTTTGAAAATCGGGTGGTTGTTCAACATATACTTCCTCATTTATGAAGCCATTTAGAAAATCACTTTTCACATCCATTTGATATAGAATAAAGTCTTTGAAGCATGCAAAAGCAAGCAACATTCTAATTGCTTCCAATCTAGCTACGGGGGAAAAAGTCTCTTCATAGTCTATTCCTTCTTCTTGATTATACCCTTAGGCTACCAATCTTGCCTTATTTCTTACTATGATGCCATTTTCATCCATTTTGTTTCTAAAAACCCATTTGGTTCCAATAACACTTTGATTTGAAGGTCTTGGTACTAGTTCCCATACTTCACTTCTTTCAAATTGATTTAATTCTTCTTGCATAACAATCATCCAATTTTCATCAACTATAGCATCTTTTATTATTTTAGGTTCAATTTGAGAGATGAATGCAAGATTATTACAAATATTTCTAAGGGATGATCTAGTTCTTACCCCACTTGATGGATTACCAATGATTTGATCTTGTGGATGGTTGATAACAAACTTCCAATCTTTTGGAAGGTCTTGGCTTGATTCACCTTGCACTTGTTGAAACTTTATTGAAACTTTTTGTTGATGACAAAAAGAGGGAGAAGTAATGATAGGTTGCTAACTTGGGAAGATATTTCAAATATTGTTTTAGCAATCTTATTCATATTGATGCTATGTGCTTTATTGGTTATATTTGTATGCATCATTTTTATTTTTTTGATAACATATGATTCCCCTTATATACTTTATTGAAACTTTTTGTTGATGACAAAAAAGGGGAGAAGTAATGGTAGGTTGCTAACTTGGGAAGATATTTCAAATATTGTTTTAGCAATCTTATTCATATTGATGCTATGTGCTTTACTGGTTATATTTGTATGCATCATTTTTAATAATAATGTCTTGCCAAATTGCTAAATACTCTTTATGCTATTTATGTTTGATTATATCATTTTGAGTATCCTTAATATACTCCTTAAAGTTTCTAAACTTGAAAATTTTCTAAATTCAAAGGAGCATATATTGAGGGGGAGCTTTTTAGCAACCTTGGTTTTGTCATCATAAAAAATGGGGAGATTGTGAAACCAAGGTTTGGTTAATCTTGATTTTGATGATAACAAAACAAGATTTAGAACTAATGATCATATTTCAAGTGTGATTAGGCAAGACAACTTCCAAAGTGGCAATCCAAAGACAAATCAAGCCAAGGAGAAATCATGAAGAAGAAGACCACCTCAAAGAAAAGAGTTTTTCAAGACCAAAGCTTCTTAGGATCTTTTTGTAAGATTGTTGGTGCACTAAGACTTTCATGCATTTCATTATTTATTTATGCACAAAAATCATCCAAGAGTAATATTGTTTTAAATATCTTAAGAATTGGATGATTTCATGTTTTCAACTAAAACCTTGTGTTAAATGATTTTCAAACTTATGTTAAAAGGTTTTAAGTTGAAAAAGGTTGAGTGTTGAGCCAAAAAAATGGCTTAACCGGTTTAACCGGTCGACCGGTTGTGCTTGTCCAGTTGAGGACCGATTGAGGGAGGCCAAAAACTTTCTCTCTCTCCCAGTGGCCTTCTCTTCCCTGTCAAGGTTGAACCTCAACCGGTTGAGGTCCGGTTGAGGCCCAACGGTCACTTTTCCTAATGGCTAGTTAACCGGTCGACCCCTAGCTCGACCAGTCGAACCCCTAACGGCTAGTATGACTTTTTTCTTCTATAAAAAGGTTCCAAACTTCATTGTTTCATGAGTTTAACCTTCCCAAATCATTCTTGAATATATTTGAGCCTTAGAAGAGTGTTTTTGAGTGCACCATTGTTTCATAACTTGCATATCTTTAGTGCACCATTCAATCCTAGTTTTTCTTGTATCTTTGAACCTAAAGTTCTATTACTAGGATTTTGAGAGATCATTATTTGTATATCTTTGTGAGGAATTTTCTCAAGTGAGGGGTATCACTTGAAAGGTTGTTCAAGAGAGGCATATCTCTTGAAGAAGTGTAAAGGGTGCTTTGAGCCAAAAGTCCAAGAGGGTGAATTGGAACCATAATCCAATTGTAAAGAGATTGGAAGCTTGGTTGAAGCTTCAAGATAATGGAACTCTCACTCGGTTAGAAGGTTGAGGAGAGTGGACGTAGGCAAGGAAGTGTCGAACCACTATAAACTCTCGTATTTGCACTCTCTCTTCCCTAACTCTTTTAAATTATATGCAATTGTGTTTATTTTGTTTATTATATATTTGCATATAATTGTCTCTTATTTTTGCATAGTTTAAATTTGTGAAAAAGAGACCATCACCCCATTTACCACCCCCCTCCCTCCCTCCCCCTTTAGGGTAATTGTCATAGTTTGGATTAGCCTCAAATTCCTAACAACTTTAATAATTTCCCAACATACATTTATTATTCAATTATGACGGTGACATTTTGAATTATTTTATTTAATTTATAATTAATTAATCAATTTTTTGAATTTTATATTAGTCTTAAAAATTACAAGATTTATTAGAGAATTTAAAACATTAATTATGACTATTATTTTTCATAGTCATTTTATATATTTTTTTAGTTTTAATTTTTTTTAAAAGAAGTTATTAAACTTATTAATAAATTAAATACAAGGTCTCACTTAATTTGAAGTTCATTTTCTCTAATGAAAAAAATAGTAAAAATTGTTATTTATTTCACTTTGTTTTTAAAAATTAATTCTAAAAAACATCAACCAAATAGTGGTAAAAATTTTTTAAAATAATTTTGTTTTTAAATCACATGCCTAAATAGGTTTTTATTATTTAAAAAAAAAACTCTCAAGGATTTTTTTATATGAAAAAAAAAAATTATTTCAAACTATGTTTAATTTACGTAATTTGCAAGTATGAATTTTAACATATTTATATATTTTTAGGAAAATAAGATATTATTTGAGAAATGTTTTTAAAAACTGTTTTGGAGTACAATTTTTAAAAGCTATTTTATAATATTTTATAGAATAAAAATATATTTGAGAATTTGTTTTTCATGTTTTCAAATATATTTTAAAAATTAAATTTTACAGGTACTATTCTATTTTTAATCATCCTTCATGCATGTATAATTATTTTTAAAACAATTCTCATTAAAGAAGTGAAAATAACTCAAAACAATTAAAAGATGCTATTTGAAAACACAATATTTTCCATTTTTAAAAATATAAATCTGTTTTCTATTTTTTGGTTATCAAAGGTGTTTCTCTCTCTCTCTCTAATATATATATATATATATATATTAAATTTTAAACATCAAAAAAACTATTTTTGAAATTCGTTACCCAATAGAGAATAATACCTTTGAATGTGGATATTATGATCTCTTTATGTAAGAAGAGAGCTTGCCTAATAATGGAACATGGAGATAAAGAACTATTCTCTTTTGGGGGCAAAACACTATGCTTAGATTGATCCATATTTATTAATTTTACCTAGATCAAATTATTCGGAGATAAGTTCTAGAAAATCAACAACAAGACATCTTGCGGATGTGCCATGAGAAAGCTTGTGGATGTCATTTTGCTGTAAGGAAGACGTAAACAAAAATTCTATTGGGTAAATCAACTTGTGGTTTAACAATTTATTTAAATCATTAAATACATTAAGTATACTTAATAAAATAATAAAAATGACATAATAATCCATTAATTATTTTTAAAAAAAATCACAAACACCATTTGCCTTGATAACACTTTTTTTTTTCCTCTCATGACTTTATTACTTAATATCAACAAGGACACACATATCAATTTAATAGTTTAAAAAAAATTGATTTAACAAACAATTAATCTTAATAATTTAAAGTAAAAATTTTAAAAATATTTTTAAGTTATATACAAGCTTAATCAATGTATTATTACATATCTTAATAGCTAGCCTTTAGATTTTCATATTTATAGTCATTTCTTTATTTCTTCCACAAAATTTTCCATATCATGTATTCCTTTGCCTTCCAAGGATCAATTAATTATCTTTTAATATTTGTATTAATACTGACATTCTTTTTTTTTTTTTTTTTTTTCAGTGATATATTATCTCAAGCCTTAAACCCCACTACAAGGAAATCAACCAGGGGGCCATCCACACACGTATCTGGACTTCTGGTCAAAGATTCAGCTCTACCACACATAAATAAACAAATCAAATATAGCACTTAGTTGTTCAGGATCCCAATGGCATATCTTTATTTGATATGATCATGGCAATAATGCAACCGAAATATAAGATTAAATATAGGGCAGTCGATCAGTGGAACCACCTTTTTAGTATTATAAATGTATAGCTGCACCACTAGAACAGGCATTGTCAATTGCCTGCAAAGCAGTCCCCTTTAATTAGCAGAAGCTTCTCCTCTAAAAGCCAGGCCCCCCCTCCCCACATCACTTCAAACCCAAGGCCGGTGCTCCCTGTAATCATTCCCTTTCCAGTATATTAATGGCTAATTGTCATTTTCTCATCATTGTCTTTTTGTACTAAGCGGCAAAGCGTGGCAGAAGAGACATATACATAATGGTGAAGTGGATAGTATATAAATTTCATCTTAGCGGCGGTGCGGATTGGTATAATGAAGATTGCATAAAATCTATGATTAATGTAAGAATAGAGATTTTTGTGGTGCTGTCTGCTTAGATGGGGGGCACAATTGACAGGCAAAAATTCGGATATGATCGTGACATATCCAAAATATTAATTATGAGTGCTATATGGTTGGCCTTATACCACCATATAATAATGTGGTTATGACGTTGCTCCATTGAAATCAAAGCCAAAAGTTAAGGTATACGAAGAGGGAAAAGCTCTGGTGTTTACAGCTATTGGAGTCGATCTCTAAATAATTGTTTAGCATCATGATTTTGTGGAAAATCGGCATGAACTCAGGGTTGGGGGATTTGGCGTGTACTGACATTAGAGACTATAAGTTTGGATGGTTGCGCGAAGGAGGGTATGGGGAGAAATATAATCAAATGCCTCTCAAGCTAGCCCATGGGACCTGTCTTCTTGGATCCGTGGGGCCAAGCACTGATCCAAGTCAAGTCCCGTGGGCTAGCTTTGAGGGTTGTGACTTTGATGGATGTTAACTTGAATAAGACATGGAAGATCAAATTTTATATGGGATCCTGTGTGTGTGTGTGCAAGAGAGAATTTGAAAGAAAATATAAGGAATTTTTTCTGAGGATGGCAATGGGTCAAGTTTGAAAACGGTCAAGTTGGAAAAGGGTCACCCCGTCCCAACCTCATCCCATTTGTTTAAATCAATACCTAACTCTATTGGTAATAAATAAATAAATGGGACATGATAGGGTGGGGTGAGTATAAGAATTCTCATACTTATCTCATCTCGTATCTTTTTTTTTTTAAAAAAAATATTAAATCATATTAAAAATAAACATAATTTATGACTAAATAAATATTATACATATTTATAATATATATATATATATATTCAAAAAGTTGAAAATAAAAAATCAATTAAAATAATTTTTTATTTAATATTATACTTAAATTTTTGCAATGAGTATTTTAAAAAGTTCACTCCATTACCATCCCTAATCTTCTCTTTTATGAACTCATATTTTAACTAACTTGTGGTAAGCCAAGATGATAATTCTGTCTATAGAAATAGGATTAGATTGAGTTGATAGCATTATTATATTAAATCAAATGAAATCAAATTTGATCATTTTTTTTTAATATTGGAAAGCATATGGATCAAACTAACCTTTTCATATTGGCCTACTCAAATTACATCCCCAACCAACACCATCACCAATACTAATCACAACCCTCACCACTAATCAACAAAGAAATCGTTTTTGTTCACTTCCATGACCACTACATTGTTGGAAAATTGCTAGATAGGGAGTAGGAAGGTTAATATCTACTAGATTTTATTAACATACATTTAGTTGTTTGAAATATCTTACATTATATAAATAAGACCTTCATTTTAAATTTTTTATTATTATTATTAATATTTTTATGTTTGTGGATGCATGTGGTTTAGTATGTTAAGAAGTTAACATCAATTCAATTCAATTTATTATTGATATTGTCCATTAATCCTAAAATGAGTTTGTAGCCTGTTATTCCCATGTTTGTTGTTTTTCCCAAACCAAGATTCATGTTTCTTGCTTATATGTCTAAAAATAGGGTCCTTGATCGATCATTATAGAGTCCATTCATTTCCTCTTAGTTTTTCATGCATTGTATAAACACACAACCCATTAATGCCATATATTTTACTGACTCAAAATGTATTAATGTTGTCTAGATTTTTTTTGTCCAAAGTATTTTCATTTATAAGGTCTCAAATGTGTAAATAGTTATGAAATAGCTTGATTTTAAATCCCTATTAAAATCTCTTAGTTATTATCTTCGGTCTTTTCAATACTCTTAATCAATTAAACCCCTTACAACGCCTTCAATACTTCCTTAATGCAAAATCTTACTTATCCTCCACCAACACACTATGTCACCTATCACAATGCATATGATTTGACTAATTAATCATACTTTAATGTCAAACTATAATTGTGAAGCAGGGAGATGAGATAAATAAGATAGGTGAAAAAAAGGTCTCGTAGCACTTAGTAAACTAGTTGGCCCTACCACTCGATCACTATAAAATTCAAAAGAAACTCATCCTTCGAGTCTTTCTCAAACCTAATTGCATCTCTCTTTCACTAAGATAACTCTCAACACTAGATACAAACATATTCCATATTCCATGACAATTACATAATATGCATCGTGTTTGGACTTATCAACCATTAATTAAATATACATTATTAAAAATACAATCAAATCTAGAATTTTAAACATATAAGAACATATCATGCAACTAGACAATTAACAATGCACATATCACATAATTTCATAATGTTTTTTAAAACAACTCAAAATATTTGAAACCTAATGACATTAAGTAATTTAAATATCTACATTGTGAAGATTTGCAATCCAAATTTGTGTTTTAATGTTTAACAAAACAAGAATTTTCCTCCAAATAAATGGCTAGGGAAAACCCAAAATTCATTTGTGATCTCTATAAAGCAGTAATATCTTCAAATATTTGATATTCAAAGTATTATTTGATCATTCAACTTATAACCATTAAATCATTAATCCTTCACAATCACATGATTAATTTAATCCATTCTACTTATCCGTCATCTCTCAATTAAATCAACCTTTCAGAAATTTAAATCCACTAAATAATAATTTAAATTATCATTTACAATCAATTTACTTTTTACATAAAATCCCAAATTCATATAGCTTAAAAATAACTATCAATATAATTTTGAATAAAGAAAATGCCCCATCTAATCATTTTTGAACACGTGGACATCCACGTTGGTTGAGGTAAATATTTATTAAAAATATATAAACACAGCTCATAATCACAGCCACAGTTGCACTTCTTAAGATAACTAAAAAAAAACCCAACAACAAGCTAAAACTGTTGAATTATCTCAAAAACAGACTTGAACCTACCTATGGCATTAAAAAAAAAAAAAAAAGTAATTATTTTGGTCCAAGACCCTATTAGAGGACCATATAATGCCATCAAGAAGATTAGAAGATAAAAACAATAAATATAATTGGAAAATAAATTTTTATTTAGATTATTATTGATTCCAAAAAAAAAAATTGAGAGAAAATATCAAGAAAAAAAAAGTAACGTGAAAAAAAGTGAAAGAAAAATAAAAAATTAACTTTGTAAGTCAATATATTATTTTTATATATTATTGTAAATTCATTTAAATTTAGTTTAGCTTGTTTATATGAAGATTAAATAATTTAAAATAGGAAAGTTTTTAATTTATTTTAATTATTTATTTTTATATTTTTCATAATAGAATCATATATATAAGAAATTAAGTTTTGAATATTTTTTGCTTTCCTTCCACATTTTTCGGAATCCAACCATGACATCGCTGAAAATATATTCATGGTACCGGAGGGATAATTTATTTTGACTCCGACCATGTTTCAAAAGCCATGTCACTCATTGGGATGCCTTCTCCACGTGGCATATATTTGAAAACCCAAAATCCATATTAAAAATCCTTCACATTCTTATACATTTGAATCATTTCTATATAGCCTGACAGAATTCTTTAGTCTCTTAACAAGCCAAAAAAAAAAAAAATGCATATTAAGATACAATATGAGTTGTCTAGAAGACTGGCATGGATCATTAGAAAAATGGGAATCAACCCAGCTGACATACATATATATAGCTTTAGGCTGGAAAAAGCATGGAGCCCCATATGATCTGATTATAGCCATACACTAGAACATCCTCATTTACTCATCATCTCACTTCATTTTATACTTATTTATATATAGAAGACGCTAGGTATTAGGTAGCCTATTACATGATGGAACATGCATTGGGGTTGTCGTCGCTGAAGAGAGAGGTGATTCTGTCCTCTGGGTCATTAGGCACGCCAACAGCTTGCACAACATTGCGAACGTAGCCAGCGGGTGCCCTCTTGTCATAGGCTTGAGTTGCATAAGGATAGGAAACCAGATTGTATGGGATGTAAGGCCAGAATTCAGCTCTCTTTCCTGTACTCTTCACCCTCTTCAACACCTTGTTTGCATCCACATACCCTGTCACAGTTACTCGGCTTTGCTTTCTGATTACCTCCACTGATTTTACGCCTGAATGGATCAATACAGTCAAACCATTTGGCCTTCATTTGTTAGTATAGTTAAGTTGGTTTAAAACAGACAATTAACAGATGAAAAGAACATATTGATCCTTTATTTTTATGGTAGTTATTTATAGCTAGCTTAATTCTCTGATGGGTCATATATAGAAAAATATATGGATCCAGAAGCTGAGAATTAGCAGAAATGGGAGAGGGAGCTTTTGAGTTAGAAGTTAGAACCTCTCATGGAGGTGACAGCATTTTTTACTCTTCTTTCACAGCCATCACAGTCCATTTTGACTTTGATCTCAACTGTCTGCAGATCAATAAAGGAATGACAACCCATCATGGAGGGGGAACAAAGGAGCACAGAAGCAAGTATAACACAGAGAGAACTGCAAAAGATCAAAAGGGTCTACTGGTACAAATGATAAGTACCTGCATTGGTTTGCGTTTGCCCTTTGTGCTGGTAACAGTGCAAAAGTTGGAGAGGTAATCAAGCGCTCCCATTTTGCTTCTCTTTAGCAGAAAGGAAAGCAAAGCAAAGCAAAGCAAGAGAGATAGAGAGAGAGAGAGAGAGAGAGAGAGAGGAGGGTATACGAATATGATGTTCACTGAGAAATAGTGTATTTATATAAGAAGGTGAAGGGCTGAAAAGATGTAAAGTGAAGTGTGGGCAAGCTGTGTTCTAGTTATAAATAAGAGTAAAAGTGGGGAAACATGAAAATGAAGAGCCCACAAACCATGAAAATGTGCCTAGAAATCATGAGGGTACAACAATGCATTTGGGTTTTTGTGTTTACTTATTTTGATATGATAATGGGGAAATGTTGTAAAGTGCTTTTGTGTTTGCTTTCATTTCTGTCCGATGGGTGTGGCTTTGCTTTTCAATTATTCATTAAAACAATACCCCAATTGCTTATGTTGATTGATTCCATCCAAACCTTCAACCGAAAGAACCTCCATCTCTACTCATCTTTCAAAATTTTGTTCCAAATATTATGCCAACTATAGTTGCCGTCAATCATGCCTTTAAACTAGTCATAAAATTTTCAATTAATGAAATTAATTAGACCCATTTCTCTTGGAATTAAAAATAACTTGTTCTTACAAATGTGGGCTTTCAGATTTTTTGCTTTTGCTTGAAATTTTTTTCACCAATCAAACATAAAACTAAAATAAATGGTTGTTAAAATTTGACCAGAATCCCTAGGCACAAAAGCGAAACAAAAAGAAAGGGAAAGAACAGATTCAACCACAATTCAGGAATCACATGAAGCCCTTTTGAATTTTCAATGATTCCATATGTCTATTAAGCAAAATTAGAATATAAACACTTTCATGGACACCCTTATGAGTGATTTACATAGAGAGAATATCCACCGTCAGGGAGACTTACTGTCTGTTGACCATTTATTGGTACAACCTTTAGGTTTTTTTTCTGCCGCCCATATGGCATGTTGTGTAAGTAGCATTGGTGCTCTAACGTTATTTGTAAGGGGAGGCACATTTGTGGATGCCCCCTAAAAGTCTAAGTAAATGCCTGCCATATGGTCTGTCACTAGGTAACTTTTAATTTTTCCTTGCACCTTGTTTGCATCAAATTCATGAACATGATCAGTTCCCAAGCCATTTCTAGTACAAAGAAGATACAGTTTCATTTGCCCTCTCAAAACCAATGTATCAAGAAAATCTCCCCAAAAATATGATACAGCTTTGATATCCTGGTTTCTGTGGCATTAGCTAAGAGGAGATCGAGGTCTTCCTTTGCCTTGTCCACTGAGTTTACATTCATGACCACAGCAAACATGTTTGAACAAATTACGTTAAGAAACCCAGGCATTAGACAAACAAGCCCCAACAGTTCATGAGCCTATTGACAAAAGAAATTATTCTGTCTTACCTTGTTGGCAGCACTGACAACTACAGGAATAAGAAAATTAATCAATTTCTTTTCATTCTTCTTTGATGGGAATTGTGGAAGTCACCGACAATAGACAACAGGTTGTAAGTGAAAGCTCTTTACAAAACGCGTGAAGCCCTTAATGGTGCCAACACAAACAAAGAATATAAGACCTCATTCATTTGCTTTCCACCATCCGGAACATTCTAATAATGAAAATATTTGCATGAATTAATTGCTGTATGTAAATCTGACTACGAGAGCCCCATGATCATTTATGCGCCACAGATGCCAGAACTGTTGAATTTCTAAGATCATCATCATTCATTTAGAATTAGATCTTAATCTTCTACCCAACTTCTAGTGCTAACAAGCATTCTACAAATGATTTGAGACCGACACATTAACTATATAATCATCACACATATATACAAACGAGTGGCACAACAGAATACAAAGAATTGCTGGCACCACTGGGCCGGAAAGGCAGTAACCATTGCTAGTTATCGAATCATCAACTTAAGACTTGGTTGAAACCCCATCCTCAGGCTACAGTCCTTGTATGCATCACGAATGGCTCTTCACAAAAATGGGAAAGATGCTGCACATTGCATTATTTTCTATTAGATATAAGAATCTATTGAGAAAAACAAAATACAATAAGCATAATTGTTAGAACTTACTTCCCCGAAAAGCCCTCAGCTCTTTGGTTTTTCTGATCTATTATCAAAGCTAGCTGCTTTTCCCTTTCCCTTTCCCGCTTCTCTCTCTTCAACCGCTCTTTCCTCAACTCTTCCAATGTCTTCTTTCCACTACTTTTACTATGCTTCTTCCCCAGTCTTGCTGTCCCATCGTTTCCATTTTCAGCAAACCGATCATTACCCGGCCTGGAAAGATACCAAGGCAATTTCATGCCTCTGCCGGCTACCCCATAACCCAACCTGTACTTATCATTCTCCGGGAACACGACCTTCGTCCCTGCCTCTTCCTTCTTCGCCTTCTTCCTCTTTTGCCCAACTCCTTCACCCTCCACGGAGTCGAAAACCCTAAGACCTTCGAACAGATTGATATGGCTGCTCTTTGAATCTGATGCACTGGACTCCACAGCTTGGCTTGGAGAAGCCAAACCCCGGGAAAGCCTGAGTCTCTCCAGACGGAACTCTGTGTCACGCTTTCGAGACTGTTCACGCTTCATCTGTTCGTTTCTGGCTGCAGCTTCTTCATCTCGACGGACTCTCTCTGTGTTCTCGTAGCTGTATACATTCCAGCTCTTCTGGGGAAGGATGTTGAGACCTCCATGACCACCCATTGCAACTTCAATCCACAACTCTCCTGCTAATGTAACAAATCCTTCAGTGATAATGTCAAGTTTTTAGAGTCCCTGATTCTATATTTTTCCCAACATGTATGTCTTACGAATTTTTAAATTATTAAATCTTATAATTAAAATAAATTAAATAAAATTTAAGCATCAAATAAAAATAATTTATTGATTTTAATTTTTAATTTTTAATTTTTAATTTAATTTAATTTTCTTTCTCTTATTTCCTCTTAAATTCTTTTTGGAACCGTAGCCTAAAATTTAATTAGGGTTTAAAAGAGAGACTTCATGGTCCGTACTTACAACTTGAATTCAAAATTATCCTACGGGCTGATGCAAACTCTTCATGGGAATGACAACAACTTTCTAGCGAACCTAATGCTTTGGTTCTGGGAGAGATTTTTTCCAAATAACATAAAAAAACGTAGGGTTTAAAGAGATATCTCCTGCAATCTAATAGAAAATCTTTGGTAGCAGTTCCCGATGCTCTGTTTGTTTGAGGAGAAAAAATTTTCCCAAGAAAATAAAAAATTTTGGGTTTAACATGATAAACTTATTGCCCAATAGAACTCGTGCATGTTCACAATTCTCCCACAAATCTATTACAGAATTTGAATTTTTACGGTTCGATTCCCTGCTTGTTCCGAGAGAGAATATTTTCCCAAGAAAAAAAAAACTAGGGTTTAAAGAGACGGACTAACTAAACAAAGTTCCCAAAGCATCATAGCTAAATATCAAAGTTTTTTTTGCGATAATATTTACCAAGAACACAAACAGTTGATGAACGATTCAGGGGTACAGAGTTTATTGATTGAATGGAAAAGGAAAACATAATCCAAGAAAGTATTTCAGAATCTTGAAAACAGAGGGATGGCCTACCTGCTGCGATTATAGACTCGGAGGCTGGAGTCTCTCGCTTTCTCTCAGACGTATGGATGGAAACTTGTTTTATTTGTTGCCTTTATATTGCCTTTATCATGCAATGCATGCAATATATAAAGGCAACGCAGCATAGTTTCTAAAATTAGATACCACCCAAACTCAAATTTTGTTTTTGACTATGACTCTACATAAAAAAGCGAAAAAAAAAAAAAAAAAAAAAAAACCGTCTCTTTCATCGGTATATTATAAATTCATTAAGCCATGTTTAATTGACGGGATATAGTATGAAATGAGATAAGAGAAAATATATTATATCCCTTTGGTTGATGATAAGATATGATAAATTATTATATCACATGTTGAATCAAATATGAGATAGGATAAGTGATGGGGTATATTATCCACTCTCATCTTTTTTATCAATTCTACATGGATATATTAATTTTATGCTAAAATATGAGACATGCATATCCTATATATCATAAATTTATTTTTTTAGCAATTTTTTATTTTTTTTTTATATTCTCATTTTGTAAATTAATTTTTTTTATTAAAATTAAATTTATAATTAAAAAAGAAAAATGAAAAAAGTATTTATAAAATAATATTAATATATGACATATAAATTATTTTTATATATTAAATAACATAATATAAAAAAATTATCTATAAAGTTTAAATATTTTAATCATGAATATTGTTAAAAATGAGATAAATTTTATTTTATTTTTAAATAGAAAATATTGGAATGTGATATCATTTTTATTTTAAACATTAAAAATAATATATATTTCATATTATTTTTCTATTCATTTTATAAATTAAATATAAATATAATATAATATAACATATTTATTTGATATGTTATCTTAAAATATTAATAATAAAAATAAAATTATTGGATACCTCTAGATAATACAAAATATGATAGAGTACATATATATTTTTTTTATTCCAATAAAAAAATATTAAATATAAGAGAATTTGCATCAACGAGGTTTCTTTGTATTTTTAAGTCTCCTTTTTTCTTTCACATATTAATTATTTGTAGAGTTTTAACAGATGTGAAATTCAATTTTAGAGTTTCAAAAGGTGTCAAAGACTCGAAGTTTTCAAATTCTTTGCCAAAATTATTTTTGTGAGAGCTTGAAAATGAGTTAAAAGAACCTTCCACGCTCTAGTGACACAAATATACATCAAATTTAACCTTTTCAAAAATTAAAACACATAAACTAAATAAATAAATATTATAAATTATAGGGAAAAATGGATTTTAACTCACTGATTTGAAAAAATATAGAAAAAAATGCAAACTTTTATCAATCAATTTTGTCTTCATCAATTTAAAAATGTTTTAAAATACATGCTCTTTTTTTTGTAAGTTAGATAATTATTGTCTAATTACCCTTTTACTTCATAATATTAAATAAAATTATCAAAAATTAATTTATCATTTTAATTTGATAAAAGTATCTTATAAATAAATATGTTATAATTTTTTTATTATATAATATAAGATACAAATCATTATGGGAAATTTCTCTAGATCCTCAAGTAATAAATAAAATATTTTTAATTCACTAATTAATAACAATTTTATATCCCATATTATATAAATCCACCCATCTTCTCATCTATTCTTAATAAAATTGAATAAAATTTTGTCGGTTGACATCAACAATAAAATAAATAATTTTAAAAATAAAAAATATAATTAAAAATTAAATACAATTAAAACCAAAGAAATTTTAAAAATCAAATAAAATAAAATATTGACTTTTACCATATTTCCAACTTTTTCTCAATATCTGAAATGAAAGTTAATATTTTATTTTTAAATTTTTAGTTTTAATTGTATTTTATATTTTTAGCTTTAACGTGTTTTATATTAGTCTTCATTGTATTTTTAATTTTTAAAATTTTTTATTTTATTGATTTCAAATCAATTCTTACGATAAAAATAAAATAAAATTCAATTGGTATTATTAACTTGATAAATAAAAATGTCATTTCAAAAAAATAATTATTTGACTTATAAAAAGGTGCATGTATTTTAAAATTTTTTAAATGGATGAAGATAAATCTAATTTATAAAATTTAGGGTCTTTTTTTCTAAATTTTTTTAAAATTAGTTAGTTAAAACTCACTTTTTCCATATATTATGTTTTGAAACATTCTAATAATCCTAAGGTTCTTTTTGCTTCTTTTTTTTTTAATTAGTTTGAGTCAAAATCCACTTTTCTCATATATTTATGTTTTAAAACATTCTAATAATCCTATAAGCAACGAAAAAAAATTCGTTTCAGCACAAAAATAATTTGTCCATACAAAAAGATGAATAATTATAAAGAAGAAAATAAATAGTTATATATATATAAAAACTACCACATAAACTTTTTTACTTTCTATTATATATATATATAGAGAGAGAGGGGAACAATTATAAAAGCTAAATTCTAATAAAAATCAAACTCTAATAAAACTAGGATTTCAAATCCTAGGAAAAACCAAATTCAAATATTAATAAAATGTCATACACTCTAACATTCTCTCCCTTAAAACAAACTTTTCAAATATCATTATACTTATTATCTTTTTCATTTTAAGCAATGTTTCCACCTTGATTGTACTTGTAAAAATGTTTAAAACTCTCCTTTAAAACAAACTTTTTAAATTTCATTATACTCATCATCTTTTTCCTTTTAAGCAATGTTTCCACCTTGATTGTACTTGTAAAAATGTTTGCAATTTGATTTTTAAAATAACAAAACTCAAATATAATTTCTTTATCTTTTACCAACTCACGAATATAACAAAACTTGATGTTAATATGTTTGTTTCTTCCATGAAAAATTAGATTCATAGTTAATGCAATTGTTGATTTATTATCATAAAAGAATCTTTGTAGTTACTTCTTGAGTATGCTTTAAATATAGAAAAACATTCAACGCAACCATACATTTGAGTTGTACGCTACTACCTATGATATACTTTACTTTTGATGTTGACAAAGTATTCCCTACGGTTTCTTTGATGACCAAGAAAAAAATTCTTGAACCAAGATTAAATACATAAGCTAAAGTACTTCTTTGCTTCTCTATATCACTTGCTCAATCACCATTTATGTATCCCAACAAGCTTTATCTTATTAGGATATATGTATAAAAAAAATATCATCACTTTGTATGTCTTTGATGTATAGTAGAATACGCTTGCTTCTTGTAAGTGAGACTGACATGGAGACTCCATGAATCCTTTTATAAGTTTAAGTTCATGCATAATATTTGATATTATAGAAATCAAATATAAAAAAACTCTCAATCATTCTTCTAAAATTTGTAGGATCAACCATCTCACATGATCTATCTTTCTCTAATTTCAATCTTTCTTCAACCGAAGTTAAAATAGGATGGCATGATTCCATCTTGAATTTTTTTAAAATATCACTTCATGTTTCTTCTGAAAAATAAATTTACCATTATCCACTTCAATTAATTCAATCCTAAGAAAATAGGAAATTAATATCATATTTGTTATCTCAAACTAACCAACCATTACTTCTTTGAATTATGCAAGCATCTTGAAATTATTACCAATGTTGATGATCAAATCATCCATATATAAACACATAAGCAAAATGTCACCCTGTAAATTAAATTTGACATATATAATTGGTGTTCATAAGGACATGTTTGAAATCTATTATTAATAAAATAAGTACCATGCTCATGGTACCTATTTCAATCCATATAAGGTTTTTTTTTTTTTTTTTAACTTATAAACCTTTTTTTCTTTCCCTTTTTATCACATTTCCTTTAAGTTGCTTAATAAAACCTTTTTTAGTTCTTCATTCAAGAAAGTTGATTTTACATCCATTTGAAAACAAAAAGTCAATTATTTTATGCGGTTAAAAAGACAAGCATGTAACTAGTGTTAAGTCTAGAAGTGGGTGCAAATACTTCAAACTAATCCGTTTTTAGCTTTTTCTTGTAACACTGTGCCACTTGATCTTGCTTTGAATTAACTTGTACTTGGTTTTATACACTCATTTGACGTTGATTAACTTCTTAAAACTAGGAAAATTAATAAGCTCTCATGTACTATTTTTGTTAATTAAATGAATTTCTTCATTTATAGCTTTAAACCAACAATTATCTTGAGCGGCTTCCTTGTAACTCAATGGATCACAATACGCAAATAAAGCAAAATCATCAATTCTTCACTTCTGTGTCCACTATCATCACCAATCCTATAATATTGTAAGTGTGCAATTAAAACATGTTGATGGTGTGGTTAATGACTTTGCAAGGTATGGAGTCGTAATTGATGCACTAGTATGTTGTATACTTTTTCTTCACTTTGGTCTTTAAGATTTAAGTGCACACTTGATGATCCTTTTGCATTAAAAGATCAATCTCATTATGGTCTCTCATTAAAAATCATATCATGATTGACTACAACCTTTTTGGTCTATGGATTGTATAATTTTTAGTATTTTGCCACTTGCTATAACCAATAAAAATGGTCATCAAGTTTGTTTAAAACATATCATGACCATATGTTATGCAGCCAAACATCTCTAGATGATCAATACATAACTATTCTATTTTTTTTTTTTTTTTTTTTTTATCTTTGGAATTCCATTTTATTGTGAAATGTACCTTGTAATTAATTGATGTTTAATGTCATATTTTTTATTTTCTAAAAATTATCACAAATAGTATATCTAGTACCCATATCTATTCTTGAAATTTTAATGGTCTCCCATTTTTATTTTTTATTTTTTTCTGTATAAGCTTTCAAAATTTTAAATTGTCATATGCATATGCTTTTTTGCTTTAGAAAACAAACCAAACCTTCCAACTAAAATCATCTACTCCTTAGCTTTTCATGATATTCTTTTAGGAAAATGTCCTTTATACTTCTTGCCCAAAACACATGGTTACCAAACTTTATTTGAATAACTAATAAAAGGTAATCCAAAAACAATCTTCTCAGCAATTAGTAATTTAAGGTTTCTAAAAATGTGTATATCACAACTAATTCTTATCATCAATGATATAACTAAAGCAAAATAAATTTCTATAGTTAATATTTAACGAAAATAAATGATCTTTGTGTCATTTGTTAGCACTTTTTGAACATTATTGATAATAGATTTGCATATCTTTTTTTTCTAAAATTTGCTTTATAGTTAATAAATTGTGATGAAGACTTAGAGTATATGATATATTGGAGATAAAATTTTGGGATCTATCTTTCAATTTGAGAGAAATCTTACCTCTACCCTTAATTGGTACTGTTGTGTTATTCTAAAACTCAACCTCTGAATCAAAAGTCTCATCTAATTTAGAAAACATATATTTCTTACCACACATATTGTTGCTACAATTCATATCCAAAAAACATGTATTTTTATTTTCTTCCTTTGCAACATTGCATGCTAACAATAAGGTTTTTAAGACTTTACTTTTATCTTTTATATTTTAGAACTTGAAATATAGCATCCCAATGTTCAAGGCTAGGATTACTAGTAAATCTACTTAACATGCTAATAGCAAATGTAAATATCTAGTCTTGTATATTGCATGACATAAATAAGACTTCCGATAATCTTGGCATACTCTAATTGTGATTTACATTTACCAATATATTCCTTGCTAACTTTTTGTTTGAATCAAAAGATGTTGAGAGTGGTTTTAGATCAAAATGACTAAATTTCTCTAGCAATTTTCTATATAATGTAATCATGGTGGTGCTAGCATATTGTTTTTCATTTCATTTCAAAGCTTTTAGTCTTCATCACATGTTCTAGGTTAATTCCAAGTATAAGCATGTTATCCTAGTATAAACATATGATAACACCTCCCATTTCATCAAACTTGGCACAGATACAATTATCTGCATTATTTATACAAAAGCCATTCAACAAAATTACCTTGTCAAATTTCTCATGACATTGTTAATTAGGAGCTTGTTTAAGACTCACAAAGATTTAACAAGCTTGTATATCCTTTGCTCTCGGCAGGTCTGGCTGTGCAAACTAACCAAGTGCAATGAAACTCATTGTCCTGTAAGGAGCTGTTTGCCATTTCATCAATCACACAATACACCAACAATCTCCATACCCACTTTAGATCTGAATTCCCCTGATCATCCTTTCCATACCCAGTTACTACTACGTACATCCAGGAAATAATCATCCTTTCCATACAGTAAACCGACTCTTGAAGTACCTGAGGATCCAATCGAGGACACTCCAATGTTCCCTCTGGATTTCCCATATACCATTTAACCACGTCGACTGCTTGAGCTAACATACCATTCCATACATTAGACTTCCAACAGCGCTGACATATTAAGTTTACTCATCAACTCTCTTTTTCACTAGTCGGTGCCTGCATAATTGCTAATCTATGATATGCTGAGCTAAAAGGAGTTGATACAGGCTTACAGTTTTCCATGCAAAATTTCCTTACAACTTTCTCAGTGTAATCCTTCCAATATAAAAATAGTGTTTTAGCCTGCCTATCTCTCATTATTTCCATCCCCCAAACCTCCTTACAACTTTCTCAATGCTGAGCTGTCTTCCATTTTAAATTCCCACTTATCTTCTCCTTCAACCCATAAATTGCCAGTGTCTTTGCTGGTAATTACCATGTCATCCATGTACTATAACAACAAATAGATGTCACTTTTTTCCAGTTTGTCTCCTGAAGTATATATAGTTGTCATACCTGCTCCTGAAGAATCCATTTTTTAGCATGAAAACATCGAATCTTCTCTACCACTGCCAAGAAGACTGCTTCAACCATAAAGGAATTTCCTGAGCAAGCAAACCTGTTTGCTCAAACCTGATTTTCCCTGTAAGCAAGCAAGCAAGCAAGCAAACCCGTAAAAGTTGTCTTGACATCCATCTGTTCTAACTCCACGTCAAGTTCAGCTACTAATGCTAGAATCAACCTAAATGATATATGCTTTACTACCGGTGAGAAGATTTCGTTAATCTCTCTCTATATGAAGCCTTTTGCTCACTCCTCAATATTAGGTTTACTTTTCCCTAAATTCCAAACAATCAATGAAAATTATTTAAACAGGGCACCACCAACAAGTGGGTACCACAGTGTAATGATTGATTTCCTGGACAGGTGATAACTTCACCAAATAACATGAGAAAAGGTATGGAACATAAGGCTTAGTTTCAAGTACATAGATATGAAGTTGCTCTTACAATATCAACATTGAATGACCCATTCTATGGTTAAGAGTACTTGTTCAAAGGTCCAACCATCACAACACATTTCCGCTTTAATTTAAACCTTCACTCATAATTTCAACTCTACGCAGCTCTTTTAAGACACCAAATTTTTGGGTTTCTTCCTCATCCATTTACAGGTCTGCAGTTTACTCAATGTACTAAATAATTCTACTACGCATAATACTTGCCAACATATGCTTGCCATCCATGCAATAAAGTTGCTCATGACTTCGGGAACGTGGGGGCAGGCTGATCAAATGGCTTGTTCAAGCTCTCTTGTTCAACTTTCACACTTGGTTCATCTATTGGCATAGGGCACACATCTGAAGCCTGAAAATACAATTTTCAAAAAAGAAACACAATTAGTGATCAAGAATTTGTCTGTTTCATGTTTATTTTTTACTTATATTATGTGCATGCTTATTTGTTTGGCTGCTTTACCTTTGAGCATGCAGTCTCCTCCACAGTTGTATCAAAGCCTCTTGAGTGCTCAGCAACTCCTTTCTTGTCCTCCTGAGGAGCCAGAATCAATGAAAATAAAATTAATAAGGGGAAAACATGATAACAAAATATTTCAGTCCAATGCCATAAATCACATAATCTGAAAGTTAAAAAATCTTCAAATAGGAGAAAAGGAAGTGAATTATAGCTACCATTCAAGATAATCTTTTTCATAGAGGGTGCAACGAGTTTGAAAGGGCAAGAACTCTATTAATTAATATTAATCATTGTAGTCCTATCTACACCACCCATTTGAAGGCAACTTCACGAATTAAATGTTATCAATATGATCACTGATAAAATTGGAAGTCGAACCAGAAGTAGTTGAGGCCTTAATTATGGTGATGGATTGGATGTTGAATTGGAGGTAGAGGTGATTTAACAAAAATGTGTTCATATAATTTTTTTCTAAAGGAAAAAACATAGAGAAGATAAGATTTTGAGACATGTTCCAGACCCTACTGAACATGTGGAACAGGACATACCAAATCTTTACTCTCTGGTTCGACAATTTCTTTCTTTACTCTGCCTGGTAGAGACTTACTGCAAAACCAATAAGCAAGTGAAATGCAAGTTTGAAGGTATAGGACAATGAGAAAAAGAACTGACAGGAGAAACAAAATACCGCTCATCATCAATTTCCATATCAGAATCTGGATCCCATCTCTCATCTCCATCGTCGTGGTCTTCATCAGCCTGTATATATCAACAAGTATGTCATTACAAAACAAACAATAAAGTCACAGATATGTCATTACATTCCAAAATACAAAAGGCGTCACAACTTAAAATTGTATGAACATGAACTAGCAAACAGCATGAATGAATCATGTGGAATAACTAAAAGTAATGTTAACATAAGTTATAAAAATGGACACAGAAATAATAATTAAAGCTTTAATTTAAAAATGATACATTATCAGAATCAAGTGGACCGAGGGATCTGGTTTCCCAAGATACCCATTAGTCCCCCGAATATTGAACAGATCCATCGTCGCTCTACCAACAATGAAAAGGAAAGTGGTATCAATTATCCCAACTCAGAAAAATAAATCTATAGATAACTGAAGCTGTGGGAAGGAATGTTTCCGCACTGAGTACTACGCATGATCCTTTAGTTCCAGAGCATAAAAATTGTTGCACATTGCTACATATGCACATATGTTTAAGATTGAATTGGAACCGAGGAGTGGAAAGAAAAAAATAATTTTCGTTTTCTACACAAATTTGATGGAGGATTTCATGAAGTTTGGATGAGGATTATGCACGAGTGATAAACCAATTAATTGGGGGAGTTTTCAACTGTATCTCAACAGAAATTAGTGCTTGCAGCAAAATTGTACTAACCATGCACAAGTATCATGCAAGCCATATTTGCAATAACTTAGCAAATAAATGGTGAACAAATAAACATTGATCAAGATCATTTTTTAACAATGATAAATGAAGATGCAAATTTTATATTCCCTACCAATCACTGGTTGAGAAGGTACCAGCTGAAGAGCTTTGTTAAAAGGGCTTTCATGGAAAATTCAACCAGAAATACAATATCCAAGAAATTTTAATCTAATTGGAAAAATTGAAGGCATTAATAAATTTCTATAATTCTCCATACGATCACCAAGAAATAGAAGAAAAAAGAAAAAGGAAAGAGAATGAAATTTGAAATCTTACCACGGGCACTCTAAATTCAATCCACAATATACCCAAATTTCCAGTTTTCTTTCTATTTTTATTAGCAATCAAACGGAGCTTAAAACTAAATACTCTTCCTTTTGCCATAAAGCTGTAATTAGCATGCATGAAATTTTTATTGATAAGAATCTGGAGAGACTCATCCACTCATGGGGAAAAAGTTGAGAGGATAAATATTATAATGCTATAGCGAATCAGAACAAAGTCATTATCCCAAAATTCTACAAGGAAAAAAGAGCCCCTTTTTTTTCTATTTGTTGAAACACAAATGAGGAATGGAAGATATACATATTCATAAAATGATAGCGGTACAAACGCACCTCAGGGAGCTCTGTATCAGGGGGTCTTTCCTGAAATTGGACACTGGGTGCATGTCTAAGTGTTGATAGATTGTCGAGAAGCTTAGCCCTTATTTCATCCAGTAACTGGTGTGAATTTTTATTTTCCATGTTACTCGGGGCAACATGAAGAGTATAGTCCGGACCAAAATACTCGTAGTACTCATGCTGTGGCATCTTGTCATCAACTTCTATTCCAAGGGCAACTCCCGTCTACCTTACATGTTACCACAAACAAGTGGCCAGTCATGAGGGAATCTTACAGAAAAATTATAACATGTGCCAAAAGAAGATTATGAAGATGATTCTCTGAATTTTCAGTCCATGCTGCAAAGCTATTTAGATACAGGGAATAAACCATGTGCTCAAAAATTGCCATCAATATTATATCAATTTATGGATCTATCTTTCAGCATTCTGGCACAAGGTGGCTGAATGAAACCCCATAACCCATGCTTTCATACTTGAAGTATGAAGAAGTCACCATTGCACCAAGCAATGGCCCCTCAAGTTAGCATCTTAGCAGAACATAAAAGTATAAGCTGTAAAAGTAATAAAATAAAATAATACAACAATTTCCAAGGAAAACATGTGCCAATATTTAACCAACTGTTAAATAAACTAAAATGTGGAGGAAAAAGAAAAAGAAAAGATAGAAAACTTCTGGAGAGATTAAATGGTCAAGTCTCTCCAAAAACTTGGTCTTATCCTTGTTGTCAATTGTCAAGTGTCAACAAAAACAAACCCTGTTGCAGAAATAACCTCCAAAATTCATACTTTCTTAAGACATGAGAGTTCATACAAGTCAGCCACACTAATAGTTGGAATCAAGGTGAGTTACAAGTATGAGAACACATAAAGGTAAAGCACCATAAATTTTTACAAGTTTTTGCATTTTGATACTCTTTCATCCAATTCAATCACTTAGCCAATCAAGCCAAACCATCTAGTCCCATTCTTTTGCATTTCACAGCAAGAATATCATAATGACCAAATGACATATTTACTAAACTTCGGAAGAAAAGGAATGGAAATAAAGGGAATCAAAATAGGGAGGAAGTCAATAGAAGACTAATGAGAATAAGAATTCACTGGAGTATTTACAAGAATATCAAGAAATAAAAAGATAATGAAGCTAATTACTATAATGCCCTCGTACAAAAAGATAAAAAATTTATATTAATCATTTTTTAAATAAGCCTATGTTGAAAAGTCAACATAACACAAAGTTAGGAATGAATTGTGTATTTTGTATTTAATTTAGGCTGGTTTCTAATATTGTGGTATTTTTTCCTTTACCATAAATCTAAGAAATCTAACCCTAAATTTTAGGAATTGCATAGCTAGGGATGGCAATTCCTTCCTTTTTAGTGTAGAGGAGTCCTATACATATATATATCATGTACTGATTTATTCAAAAATAAGATGAATTATTCTTCTTAGTCATTATCCTCATTTTAATATTATATTTTGAAAATGATTATATCTTCATTTAAAAAAAAAAAAACAAAAAAGGTTGTGAAAGATTTAGAATTAGTCGCAAAAAAAAAAAAAAATGTTAGCTATATATAATTAAAATGAAATTTAAATAAAGAATGTATACATTTTATTGATTAAAATTAATTCTTATTTAAATGATATTCTTAATCCTTTTTTACAAAAATTTGATAAATGATTGTTAAATTTACATAAATAAAATAAAATAAATATAAAAATATTGTTTATTAACTTACCTTTTGTTGGAAGAGTTCATGCGTGTGGGTATGTATGTGTGTTGGAGTGCATGTGCATAAAGTTGTCAATATCACATTAGAAAGGGATTGAAACTTTTTGCAACTTATATTATGTTCCATTTTCATACCCTCCTAAGCTTTTTGAGAGCATAACTTCCCCCCATAGATACAAGGGTGCTCCTGAACTTGCCAACATTGCATTCATCATGTCTTTTAGGGTCCTATTTTTCCTCTCTACTGCTCCATATTCTAGGGAATAAGTAGTCTTGTGTATGATCTCATGATCTTAAGAAAAGGAGTTAAAGGAGTTGGACTCATACTCTCCTCCCCTATTATTTCTAAGTTTCTTTATTTTCTTGCTTAGTTGATTTTCTACTTCATTCTTGTATTTGATGAAAGCATCTCTTACTTCATCTTTGTTTCTCAAAAGATATACCCATGTATACCCCAAGTGATCATCCATGAAAGTGATGTAAAATTTTTTACCACCTCTTGTCATTATATTTTTAAGATCTCCTAAGTCACTTTGATTTAAACTTAGTAGTTCAAATTCTCTTTCTACAATTTTGCAAGATTTCTTTGTGGTTTTAGATTCTACACATTTTTCGTGGTTTATTAGGACAATTTAGGAATTAGACATAGATCAACCATTTTCTTTATATAAGAAAAGTTCACATATCCTTCCTAGTTTACCATGCCACAAATCACAAGAGTAAACTAAATTAGTAGAAGAAGATGCATTGTTCTTAGTAATAATCTCATAAACATCCAACATGAAGAGATCCTGATTGCAATATCTCTTCCCAACAAATACATCTTAGTTAACATGATTTTATCTAAGTCGAACAAGATCCCCACTCTTGCCTTTCCGAGTAGAGATACTGACACCAAGTTCCAGTGAATATTTGGCACGTGAAGGACATTGCTCAGGGCAAGCACTTTGCCTGAGGTCAAACTTGAGGAGAACTTTCCCTTTGCTAATCACCGTGGGCGATCTAGAATTGCCCCGTGAATGCTTGTTCCTCTCCTTCCTTTATAGAGGTATACAAAGTAAACACACTTCTATCACCATAGATGTGCCCAATGGCCCCAAAGTCTACCACTCAATCCTTCACACCAGTGACCATGCTCACCTTAGATGACACTACAACAACTATCACCTCTGTCTCTATCAGGTTTGCTCTTGGGTTGGACTTCTCAAGTCTCTTCTTATGATAGCCCTAAGCTGCATGATGTCTAAGCTTGCCACACACAAAGCAATTACCTCTCTTCTTAATTGTTAGGTTCTAGACCTTGTTTACTAAATTGGATTTGGTCTTTGAGTTTTGTTTCCTAGACCTATTATTTTTGTGCCTAGGCTTTTTTTCTACCACATTAGCCTTAGAGGACAATTCTTTAGCTTTCTCAATCTTGTCTCTATTCCTTTTTTATTCTTCAATCTGAATATAGATTATAACATCTTCTAGAGACATTTGTTTTCTTTTGTGCTTTATGTTGGTTTTGAAATCTTCCAAGAATCTAGAAGAATTTCTATCAAATACCCAACTACAAAAGGTTCATCCAATTTTACATCCTCATGAGCAAAGTTAGTAATTAGCAAGTGGTAATCGTGGATTTTGAGATGATACATCTCTATCCTTGGTCATTTTGAATTTCCTAAAATTCCTTAGAGAATATCTTTGGGTTCATGTGTCCTTCCTAACATATTTCTTATTCATGATATCCCAAATATTCTTAGCTATCTTGTGTTGGTAGTATACATTAAAGCAATATATTAGAAAATATACGAAGGATGGCATGCCTAACTTGTTTATTTACAAGTTCCCATGTAGGTAAATTTTTAGAGTTGTCCTTGGGTTTTGGGTTCATCAAAATATGTTCCAAGTTCATAACGTCAATTACAAAAAAGACTCTTTCCTGCCATCTCTTGAAGAAGGTCCCATTGAAAGGATCAATCTTCGAGGGTCAAGACGGGTGTGAACCAAGGAAGAAGTCTCCATTAATTTAGATTTTACTTTAAGATTGTTAGTTTAAAATACTAGAGTTGAAATTATGTCAAAATGAACTAAGCCTAAAACACCAACAAACAAGGTAAAGGAAAAAGGAGTTTAGACACTTATTGGGTTAGGGTGGTTGAGGCATGACAAAACACTGTCCTTAAAGTAAATCTTCCCTCCTTAGAAATCCATCTCAATGCAGCGAAGAATCGATGTCCTACCTCCAACATTCAATAGCCAAAAGTCTCGTCTAATGTGTACTCCTTAGGTGAGGTACAATACAACTTGAACAATTAGAAATTCCTTCAGAAGACGTAAGGATAGAAGCTTGATTGTAGGAAGGCACACCAATGGGTATGGTTGTTGGAAGACTACTACAGTAAGTATGACTACAAGAAGATGGTAACAAAGTAAATAATAAAGGAGTGCAGGTAGGCAATGGTAGATCACTATAGTTGTCTATGGTCAGTTACACTTCAAAAATGAGTTGTACTTGTCAAAAACAAAGAAGAAGGCAGAGCAATATGATGGAATGCAATAGTCGTCGAAAATAGAGCAACAAAGAGATGTGGAGACAATGGAAGCAACAGATCAAGATTCAATGAAAAATCGGGTTTCTTTTTTTTTTTTAGACTTTGAGGGGGGAGTTTTATAGATAGAATTCTAACAAGACTCCCCTATAAAAGCAGAACAACTTAACATATTTAAATGAAATTAATTAAAGCAAGGGTTTAATAGATCAACATCACTAAAAGCTCTAACTAGGAATAACTCGGTCTAACTCTAACCGAGAATGACTCTATCAAACTAAGAGTTCAAAAAATTAAAAATTAAATTAATAATATTAATTAATGTTGAACTATGAAAATTTTGGTTGGAATCATGCGTGTATAAAAAAGAGGGTTCCCTTATGCTTAATGCACACAGACAATGCGCATTAAGGTTTCCAGAATCAAACCACCTGAAATCCCATTCAATAGGCTTAGGCCCCATGGGCACATGAGGCTTCCACTTCTCCCTCCAAAAGCCCAAGAGTCTACGGAAGTGGCACATGATATAAGATGTAAAAATGCAATCCCTTTCCAATATGGGATTGAAAACTTTATGCATATGCACTCAAACACACACACACACACACATGCACTCTTCCAACAATTCCCCATAAAGTGCATAAGTGAGGAAGAGAATGAAAAAACACAACTAAAGGAACAGTAGAATCCAAAGCTACTTAACGATAATCATTTGAAAAAGAAACGTATTCGTCATGTAGCAGATTTCTTATAAGATCAATTCAGATTGGCTTGAGTATTAGTGTCCATAGGCTATGAAATAGCCATAGGATAATAAATAAGTTTTGATTTACAAAAACTAGGAAAAAATAAATTTCCAACCGTTGGAAGAGTGCATATATGTGCATGTTGGAATGCATGTGCATAAAGTTATTAATTCCACCTTGAAAAGAGATTAAAACTTTTTATAACTTGTATCGTGTTTCACTTCCTTAGCCTCTTGGGTTTGTGTAGAGGGAAGTGGAAGCCTTGCACACCCATAAGGTCCAAGCCCATCCAATGGGATTCCAAGCAACCCAATCCAAGAAACCTTAATGCGTGTCGTTCCTGTACATCACATGCAAGAGGATCCCCATACGTAAGCAAACGATTCCAACCAAATTTTTCATAGTTGAAATTAATTCGATATTATTAATTTAATTTTTAATTTTTAAACCTCTGAGTTTGAAGGAATCATTCCAAATTAAAGTTAGACTAAGTCATTCCCTGTTAAAGCTTTTAACGATTTAGGTATGTTAACCCACATTTTAATTAATTTAATTAATTTCATTTAAATTTGTTGAGTTGTTCAACTTTTATAGGAGAGTCCCATTAGAACTCTACCTATAAAAGCCCTTCCTTCGAGTTAAAAAATTTAAAAATGAAGTTTCATTGAATTTTGATCTACTATTTCCACTATCTCCATATCTCTCTGCTTTTCTGTTTTTGAAGATCAATGTAGTCCATCATACTAATCTCTTTGCTTCTCTATTTCCGATGACTACTGCAATCCATCATATTGGCCTTTATGTTTCTCTGTTTCTAATGAGTACAACTCATTGTTGTAATCTAACCGACCATAGATGACCACGGTAATCTACCATTGCATATCTCCAGTCCTTTGCCCTACAACCATACCTACTACTACAATCTTCCTACAACCATACCCACTACTACAACCTTCCTACAACCAACCTTCTATCCTTACCTTGCCCAAAGAATGCAACCTATACGACAATTTTAGCTGTTGAATCCTAAAGATAGGACGTCAGTTCCTTGCAACACCGAGATTGATCGTTGAGGAGGTCAGATCTACTTTTAGGACATTGTTATATCATGCCTCAATGACCCTAATTTGATAAGTCTCTAAACTCGTTTTTCCTTTTCCTTGTTTGTTGGTGTTTGGAGCTTAGTTTAATTCCACTTAGTTTCAACCCTCTAGTATTTTGAACCAACACCTTCCATGTGCTAAAGCCTCACTAATTTGATATTCTTCAATGCATGGATGCCCTCAATTTTTTAAAAATATCTGATATTGAACCAAATCAACTAAAATATGTATTGGCTACATAAAGCCTATATTACAATTTACAATTGTGATAATTAAAATATCTTACTATGTCATTAAAAATAATTACAATAACTCATTATTTTTAATATCATATTGTTGTTATTTTTAATATTTAAAAAATATATTACTATTTTTAATTTCATTATATCAAAATTTTTAATAAGTCATTCTTGGAGTGGAATAGGTTAGCCTTTAGGGGGGGTGCGTTGAATATTCAGAGATTAAAGAATTCTTTTGTCTGTAACTTATGGAATTGGGCCAAAGTGTACTTAGGTGAGAAGTCTTTCTCCCTTATAGGTTTCTTGGAGTGGATAGCTTCCACTTGAGGGGAGGTAGTTTTTTTGGTCTTTTTTCTCTTTTTGAGGTTGTAGCCGTCTTGTATACTCCCTGTATGCTTTGTGGCGTTTAGCCTTTTCTAATGCATATCTTGTTTACTTATCAAAAAAAAAAATATCTATATTTTAATAAGTCATTATATCAAATTAATATCTCTAACAACATTTTTAATATGTCATTAGCTTTAATAACACAACTAAACATACATTAATTTAAAATAATTACATTAGTCTCTAAGAGCATTTGGCTAACTTTCATTCAAGAAGGAAATGAAATGACTTTCCATGGGGACCTCAAGGAGGCCTATTCTTTATTTTGGAAAATGATATTCCTCAAAATTACATGGGCCCCATACCTATTGTTACCAAGCTAAAGCAAACATAAGGAATGGAAGGAAAGTGAATGATTCATGGCATGTTTACTCGATTCTTGAAGAATCAAATAAAGGAAGTCATTCCATTTCCTTTCATTTTTAGTGTTTACTTCAACTTGAAATCGACCAAAGCTATAAAGCCCACCTAATTTTGAGGAACCACATTCTTCAAAATGGAGAATCGGTTTCTTTAAGGCCCCAAGGAAATACATTTTGCTTCTTATAAAAAACAAAGTTATGCAAAAATGTCATTGAGGATTAATGTAATTATTTTAAATTAAGGTAATTTTTTTTATTTTTTATAAGTAATAGCAATTGTCTAAAGAAAGCCTTAAGTACACCTGAAAGTATACACGAAGTATACAAGGCAACAAGGCCAAAGGGGAAGAAAAAAAATATATATATTTAGTTAAGGTAATGATATATTTAGTTATATTAAACTTAAACATTAATTTGACATTACAACACATTATATACAATGACATTTTTCAAAAATTAATAATAATAGCACAATGACATTAAAGATAATAAGTTTTCCAAGTTGAAGCAAACACTAGGAATGGAAGGAAAGTGAATGACTCCTTTCATTGGATGTTTACTTGATTCTCGAGGAATTCGATGAAGGGAATCATTCCCTTTCCTTTCATTTTTGGTGTTAACTCCAACTAGGAATTAATCAAAGATATAAGATCCACCTAATTTTAAGGAATCTCATTCTTCAAAATGAAGAATCGATTTCCTTAAGCCCCCAAGGAAACCCATTATGTTTCTTAGACGAAAGAAAGTTAAAGCAAAAATGGCACTAAGGATTAATGTAATTATTTTAAATTAAGGTAAAAATATATTTAATTATATTAAACTTGAACATTAATTTGACACAATGACACATTATAAACAATGATATATTTTAAAAATTAAAAATAATAGCATAATGACATTAAAGATAATGTGTTATTGTAATTATTTTAAATTGACATAAAGACATTTAATTATTAAATTTTAAAATTAGGAGATTTTGTATACAATAGCATAGGTTCATACACCTAAACATTTTAATCAATTTAGTATAACATTAAATATTTTTCTTTAATATAAATTGAGGGTATTCATATAATAAACAATATAAAAATGAGACTTTAGCACATGAAAGGTAAATTAATAAATAACTATTTTATGTTCATTTTATTTCGTTTATTTAAATATTAATATTTATTAAATTGTTATAAAGAAGATTAAGAACATTTTCTTCTTAATCAATAAAATATAAATATTTAACAAAATATAAATATTTTTAACCTAAATTTCATTACAAATACATATCTAACATTTTTGTACAAGTAATTCAAAACTTCTCTACCTTTTTTTAATAAGAAACAAAATGTATTAGAATAGGGTAAAGCAAGTATATAAGAAGGATAGGGAATCCTCCCTAGATTTACAAAAAACTGATCAAAAAATGGAAGATAAAACATTCTCCAAAAAAACTAAAAAGACCTATACATTCATATAGAACCATACGATGATATACAACATAAAACCTCTCATCCATCCATGAGGATTAACACAGCTCCTTCAAATAGAAATCGAAACAAAACTCCTCTCTAAACTAACCCTTATGACTTACACACCAAATGTCAGTCAAGTTGGACAACATTGAGAGGAATGCCCTTAAACACTAGGCCTATGAGATCAAAGGGAATGGAAAGAAACAAAATTAGAATGGGAAGGAAGGGGAATGAAAGGAATTATTATTTTTTTTTATCAGAAACAAAGAAGATTATATTAAAAAAAGAACAAATACATGAGGGAAAAAGAGACAAAAGAAAGAAAAAACCAAGGGAAGGATGAGAGGTCCTTCCTACACAAATACCACAGAAAATACCCAACAATAGAAACCTAAAAACAAAAGAAACCCCAACAAACTTCAAACTCTTGAAACGCAAACCCCAATCCAATTGAGTTGTAGAATGCTTAGAGGAACTCCTCTAAAGGCTTCAGTACAAGAAGCCCAAAGAGAAGAATAAAACCGGATCAAATCCCAAATCGTCTCTTCCGTTCTCCCTTTATCCTCAAAGATCCTGTTGTTTCTTTCTTGCCACACCATCCAAATCAAAGTAAGGCAAGCAATCTGCCAAAGTGTCTTGCCTCTTAATGATTTCCCCAAGCCTTTAAAAGAAATAACCAACATGTCTTCAAGGCTCCTTGGAGGGACCCAAATCATACCTACTAGATTGAACAACCTGTGCCAAAGTCCAATGGTAATGGGACAATGAAGGAAAAGGTGATCAACCGACTCTCCATTTCCTTTGCAAAGAATGCACCATTGAGGACAAAGGGTTTTGTAGGGTCTTCTCAATTGCAACTTGTCATTAGTGTTTACCTTCCCATGAGCTACTAACCAAGCGAGAGCCTTAACCTTTGAAGGGACTTTTGAGCTCCATAAAAACTTGGCCGGAAGGAACATTAAAGGACTTGAAACTCTTGACAAGGCATAGAAAAAAGATTTCACTGAAAACGAGCCTGACGAAGACAAAGACCACGCTCTTGAGTCTGATGAAGAAGGGGAAAGAAGCACAGAATTTAGGGAGGACATTAATCTCTGAAGGAGATCAATTTCTGAATCCGTTAGATTGCGGCGAAAGTTAAAATTCCAAGACAATGGTAAGGAATTGCCAAGAACATTTGAAATAGTGAGGTTTTTCACAGAAATAACTCTGTAGAGATCAACAAATTGAGAACACAAAGTTTGGTTTCCCCACCAAAGATCTTCCCAAAACCGAATTCTCTCCCCATTGCCCACCACTAGGCGGACAAAAGGGGAGAACTCCTGGAAAACTTGAGCAATAGCCTTCCAAGGACATCTGTGAGACCATCTAACCACCATGTTGGCGTCCCATCCATTAGGATGTGTCCCATATATACTCGCAATAACCTTATGCCAAAGACCGCTCCTTTCTCTAGGGAACCTCCAAAGCCATTTCCTAAGAGGGCAATATTTCTCATAGAAGTCTTCCCAAAGCCCAAACCTCCCATCTCCTTTGGTCTACTAACAACCTCCCATCTGATTAGGTGATCTTTCTTCCCTTCCCCGGCACCAGACCAAAGAAATCCCTTTGCATCTTCTCAATCTTTGAAGCTATAGATACAGGGATTTTAAAAAGGGAGAGGAAGTAGCTAGGGATGTGAGACAGACAAGACTGAATTAAAGTAATCCTCCCTCCCAAAGACAAATAGGCCTTTTTCCACCCATCCAGCCTCCTCGAAATTCTCTCAATCACTGGATCCCAAAAGCCTATTGTCTTTGGGTTCCCTCCCAAAGGGAGGCCTAAATAAGACAAAGGCCACTCTGATACTCTGCACTCCAAAACCAAAGCCAAACTAGACAACACCTCCTGCCTAGTGTTAATACCTGAAATGGAGCTTTTCTCTAAGTTGATTTTTAAACCAGATACTTGCCCAAAAACCAAAAGGATAATCTTAAGGTTTTGAAGAAGGTCCAAAGAGGCTTTAGAGAAAAATATGGTATCATCAGCAAATTGTAACAAGGACACTCTAGTCCTATCCTCCCCACTAAGAACCCTCAGTTAACCCAGTTTCCTCAGCTCTAATCATCAACCTACTTAGAACATCTGCTACTAGAGTAAAAAGGAAAGGAGAAAGAGGATCTCCCTGTCTCAAACCTCTAGAGGCCTTAACCCAACCCTTTGCATTCCCATTAACTAGGATAGCAAAACTAGAAGAAGATAAACAGCCCCTCATCCAAAATCTCCATTTCTGGCTGAACCCCTTCCTTTGAAGCACATGATCTAAAAAGCCCCAATCCACATGATCATAGGCCTTCTCAAAATCAATTTTGAAGACAACCCCTTCCTCCCCTGACCTTCTTTTCTCATCCACCACTTCATTGGCTATCAATACAGCATCCAAAATTTGTCTCCCTTCCACAAAGGCTCCTTGAGAGCCAAAAATTGTTTCATGAAGAACTTTGCGTAAACGCCCTGATAAGACCTTAGCAATTATCTTATATAAACTTGTAACCAAACTAATAGGTCTATAATCTGAGATTTTAAAAGTTTGGCTTCTCTTTGGCACCATAGCAATGAATGTCGCATTTGTACTTTGATTTATTACCCCCTTAGTGTGGAACTCAAGAAACACCCTCATAAGATCCTCTTTTATCACATCCCAACACTCTTGATAAACTGCTATAGTAAAGCCATCAGGGTCAGGGGCCTTTTCCTTATTCAATTGGAAAACTGCCATTCGAACCTCCTCTTCAGAAAACGGTCTATCCAACCAAATTGCACTCTCTTCAGAAATAGGGGCCCAATCAATCCCTTCAATCTTCCAAGATTCACCTTCGGGTTTGGAGTAGAGATTCCCAAAGAAATTTACAATCTCCTCAGAAATAAACTCAATGTTATTTAAAGTCTCCCCCTCTCAGAAATCAGAGACTTTATGAACTTCCTGCTTCTTCTTCCAGTGGCCACTCTGTGAAAAAACTTAGAGTTGCAGTCCCCTTCTTTAATCCACTTAACCCTAGATTTTTGTCTCCATTGTACCTCTTCCTTCAATAACAAATCCTCTAACTCCTTCCTTCTTAAGGTCCTTTCCGAAACCAGATCAAGATTTAAATTCCCTTCTTGTTCGATTCGATCAATTCTGCCTAAGTCCGTAAGAATGAGCTTTTTCCTCTCTCTTAAATCTCCAAAGACCACTACATTCCACTCTTTCAACTTTGATTTAATAAACTTTAATTTCCTCATAAACTTGTAACCTTCCCAACCTTCAACTGTACACTCTTGCCACCAATCTCTAAACTTCTCTTTAAACTCAGGATGGAGCAACCACATATTCTCAAACCTAAAAGGAGTCGGCCCCCATTTTAAAGGATTAGTTTCCAAACAAATTGGGCTATGGTCAGAGGTCCATCTAGGAAGGGCCTCTTGAATACTTTGAGAGAAAAAAGAATCCCACTCAGAAGAGAACAAAAACCTATCTAACCTCTTGCAAATAGGATCGGCTTGCATGTTTGACCATGTAAAAGCCGCATTCCTAAGAGGGGGATCCAACAAACCACTTTCCCTTATAAACTCGTCAAAACACCTCATGTTGGCTGTTAACCTAGAGTCACCCATCTTCTCAGATAACCTCCTGATCACATTAAAATCCCTCCTACGCACCACCTTGGGAAAGTCAGACCATGCAGGTCTTGAAGCTCCATCCAAAAGTCCTTCCTCCACACAGCCTTATTCGGGCCATACACTGAGGTTAACCAAAAAAACCCTTCCTCATCAGAGTTCAATTTTACAGTAACAGAGAAAGATCCTAACACCTTCTCTGAACACTTGAACTTAATTGAATCCCACAATATCACAATCCCCCCCGACGCCCCACAAGCAGGAAGAGCAACCCAATCCAGACTTTTACCTTTCCAAACACTACTCACAAACCTCCTATCCCAACTTTCACGCTTTGTTTCCTGAAGCATCACCACATCTAGGTTTTGAGTACTTAAAAACCTTCTCACAGTCCTCCTTTTCTTCCTAGATCCTAAACCTCTTGTATTCCAACTTAAGATCTTCATGAAAACAAAAACAACCCAACACAACCCACACCCAGAACTAATCCTCTCCTCAAGTTCCAAAGTCCTTTTTCTTCTTTCTTCTGGAATAAACCTTGTCCTCAGAAAAAGCACTCTTGTTCTCTCCTTCCATACCTTTTCCATTATCCCTGACAATTCTAACCCTCAAACTCTCCAGAACCGACTGAACCTTGATCATCTTCCGAGGCGTAAGCCCCTCAACCTGAAAACCTTCCAAATGGAGGGTGGAAGGTTCTGGCACTGGGAACGAGGCCTCACCTGAGACACCACGCACCTCAGGGTTGCTAAGAGTTTCCCTAAGAAGAGGCTGGTCTTTAAATTTACGGTTAGAGGTTTCTAGGGGCACCACCACACCTTCCGAACAGGACGCACCACCACGATGGTTATTATACACCACAGGAGAGATAGAAACGGAACCACGCTGAACGGCGTATCTTGACTCCAACGGAATCGAAGAGAAAGACTGACAGCGAGAAGGATGAACCAAAGAGACAGAGGTTTCGGGAATAAGATTTGGCTCAAAAGCCCCAGACAGAGGAAGATCTCGCTCAGAAACAGCTGAGAAAGGGGTACGCACCTCATTGAACAAATCGCATTGCAGAATCCCCTCTTCTCCCTCTGCCTCGCCGGTAGAATCTTTGGGTGTTTCAAAACCAGTGGAGAGATCGCTCTTTCTAGAGTGAGATTTGCCCCGAGAAGCGTCTCGATTTGTCTCCAGTGAGCCACCTCCTTCTAAGATTCGCTTCGAGGTAGAAGACGCCTCCTCAAAACTCGGCGGCCCACTTCTTGCTCTGCGCCTTACGGAGACTGAAGATCCTTTCGGCTTTGCCGACACGTGAAGAAGAGCTTCCGACATTTTATTCTTTGCAGTGAGCCCTGGTCTTAGGAGCTTTGAAGACGAAGATGCACCTGGGCCGCCATTAGAGGATCCTTTATGGGCTGGACCCGCTAGGGGCCCAAAATCTTGCGCCTCAAGTTGGGCCCATTCACAACGGGCTTCAAGGGCGTCTGGAGTTGGCCCGATATTGGTTCCCGCCATTGGGCCCAGCCTCCACCTTCCCTTTCCTTTCTCCCCCTTAGCCGATTTTGAATCTGAAGAACGAAAATGGGAATGATGACGAGGCAACCAGCTATAGCTCTCAAAGGTCCTATCAATAGCTCGTAGCCCCTCAGCGTTCTATGGCTTCTGAAAGACGCAACCCCCGGCTGACCTCAGCTCGTCCTTGCTGCGATTCGACTCAGGCCTGATAGAGTCTTCTCCGTCATCTTCTCCGTCATCTTCTCCGGTGACTGTAACTGCAACCATGTGTGTCCACTCTCCATCTTCTACCTCTAATAGCGCTGGAAGCACTACATATGGAAGCATCTCCACCCACAATGTTACCTTCGTCAGATCAACAAGCTTTAAAGATTTCCTCGCCACCTTCGTTACCCTCCCCCACTGCTGCAATATGTGTCTCAACTGCACCTCATCCCACATGTGGAAAGGGAGACCTCTTAGTTCCAACCACCCCCGTTTAAATTTTCCATTAACGACTGTATTCTCTTTTGGCGACCATCTCCTCAGAGCAATAACCTCTCCTCTCGCAGTGAAGCTCCCTTGTTCTTGAATCCACTGAGCTTTCCTTGCAGATTCCACAAAAAAACACCCTTTGTAAGCAGAAATGGGTGTTACAGACACCATTCCTTTTATCCCCACTCTTCTCGCTATAATTTTTCCAACCTCATACCAGTCTCGTATTTTCCTTTTACTTTCACAAACCACAGCTCTTGCCCATTTTCCAACTGGCATCTCTGCACCAATCCTCGTTCCTTTCTCTGCAACCACATCAGCATAGGACCTCTCACCTCTATACATTCCTTTGCACTCTTGAGGCTTTTTTTGCTTCTCCTTCGAATCTCTTTCAGCTTGAACAGAGAACTCTTGGACTGAAACAATCACCTTCCTCAGATTTTCCCACCCACAGCCATTAACACCTCTTGGAACAACTAAGACCAAAGGTTTTCTCTTTGCAACATATTCTGTGATTTTCATATATCTCCCTCTGCTATTAAAGCATATCTCCATCAGATGAGTCCTAGTCTTGCCCCTCATTTTTCGAACGAAACCCCTAGAAGCCTCCAAATCCACAGCTTTCTCTAACTGCTCCACTAACCAACCCGTCTCCTCCTCTCCAAAACCTAAAGAAACCACAAAACCTCGGCTTCTCTCTGTTATTGAAATCCACTTTCCTCCATTGCAATCTTCAGACTTCACCTGAAAAACCTTTCTCTCCACTAAAACCGACTGATTACAAATCATCTTATCCAAACAAGATTCAAAACACTATGTTTCTATGCTTTCATTAGGCACATCTTGCTCAGCATGGGGTCTCTTTCTTACAAGAATACTCCTTTGTTATTCGGCATAAATCTGGTGTTGAGAACAAGGCAGCTAATGCTCTTAGTCGAGTGGTGTATATTCTTTCTTCTGGTCGCATAGCTTGCTTAACAGCAAAGTTTTCCTTCTTCTGCCACATATACTTTTATCCATCCAACTTCATTCATGATTTCATTCTTACATGATTCCCAAGTTTGTACCAAATTTCATTGCTGACCTAGTTTCTATGAGTTTGAATGAAAGGAATTATAAGTCAGGAATATTGAAACATTTACAAGAATATCAAGAAATGGTAGCTCTAATAAACATGCCTTCATTTGATATCCTAGGAATCAAAGTAAACATGCCATAAAGTCTTTCATCTAATACTAGAATGGTCATCCCTCAAGTTAAAATTATCCCTCAATCTTAATAGAAACCACTTCTCCTACCACAAATTATCAACTTTAGAAAGTAGACCTTAGTCTTCCTCCATGTCATCAGCATCTAGCTTATGCTTAACCTCACTAACTACCATTTCTGATTCTTCTCCCACATTCCCATATTTCTTTTAAGTATGCCCTAGTTAAGACCACCAATTTGATACTTGTGGATCAAACCGATGGTCATAATACGGTGCCAAAGTCTTGATTTATGTACGATCACGAGTTTAAACCTCAGAGCTATTTATTTTGCCCATACATTGAAAGGCTGCCCATTAGGTTGGGTGTTAAGGTTTAAGCCCAAGTCAACTTGAGATAGATTGTTGACCTGTTATCTAACAATTAAAAGGTCAAACTGACAATCTTGATAATCTCATCCAAACTTCCTTGAAAAATATTACAAAAGAATCCCTTTCCTTAATGATTTTTCAATCTATAACTTTCATCACCCCATCAATATTCTATATGAGAAAATTTTTTGCTTTCCTAACCAAATAATGCCTTTTTCATTCTGTTACAGCAACTAGTAATTTCATAAAGTCAGGCTCTTCCATATTTTATTTTATCTTAACTATTTTTTGTATTTGTCAAACATGAACTCATCAGCAATAAAATGCACCATATTACTAAATCTCCCTACAACATGTGTACCCAAAATTTAACCAAAAAGTTAACGGCATTAAGTAGTCCATTCTTTTGCCTTTCAAGTAATAACAAGCCTTTCTATATCATCATGTGAACACACTGACTGGAGATAGATTAGCAGTCCCAACTTAGAGCCAAAACACATGTGCATCCCACAAAACAGTTATTTTTTATTCAATGCTCAATTTCCCTTTCTCAACAAGTAACAGCTGAAACCCCACCAGAAGCATGCATAATCAAAGGGAAAAAAACCAATTAAAAAATGTAGCATAACTTACAGATGGTTGAAACACTATACCTCATAGCACCAGCAACGAGCAACATTCCTGATGGTGTAACCACCACCACCCAGCAGCAATAGTGGCACATTGAATGATCTCATAAACCGAACACACTCTGCATGACCTTTGATTGAAAGATTGAAGCATCCTAACCTGTCCCCAGATAGGGAGTCAGCACCACACTGGAGAACCACAGCACCAGGCCTAAAAATTTCCATCACTTTTCCAATTATCGGTTTGAACAAGCAATGGTAGCTCTCATCGTCAATCCCATCATCTAATGGAACATTAAGGGAGTAATATTTCCCTTTCCCAAATCCAATATCACGTATATCCCCTGTACCAGGAAAATAATCACCAAATTTATGAAATGAAACAGTCATGACCCTGTCAGTTGTGTAGAAAGCCTCCTCCACACCATCTCCATGGTGGATATCGATATCCACGTATAAAACACGCTGTAAACAGTCAATAATAAAATTAACAAAAGAAAGGATAGGATCTGAATACAGTAACAGGAAACAAATATACTCTTAAAACTAGTAGCCTACTTATTTGGATGCAAGACCTAATTCAAATTCAAAGACAAGCTTCATTGCTAATCAAGTCAGATCTTCTACCAATTTATGATGCTAAGGTTGAAAGCATTATCATTATTTCTGAAGTACTAATGTGGACATGGACCACATGGTTTGCCTTGACTACGTGTATCATCTGGGATTAAGATGACAATAAAATGGTGGTCAAACCAACCCAACAACTGAAACTTGTTTGTTGTGACATAATTACTGGTGGTTATATAGCTAACATTGATAACATAAATTGCAGTGAGAATCAGGTTGAATAAAAAATAGGCTACATTATAAATCATAAAATTTCTTTTTGCTCTCTAAGAAGTTCTAGAAATGAAAATTCAAACAACCAACAAGCAAGGAAATTTGAAATGCATTATTTCTCAGAATTCAACTCAAAAATGTCTCATCCAAGTTACTGGGGTAAGCAAGAAATATCTTTTTGTGCCATTCTTCTACACCTAGTACCACTTCTGCTGCTATGAAGTGCATTCACCATTAGTTTCTGATAAACAAAATTTTCATCTAGCCATCATGAAGGACACATCTATTCTCTTAAAATCCATAGACTAAAGCCTCACTAGTTTCAAAAGACCCCAACAAAATGTCACAACATACCATGTATGGTCAGAGGAATTCAAACGAATCAAACCAAAGACAAAAATCAATTGGCTGAAGATTCACATGAATTGTGGGATTCAAACTGTGAACTCTAATATTGAAAAAAAATACTTGTGGTGACAGAAAGTTCAACTGCAACTTTCTAGATTTCCAAGAAAACAACATTCTTAAAATGAACAGTGAAGTAAAATTGGCTAAAGATTCAACAGAAACCATAGGCTAACTCGCAAGCAATGAGATTTTCACAATTACATTACCAACATAAAGATTTGAGGATGGCATCCTTAGTTTCCAAACATAAGAGACTTTCTTTAAATCTTAAAAGAAAAATACAGAAGCTGAATGAAAATACTAATCCAAAATGAGGTTAAAAGATTACACACTTTAGTATGTGCATCTTCAGTAAGAATGGTAGCAAGACTGCAAAGCACCTTTCCATTTGTTGTGAAAAGGATTTTTTGTCTGACCCACATCACTTGGATTGCTGTCTCATCTCCTCCATGACCAAGATTCTCATTTTAGCTTTATAATCTTGGAAAAAGAAACACACTTGGGGCCCCATACTCTTTTAGCATTGATTTAGGTGATTTTGTTGGACATAAATCCAAAAACCTTGTAGGCAAAGTTCCATTCCTCATGCTCTATGTAATTTAAGTAATTTCTAAGCCTCTCTTAGGACTCTAGAGACCAAAGAGTTTGAAGAAATTTTGTCTGCCAATCCAATCAGGCTTTTAGTTGTTCCTCTGTTTATCTATGGCTCCCAATGGGAAAGGAGATTAGAAATGTGGATGCTAAGATGTCAAGATCTGAGGACAGAGCAAGAGGCCAGAGGTGTTGGAAATTGTTGGCAATAAAACCTATAGGGTTGCAGCTCTAACCAGGATCATTGGGAATATTTTAGAAAATTATGATGTTAAAGCCTTTTAGCAATGGGATTGTCATGCAATAAATAAGGACCCCTAGGGCCTGTTCTGAAGGACACATTGTGCTTCCTTGGTTGTTTACATCAACTCTTCTTTTTTTTTCTTTTTTTTTTTTAGAAAATGAAATAGGGTAATACTACAGGGAACATAAAAAATAAAAATAAA
The DNA here is from genome assembly GCF_004353265.1 of Vitis riparia. Classification (NCBI taxonomy): domain Eukaryota; kingdom Viridiplantae; phylum Streptophyta; class Magnoliopsida; order Vitales; family Vitaceae; genus Vitis; species Vitis riparia. The sequence goes on along the minus strand of NC_048447.1, from coordinate 7,322,347 downwards.
AAGGTAGGCACACCCTAATAAATAGGAAGAATTCAAAGAACAACAACAAGCAAAAAGAAAAAAGACAATAGAAAATAAAAACAACAGGCTGCCTGACATGACTCAGACACAAATCACCAACAACCAAAAAGAATTAAACATCGGAGCCTCTCAAACAGTACATTGACAAGAAAATGACAGGGACAATATGCATGAGACACTCTACAACCACATCCCATCCCCACCAAGAAAAAGGGGAAAGATCAAAAACAAAATTAAAAATAATAATAATAAAACAAAAACCCCACTCCCCGAGCAATGTTCTCAAATTATGCTCTGATAAAATACAGGCATCTTCAATTCAAAGTTATTGCATAATTCGCATCTAACAAAATGTTAGTCAGAGCAACTTAGTGTTTGATGGGGGAATTTCCACCATGGATTTCTCCATCCACGAGCAAAAAAGCCACAATATCATAGTGAAAGAAGATATTTGAGCCAGCACAGACTCACAAAAGGCATATTGACATCAGTAACAACTTGATGCTGCTAAAAGCAAGTGAAACTAGATGACAAAGGGGAAAGGGGCAAAAATGTGCGACAACATTAGACAAACCTTGTGCTACTTAAGAATCTCTAGGACTCCCAGGATAACATCCCAGGCAAGAAGATATTTGATTCAGCACATTATATGAAGCATATGGTCATCAGTAATAAGTTGATATTTCTAAGGCAAAGCCAAAAAAAGATGACAAAAGGAGAAGTGAGAATAATGCACAATAACATTTGACAAACCTCATGCTGTTTAAGAAGCTCCAAGATTGCCAGGACAATGTCATTCACATAGCAAAATCCAGAAGCCTCACACTTCTTAGCATGATGCAGCCCACCAGCCCAGTTGATAGCAATATCACAGAAACCATGATTTAGCTTGACTGCACCACCAACTGACCCACCAGCATAAGTTTGACAGAAAGAGTAGAGACCATCAAATACAGGGCAGTCTTCACCAACATTGAAACGCTTTAGTTGCCTCAGCTGATCCTGTTGTGTTTCAGGGGTGATACCCCTCAGAAAATAGACATAATCGTCCGCATGAAACCGGCAAAGATCTCTATCTCTGGCAGGACAGGGCTTCAGAACCTGCATATGCTGAAGCAATCCATAGTGGGCTAGAAGAGCATGTGTCATTCTAATCCTATGTGGCTTCATGGGGTGGCCCTGCCCATAGTAGTAATTTCCAACCTCTGGATCATAGAAATATGACACTTTTCTCTTCACCCCATCAGCTCCAGATGGAAGGGAATTGCCACCCGTATCCATTGACCAATAATGCTTTTCACCTTAAAGTAAAACCAAGCAAATAAAAAAGAGATTACATGTGGAAACTTGGGGTCTGATGCTGAATTGATCTATATTAAACTGAGGCAAAAGCCAAGAATTCACCAAATGCCATAGAAACAATCAATTATAGAAGTTTCATATCTAAACATTTAAAACAAAGGCCAGATATTTACAGCTCAAACAAAACAAATAAACAGAATAAGGACTTAAGAAACATTCCTGAGTTTGAACTATGTTGTAAATATTATAATTAAAAGAATAGAAAAGAGAGAGTAGAAAGAACACAAATAGGTAGACTCCAGTCCTTTAGATACAACAATATAGTACTCTCAAGCTGAGCTATGTCAGGATAAGGATGAAGCTCCCATGAGACAAACTCATGTTGTTGTGTCTAATATGCAATCAAAGAAGATTCATTGGAACCGCTAGAATCAAAACCATTTCAAACACCCTCTTGGGTGGCTTATCAGATAATTCAGATCCCACATTATGTGGTGAGGGTATCATAAAGAGCATGATACACTTCTTTTCAATTTTTCTCCGTTATGTGGGTAGTGGGTGGGGTGAGGGAAGGATGAGGGGAGGGTTAAGGGTTGTATTTGCTCTACTTTTTGTTTATTTTTTGGGAGGAAATTCAATATTTCTGATTTAGACATCCATTGATCAAAATGTCATGCAGGGAAAAATCATATTGTTTCTATAGTTTCTTTGTTAAATTAGACTAGAATTTGAGGTTCTCCTAACCTGCCAGCCATAAAGGGATATGCCAGTATTTTTCCTATTTCATAACTTCTATAGAAAAGACTATTTAAGAATGACACAGCTATTCTTATGAAAAGACCATTTAACTTTTTTCTGCATTTCCATTACATACAATTTCATTACTTTCTCCATGTTATGAGAGCTGATAATGCTTTATTCTATGCCAAAATACTCTTTGCCCATTTTTTTAATAAAATAAATAAAAAATAAAAAATAAAAAAAAACGGTTAGTAGAGCACAAAAAATGACATCTACTTGGATGCAACCCTGAACCACAAAGGTTCATATGAATGTTTATAAGAAGTTTATGGGAGCTGCAATCACAACCATGTGCCACTGTATTCTTAATGGTGAGATTTATAAATCCTCAGTATCAAATTATTTCAAGGCCTCACAAAAATAACTTAATGGAGTACTATCGACCACTGCCCCCTACACCCCACCCCCCACAACCCAATATCCCACCTCATCTTTCATTTAGCAGAAAATTTTCCAATCCAACAATAGTCAGGCTAGAAAAAGGGCAAAAGCACTCCCCTCTTCCCCCAAAATTTATTTATTCATTTATTTATTTTTATAAGAAAAAAAATACTCAGCTCTAAATATCTTTCTGATGAACCTTAATTAAATATTTTTGCGAACAAAACCCACCACAATCCAACAAAAACCACTTCTGGAGGAACTGTTATGAGAATAAATCTTTCAAATTTAAAGCTTCAAAACATTGATATTGCATTAAAAGTAAATAACATACATGGTAAAGTCAAAAACATTTTCAACAAAACTCACCAACATCAACAGATTTAACATATTAGGTTTGCACAACCAAACATAGGACCAATTACATAACAAAAAGAAAGAGCAAACCTTAGGATGCACTCTGACCTATTTTCTTGTTGGACTAGAAAAAATATCGCTCCTCAACACTCCATCAAAGCCCCAAACTGGGCGTATGCCTCTGTGTGCCTGTGAATCAAATATCAAATGGTGATTCTGGTGCCAAAAACATCTGCCCCTTTTAGTTTATTTGTAAGTTGGAGCTAAACACCACCAGTTTTAATTTTTAATGACTAGGAAGCGGTCCACCTTTACTCCATCCATTAAATATGTCGATGTTTTGAGAAATTTACTTGTTGTTTTTAAGTTAAACATCAAAATGTTTTTAAATAAGTGGCACAGTGACTCAAGAATCATTTCAAAAATAAGTTCACTTAAAAACCATTCACAAGATAAAATTAATGAAGTTGTGATTAATTAATCTAAACCAAATATGTTTTAACCTTTATCTTTTTAAGTTATATTTTTACTCTCCATCAAGTAATTCAAAAAACAAAAAGAAAAATTCTAAGGAAATTATATCCCCACCCACCTTAACCTTCAAAAACTATTAACAAACCCACCCACTTACTTCCCCATGCACCTTTCATGTTTGTCAGTAAGTTTAGGTTAGTTGGCAATTTCAGTCCAAACTTTATTTTCTCCCAAATCAATTGTCTAGAATCCACTCCCGAATTTCTTGTCTACAAAAGAGTCAAAGTCAACTTCATGGGCTTGAGGAACATCATTTTTGCTTAGGTAACAATCATTTTGGGAGTACATATGGGTTGCTTTTTAAAGATGAGTTAAAATGTGCATGGTTTGGATGCTTAAAGTATGCCATACAGCTTGAAATCAGTCTATGTATGAAATGTTGTTGTTTCCCCTGCCCACCCCACCCCGTTTAAAATTTTTTTGGGATGGGGATAGGAATAGGTCTAAATAATCAGGAAAATATTTCATACTTAGCCAAATTTCAAGTTGTTCAGTATACATTGAGCATCCAAACCATAATTTTAAGTCAATCGTCAACAACAACTCTCCATACACCCAAAACAACTCTTACATAAGCAAAAGTTATCCTTCTCAAGCCAATGTAGGTTAATTTGACTCTCCTATAGGAAAAAAGTTCAATAGTGGATTCAAAATAACCAAGTTGGAAGATAATCAAATCACAAGGAAATTTCATTAGGATCAATCAAAAGATGTTCAGAGCTAAGAATTTTATTCTTTTAAAAATCAACATAGGTTGTGGAAGAGGGGAATGCTTTTGCCCTTTTCCTAGCCCAACTATTGTTGGATTGGAAAATTCTCCAAAAGACAAAAGATGAGGATCTTCTTGATGGGATGTTGGGATTGGATGATATTCTGTTAAGTTATTGCAGTGAGGACTTAAAACTTGGAAATAATAGCCTTTCATCAGGATAGCCATGTCATATTTTCCTTCCCTAGAAGTTATGAGATAGAAAAAGGAAAAAAAAAATGTTGACTTATCCTTCTATGCCTAGCAGATTAGAATAACCCCAAATGCTCGTCTAATTTAACAAAGAAATAATAGAAACAATCTGATCTTTCCGTGCATAGCATTTTGATCAATGGATTTTTTTTTTCTTTTTTTGTTAGGTAAAAGAAGTTGTATTAAAAGCACCTAATGAAGGGTGCATAAAAGAAATACTAAATTCCCTCTTGAAAATAAAGAAAAAAAAGTACAACCCCACTTCCCCACCCCCAGCATGCAAAAATAAATAAATAAATAAAACAGAATGTATGATGCTCTTTATTATACCCCCACCACATAATGTGGGATCTGAACATCTGATAAACCATCCAAGATGTTTGAGCTGATTTTCGTTTCCAACAATTCTAATAAATCTTCTCTTTTGCTTGCATACTAGACACAAAAACAAGGGCCAATACTATGGGAGCTCACGTAGCTCAGTCGGGAATGTTGCTTAAGCACTTGTTTTGCTTTTTCTTTTCTTTTCTTCTCCTTTTTTTTTCTTTTTTTCTTTTCTTTTCTTTATTTTTTTTCCCTGTTTGAGCTGTAAATGAGACGGTCTTTGTTTTAAACATTAGATATGGGGCTTCTATAATTGATCTGGTGTCTAAAGAATTTTGTAAACTCTTGCACTTTTGCCTAGTTTAATGTAGGTTAAAATTTTCAGCAATAGCATTAAAGAGAAACTCTAGCCCTCTTTTTGGTTAACAAGAAAATGGAGCAATAAATCAAAACAACATTTTCATTCCTATGTTATCTCCCATCTCTTTCTTCCAAAAAAAAAAACCTCAGGTCAAGTAAGCCTAAGTCCAAACAGTCCTAGAGTGGCATTTTTCTGTATTCCCGCATCCATAGTTAGTGAAAATTTTACAATTCAAAATTTTAATTCCTTTTGTCATATTTCCTCTGCATCTAAATTAAATATAGTTTTATATAAGAAAAGATTCCCGAAAGCAAAGACCATAACTCCTAAAATATTTTATTACGAACGACAATCCAAACTTGCAATAGTTTCACGCTGCTCAAAGAGAAAACCTAGATTTCAAAACTTCCAGCAATAGTATTCCCAAGTTATAAAGCACTCAGAGTGAAAACCCAAACCCTCTGTTTGGTTAGCAAGAAAAATGAAGAAAAATAAAAGAAAAACACATTCTGATTCCTAGGTTATCTCTCTCACTTTCATTGCTGCCAAAAAATCCAAAAAAAAAAAAGGATCAACTAAGCCAAGGAGTTGTATGAGTTTCAGGTAAAGTGCCAATTGAAGCCATCTCGAGCCCCGGATGGTGAAAATTTTATTTCTTTGCATTCTGTCATTATTTTATCGGATCCAAACGAATTAACCTAACCTAGAAATTGATTGATTAACAGAGATTGGAGAAGTACCTTGAACTCAGAGATCGCTCGAAAGGCAGCGTTTGGAGAAGAAATGATCGAATGCTGAGAGCGATGTTCGTGCTGCAAGCAATCCTCGAAAGTAAGCTTTTAGCGTAAAGTCAGGTGATGATGGGCTAAGCCCTGGGCCTCCACAATTTTTACGTAAATTGTTTCTTTTAAAAAAAAAAACTTCTACAAAATTGGATGAGACGCTTTTAGTATATTTTAAATTATTTCATCTTTATATAAAAAATAAAAAAAAGGCGGGGGGGGGGAGTGGTTGGTTTGGGAATGAGTGAATGATCTGACGAAATAAATATTATTTTTAGTTTTTTTTCTAATTTTTCTTCATTTTTTTTCTTTCTATTTTTTCTCCTATTTTCTTTTTCTTACATTTTACTTACAATTTTTTTAAAGACCCAAATCTTTCTATTTTTTCTCCTATTTTCTTTTTCTTACAATTTTTTTAAAGACCCAAATATGTGTTAGGATAGAGAAGTATTACATGATATAATAGATTTGAAATTCATTGTTTATTTAATAATATTCAAATTTCACTTTTATTCATCTTTATTCCATGCATTGTACTTTATGACATTCTCGCTTAGCATATATTACATTATACATGATTTGGGTACATTAAGAGTTACATAGAAGATCCAAGTTATAAGTTCCTTTCAAGTAGATGACTTGTTCATAGTCAATTCATACACTTAAAACAATCTATTAGATGTTGTAGTGTATTACCTCTAAATTGGAGGGATGATTGGTCTTGGCCTCAATATGTGTTTTCCATAGTAAGTACATTAGTGTGTATGGTTACACATTGAACATAACTTATAATGAGTCATGACATAAAACTATCAACTAGTCATAATTTTACCAAACTATGTTATTGTGTTGTTTTTCAACCTTTAGAGAATACTGAGTTTGTGTCTAAATTAGTAGTGACTTTAACCTACAAGTGGATCCTAAAATGATCATATATTTTCTATGAATTAGGTTATTGTTAATAGAAGTCGATAGCAATAGATATTCTTAATAGAAACATCATGATATATCATGAGATTGAGATTGACTGTTCTCTTAGGTACACCTAAGTAGGTGTGATCATGTAAATTGTAGTTATAATAGTTTCTTAAGTGAAACTTGACATAAGTTCTTTGTGAACTAAGATATGTCAATTGATCACATAATAGGAGAATTTGTAACTCAATGATAATAGAGACAATCTTAAAAGGTTGATAATTTTCTCTTTGTTAAATTACATACACCAGTTCATAGGGAGACTCAAACATAATGGGTAAAAAGTCATGGACCTGAGCACTTTTGTGTCTATTATCATTTACATAGGGTAATGAAGTGCAAATGATTTTATGTAGTGGGATGTTGAATCAACTTTAAAATTGAATTTTAAGAGAGCCAATACTATCTTATGGATTGCAATGGTCTCACGTTTGAACTCATATACTTTGTTGACACAGTTTATGAAAGTTAGATTGACTCTTGGTTCACTTATGCGCATATGGATGTTTTAGTAATTATGTAAGATTGCACATGGGTTAGTGAATGACATATTTAGATTGGGTTAATTGATTAATTATATGGTCTTGTGAGGTTAATTAATCAATTAGGACTCAATTTGGGTTATAGATTAAGTAACCCACACGGTTAGGAGGGGTGGGGAGAGTTGTGAGAATTGTTAGAACCAATGGAGAGAGAAGGAAGGGAGTTTTGTTCACAATGGTGGATAGTGAGGGAGAATTGAAAAGGATTCCTATAAAGGGAAAGTATGTGGTATCAAGAATTAATTGAGGTTATTTGAAGTAGATTTGAAATGCTTGTAAGTGAATTCTGAAAAGACTAATTCTATGTAATTTTTTAGATTTTTAAAATTTTGCTAAATATTTATTTTAAAATTCAATCATGATATGTAATTTAACAAAGTGCTCAGGTCCATGGCTTTTTACCCATTATGTTTAAGTCTCCCTATGAACTGGTGTATGTAATTTAACAAAGAGAAAACTATCAACCTTTTCAGATTGCCTCTACTATCATTGAGTTATAAATTCTTCTATTATGTGATCAATTGACATATCTTAATTCACAAAAAACTTATGTCAAGTTTCACTTAAGAAACTATTATAACCACAGTTTACATGATCACACCTACTTAGGTATACCCAAGGATGAAAATATCGGTAATCACAGATATATCGGTAATTCGATTTTACGGATATATCGGATATATCAGAGATATTTTTGGATATATCGGAGATATATCGGTGGATATTATTGGTAGGCTTAAAATTGTTAAAAACTCATGGAAATGCAAGAAAAACCTCATAATAATATAATTAGAAGTATAATAGACATTTTAAAGTTGTTTTATTAAAAAATTTGATATATATATATATATATGATATAATTTGCGATATTAGATGTAATTATATCATATCGATCTATAAGAAATGTTAATTTCGTAATTGTTCTCATTATAAAGTCACATCAAATACTTCATTTCATTAAATAACAATAATTTGTACACATTACATTGCAATGTCCCTTTAGTACCAAAATGAGGATCGATGTGGTTCAATGGGATTGATAGATGAAGGAACCCCGGCTTGCTGTTGGAGACAATATTGGTACCAAGTCAATGAGCCTCGATAATATTGGTTATAAATTCTAACATGCCATGCATATATCTCTTGAGTCCTACCTACTGCCTCTACATGGATAGGATACTCAAAGTTCACCCATGTGTTAACGCCAAATCCTTCTTCCATCTGATATGGAATTTGTCTGGAAGGGGAATAATGCGACATACCATACTCTTCATCTGTTGAACTTGAAGGTTGACCATAACTCATCACATGAGGAGGGTAGACGTTAGCCTCATTCGAGGAGTCACTAAATTGAGTCCCTATACTCATAGATTCAAAACTCCCTGAAAGTAACTCCTCGTTATATGGTTCCATCATTCGTTCTCTTCCTCTATAAGGCCTCCCAATAGCTCCTATGCCTGGACCAGCTCTTCTAGAGCCATGGTCTTCATCCTGTGTGCAGTGTGTGAAATCATTTTCACAAGTAAATTGGCTTATTGGATATTGACTATGTTGACGTTCATCAATGTCTCCTCCCCCATTATCACCTCCATCATCAGTTCCACCTCTTGAACCATTGTAACCAGAAGTAGAAGTGCCTGCAGCACTAGGTCGACTACTATGGCCAGCACTTGTGGAGTCAATCTCTTGGTGGGAATGCAATGTCGCATGAAGTGAATCATCAGTATCTTTGCTAAAACTTTCAGAGTGAACTTCTTCGGACAACACACGTTCAACATTAACTCCAAATTCTCGAGCATGAGCGGCAATTCGTGGATCAGGATTTCCAACTTCGTCATCCAAGTGTATAGGCCTAACCCACTAGAACAACTGATTATCTTCTCCTTCACCCACCTCGGCTGAAATGTCAAGAAGATCAAGGTAATCTTTTTCAGCAACTCGATCATTTTCTCCCTCCATATCGCGTAACTTTAGCCTCATATTATAGTAACAAAACACTAATTGCTCCAATCGAGAGTAAGCCAAACGATTTCGTTGCTTTGTGTGGATGAGAGCAAACGTGCTCCAATTTCTCTCACATGCAGAAGATGACGCAGTTTGTGAGAGAACTTTGATGGCTAACTTTCTCAATGTAGGTGTTTGATTCCCATACATAAACCACCATTCAGCTGCAACGAATTTGATAATCATATAAATACTTATGTGGTGAATTTACAATAATAATAATCAATTTTTTCCTATAAAGACTCACCGGGCACCATGGTTGACCTTGATGCAATTGCTGCTCGATCACCGAATCCTCTTTTTGCATCTCAAAAAAGTACAAGCTATGTATTCAACATTTAATTTGTTAGTAAACGTTCAAATAAATTGATGAATGAAATTATTGTTTTATTGACAAAAATAACAATTTTTTATTCACCTCATTTCCAAATTGACCAAGCGATTCAGTAGTTGAATCTAATTTTGCAAAAACATCATGGACAACTTGAAGTAGTTCCGGATCACTACCAACTCCACGCCTATATTGAAATCTTGGATTCAAGAAGTATGCTACAATAAAATTTAGTAGAGTTAGTATTTTTTTTTTTTTTTAAAGAAACTTAAATACAAAGTAAAAACTTATAAAGATATATAGTATTTAAGTACCTGCTGCATGAAGTGGATGTTTTAGTGTTTTCTGCCAACGATCTTGTATTATTTTGAACATCCAATCTCCAGCTCCTTGACGAATAAGGTTCTCTTTCATCACGTGCATAAGCTCGTACACAAATGGCATTGTGGGAACAACTTCAGAATCCACAAGTCGAAGCACCACGTATAATGGCTCATATAATGAAACTATATTTGTCAGTCTGTCCCAATACGTATGGTCAAACAATAATTGCTCCAATTCTCGTCCAAGTTTTGTTCGACTGAGTTTGTGTTGTGCCCATTCATCACTCATAAACAATTTTTTCAAATCAACCCTTTTTTTGTGAAGACTGTCAAGAGCAATATAATTGGTAGCAAACCTTGTAGCTCCTGGTTGAACAATGTCTCCACCACAATACTTTCTCATTTGTGCTAGTAACCAACCATGATTGTAAATGAAGTTAGTTATCTTGCGAGCATTGTTTATCACCTCGATAACATTGGGTCTTTTACCGATGTCTTCAAAGATTAAGTCGATGCAGTGTGCCGCACACGGGATCCAATATAAGTTATACTTCTTCATCAATTGTTTCCCTGCTTTCATGAATGCCGACCCATTATCTGTGACAATTTGGACCACATTTTCCTTACCGACTTCTTTGATAATAGTCTTCAAAAGCTCATATATATACTTGTGGTCTTTGATATAGTTCGATGCATCGACTGACTTAAGGAACACTGTGGTCCCTTTAGAATAAACCATGAAATTAATAATACTTAATTTTGTGGGCCCTGTCCATCCATCTGACATTATTGTGCACCCATATGTCTTCCATTTTTCCCTTTGTTGGTTCACATAAGCTTCCATTTCTTGGTACTCCATTTCCAAGTATTTGTTCTTTATTTCATATGGAGATGGAGGTTCGATTCCCATTCCTGCACTTCATATGTAAAACATGTCACAAAATACTATACTTACTAAAAGTATAACACAATATAACATTTGATAAATTAGTAATTACCTGCTTGTTGTGCACCAATAATCATATTCTTGAAGTGATGAGACTTTGCTTTTGCGGGTGCGACACTCTCATAAATGAAGAATTTGCTGATTAAGCGTCCCATCGTTTCTTTAATTGCACCACCCTTGAATATATCTTTGATATTTTTTTGTTTTGCTGCAGAAGACTTGTAAAGCGAAGGGGCAATAGGGGGTGAATGATGCGAATGTCGCATACTCTGTGATTTTCGCATCATCGACGGTATACCAGTAGAAGACTCTCCCGATTTGCGTTTGCTTCCTACAATATTCTCATGTTGTTCACGTTCCCAATTAGATGCTTTCGAGGCACGAACTGCAGCTCGATATGCATCTCGCTCATCTGGGTGCATATCTGTCGGATACATATACACATCTTCATCCTCAGCATCTTCATCACCATCCTCTTCGTTTACCAAATGTGTATGATGCGTCCCCATTGTGCCACGTAGTTGACTACGAATTTCTTCAATATCAGCATTTTTCTTTGCTTTTGCTTTTTGTTTGTCATGCACCAATAATCGTATCTCTTCTTTCATTTCGGGCGGCATTCTTGGACACTTTTTGGTGTTGTTATGCGGGTCCTTATGCATTAAATGAGACTTGAATCGTGTGATGCCTCCACTTTTCATTACCAACCCACAAAAATTACAAATTGTTCCATTTCGATTACCCTCAATTGTTGAACAATACTTCCAAGCCGGATCTCGCCCTGGCACGCCAGAACCACCTTCACTAGCCATGCTAAATTTATTGCAAGAAAAATACACTTAAATTTAAATATATGTTAATTAAACTAATTAAATAAATTAGCTAAGTTAATTTTTAAAATCTAAATGTAATTTTATGACAAATTGACTAAATATTGAAATTAATCATACCATATATAGTAGTTCATGTTAATTTAACTAATTAAATAATTTAGCTAAGTTAATTTTTAAAATCTAAATGTAATTTTATGACAAATTGACTAAATATTGAAATTAATCATACCATATATAGTAGTTCATGTTAATTTAACTAATTAAATAATTTAGCTAAGTTAATTTTTAAAATCTAAATGTAATTTTATGACAAATTTACTAAATATTGAAATTAATCATAATTGAATATGAAAATAAATCGCGATAATATAAAAAATTGAGCATATTTAATATTCCATAATTAATCATGTTAATTAAATTAATTACATAATTTACTATGTTAATTAAATTAATTAAATAATTTAACTAAGTTAATTAGTTTAATGTAATTCTAAATGCGAATTTAAATCACAAATAATCATCTAAATAAATATATCATAACCTAAATTAATTCAATAAAAATATACAAAATAATTACAATTGAATGTAAACATACTAATTAATTAAAAATACATGAATTAATTATTGCAAACAAAATTAATTATAATTTCAAACAAACATACCTTAAAATGATTGAATAATTGAGCAATCTTGGAAAAAATTGGAGTAACAAGAGAGCAAATGAAGAATCAAAGTAAAAATGGATGAAATTGATGCAAAATTGGCTATTTATAGATGAAATTTGGGCCAAAATAGCCGTTGGAAACTTAAGTTACCGTTTAAAATTAATTTTGGCCGTTGGATCACAATTTGGAAGCAATCTGGCCGTTGGATCTCCTTGTTTACGTTGGGATTCAAATCTGGGCGTTGGATCAACACAGGCGTGATCTGGGCCGTCAGATCACGCTGGAGAGAGAGGGGCGATTTTTCGCCAAAAATCGCCAAAAAATCGGCGATACACGGGATTCTCAGGCGATTTATTGATAAAATCGCCGATTTATCCTGTGTCGCCGATATATCGGCGATATATCGCCGATTTTTTGGCGATTTTTGGCAAAAAATCGCCCCGCCGACTTATCTCCTCCATTTGTCGTTTCGCCACCCGCCGACACGCGATATATCGGCGATATTTCGCCGATTTTTTCCGATTTTTTCCTCCTTGGGTATACCTAAGAGAATAGTCAATCTCAATCTCATGATATATCATGATGTTTCTATTAAGAATATCTATTGCTATCGACTTTTATTAACAATAACCTAATTCATATGAAATATATGATCATTTTAGGATCTCACTTGTAGATCAAAGTCAACTCAGTATTCTCTAAAGGTTGAAAAACAACACAATGACATAGTTTGGTAAAATTATGACTAGTTGACAGTTTTATGTCATGACTCATTATAGGTCATGTTCAATGTGTAACCATACACACTAATGTACTTACTATGGAAAACACATTTTGAGGCCAGGACCAATCATCCCTCCAATTTAGAGGTAATGCACTACAACATCTAATAGATTGTTTTAAGTTTATGAATTGACTATGAACAAGTCATCTACTTGAAAGGAACCCATGACTTAGATCTTCTATACAATTCTTAATATACCCAAATCATGTATAATGCAATAGATGCTAAGCGAGAATGTCATAAAGTACAATGCATGGAATAAAAATGAATAAAGGTGAAACTTTTAAGGACTCTATCCTAACACATATTTGAGTCTTCAAAAAACTTGTAAGTAAAATGTAAGAAAAAGAAAATGGGAGAAAAAATAGAAAGAAAAAATAAAGGAAAATTAGAAAAAAAAGCTAATAAATTATTTTTATATACTTCATCATATCATTCACTCATTTTTCTTTTTTTTTTTCTTTTTTTTTTTATATATAAAGATGAAATAATTTAAAATATATGAATTTCTAATTAATTATAATTATATTTGATTTTTTTTTCATTATAAACTAAATATGATAAAATTATTATTTTTAGTATATTTTTCCTTTCCTTGATATTTTTCGAAAATGAAAGATAGCATAAATTTCTACTTTAAAGAAAGCTTAAAACTTGGCTTTGGAGTCACCCCAAAGATCTTTATCCAAATAAAAGCATAAAGCTATGATAAATTGATGTTCAAAGAGTTTTAGGCATAAGCATGAGGGCTCCTTTTTGTATATAAATGATATTTTATTGTATAAATTATTACACCATTTAGAATCAATATTTTGACGGGGATGAAGGGTGTCAAATATAAATTTGAAGGATGTTTCCCATCAATAATAGACAAGTTGTAACTAATATTCAATATCATGCACTCATCAATGCAATTATTATTGTTTCTTCATGATTATTTAATAGATAAAATATAATTAGATAAATTTCATATATATTAAAAAGTCTCACTAAAATAGCTTCCTCTGTTGTTTTTTTTTTTTTTTTTTTTTTAAAGTTGAAAGTTGAAATCAAAGTCATTATCCAATAGAATCATATAGGCATAAGCATAAAAGAACTTCCCTAAACCAAAACAGAACTTCTACGGGTAACAATATTTTGAGTTTTAGGCCAAATCAATCATTTTATGAAAAACATAAAAAAATAAATTTAACTATTTTGTCAAACTTGTATTCACATGAGTTATATCATTAATATATATATATATATGTATTTAAATTTAAATTAAAAAAATGAGGATTTCAATTAAAAAATAAAGCCTCAATTGCAAATTACGATTTTATTTTTTAACTAAAGTTTTAAAAGGCCCAAAGGAAATATTTGTGATCATAGGGGCCATTTTGCCTCAAAAATCCAACATTTTCATGACTTTTATATTAAGCTCTTTGTTAAATCATAAGTTCTTTTAATAAAATTGATTAAATAGACATAGAATATTTTATTAAGCTTAAAAAGGTGTTTTTAACCCTTATAAGTCAATCCAAACAAGACCTAAGAAGTGAGTGTTATCTGGCACAAGGGATTCGATTTTGTATTTGGAATGAAATGAAAAATTCCAAAACTTTGAAATGAATTGCAGACTCCATGAATGAGCCTCCGCCTCCAAACAATAATAAGAGGTGAGACCAGGTGGAAAAACTCCCTCATCCTAATATCTTCAGCCTTTGGCCTCTTAAGCCATTCCAGAAGGCCGCCGCGTTTACCACTTTTTTACCCGGCAGCTGAACTTCCAGTACCTGATTCACATGCAAAAGTTGATACTAAACTACTCATTTGCATCCAACTTAACACTTTTAACAGAAAACAACAGATTTTACCTCAAGGGCGCTGCTTCCACTGCATGGAAATACCAATGCATCCTTAATGAACCTCACGTCATCTGCTTCGTTCACCTGAATGTTGCTCTGCCCACAAACTCTTGTAGTGATAATTTTAAGGTCCAGAACATTGTGCTCTCCATTTTTGTCGTCAATGACTACCACTTTAGCTCGGGTTCCTGGCCATCCTGCAAATGCACGAACCTGGAAGGGTTGTGTGTCTTGACTAGATGGTCAAATTGAGAGAGAAAGAGCTAACCTTATTATGCAGTACTGAAGCTTCTTGATCAAAGGATAGCCATGATTCTTCAGGTGTTATCTGTATAAAGTAGCCAACTTAAATTGGAGTGAGGCCAGTTTATTTGATTGATGCAGGCTGATAGAGCAGCATGAATTATTCAGGAAAAAACTCAGCATAGTTTCTTTCAACCTAGTTCAGTTGATTTATTCAAAATATTGGGATAATATTTGCAGCCACATGCCCATCAAGCTATTAAGGTTCATCATATAAATGTGAATTTGAAAACCCAAAAATTGGGATGAAATTTACTGAAAGATCCATCCTTTCACCTGTTATCCTAGCTCAACTCCACAACTTGATTGTTATACAAGAAATCGCCCAAACCAGTTTTTCCTTTTCAACTGATACATTTTGCTATCCATTTTACCTTTTGGATCCTTAGGTTCACTTTCCCTTAAATCCAGCCAAAAAGACAAAAGAAAAAAAAAAAAAAAAACAGTGGCAAAAACCTTCATTGTTAAAATTACTTTCCTGACAGACCATTAAAACATAAAGAAAATCTACTTCCAGTTAGGAAAAGAAAAGGCAAAAGAAAAAAAAAATGATCCATTTGCCCCATGGAACCAGATTTCCAAGATCATATCTTACTAAATATCAACTTCAGCTACTATGTTGTGGATGATGAGGACTTCCGTTTCAAGAAAAATGTAAATCAAGATAAAATAATAAAGAGAATGCAACAGAAGTTTCTTCCTAAGGTTAGCACTGGAAGAATCCCACCAATAGCATCGGAAGCAAGAAAAAAATGGGTGAAATCAAGTGTGATCCTCCCAGAGCGCTAGCAGCAATAAATAACTTCCTCAAAATCCTCTTACATTTTTTTTCACAAACAGCCTGACAAAGAAACCACCCTACGAGTTGTGTATTAGGTCTTTAGCTCAAGTCAGCTTCATATTATTGGACCATTACTTAATAGTTTAAGATTTAGTAATAATAGACCCTTGGTCTAAAGGAGGTCACAAATTCAAATCTCACTGCTTGTTTATTTCTCACATTCATTAAAGCCCACATGGAACCCCATAGAAGGCTTCCCATGAGGCATGGTGTTAGAGCATTTAGCCCAAGTCAACTTGAAACACATTATTGGCTCATTACATAATAGCTAAGCTTTGGGTCAAATTCATCACACACTGAAGATATTTCAAGATGTTTGGAAACCATAAAGAAATAAAGGGTTTGTTTGTTAACTATTCTAAAAAATAGATTCCTATTTTTTAAAATATAAAAATAAGAAAATATATTTGACAACCAGAAAACAGTTTTTTGAGAAACATATTTTAATTGTTTTCATTTGTTTTATGAGTGTTGCTTAAAAAAATAATGGAACAAATATGAAGAATAACTGAAAATAAAACATTACATATAAAATTTATTTTTAAAAAATATTTGGAAACATAGAAAACAAGTTAGAAGACATTCCAAGTTCCCAAATAAACTTTGTTCTAGAAAACATCAAAGAACTGTTCTCAAAAACCATTTTTTGAGAATAGTTTTCAAAAATGTTTCCAAATAGACCCAAATTATTCAACTCAGTTTTTCATAAGATTTGAATAAATAGATGTTTGTCACATAAAGTGATACAACATTACAACCTACTATGCTACATCATCAAGACAAAAATAAAGAAAAACATATGGTGTCATATTTTTAAATTGTGAAATGTTGTTATTCCTAGATAATAGAACACAGTTCAAATTCCATACAAAACAAAACAAGTTTATTTCAAATGCTACTAAAACCAAAATAAATTAATTGCAATGTTCAACTTCCCTTGGTGTTCTTAATCTATGTGCGATGAAGTCACATCCTAATACACAAAACTATGATGCATAAGACCACAGCCTAATAATAAGTGATTCTTTGTGAGTGTCATATATCCTACTAAATGAGATACCAGTTCCATTTCTGTTGCTAAGTGAAATGAGGGAGTACCTTTGGAGCCAAAGTTGCTTTGGAGTCATCTTGGGGTTGTGCTTTCAGGTTTGCTGATCCATCAAATATAGAGGGAAGTTCATGGATCAGAAGCTTAGATCCTGCATGGGTCAATAGAGATCATTCATCAACAAGAACAAGACAAGGGCATCTGTTCAGCTAGCCAATATTTTTACACAACAGATATTCAACTCAAACTGAGAAGTACATACTATGATATACTCATTGATAAATTTAAGCTAGACAAACATACCTAAGAAGAAAGCCTATCAAAACAAACATAAATGAGAAGAAAAATAAATGATATAAAAAATAATCACCAAGAGCTGATCAGATAAACAAGATTTCATGGCTTCCCCTCTCTAATTCTTTGGGCTTGCATGTTATCAACAAACCTTTATAGTTCAATCATGCAAACCTCTTAACATGTTCCTTAAATTATTAAATGCTCCCAAATACACACACACACAAAACTTCTTGTTATAGACCTACGATAACTTCCTGTAAAACCATATTGTGAAGTTTACAATTGGATTAGACACCACTACTGTAACACAATGGTCTCTCTCTCTCTCTCTCTCTCATACACACACGACAAATTACATTACATGTGGTGTAAAACTTCTTGTTATACACCCACAGTAACTTTTTATAGAATCAATGTGTTGTCACTCGGACACCATCACCACTCTCTCTCTCTCTCTCTTGTTTTTTATGACAGTTAAAAGGGAAATCTAATTTGGAGTACTCTATAAAAGGAAAATTTCAACTTATCAATACCTCTTGAGCATGACCAAATATTCTTCTAGTCCACCAAAAGCTCACAATTTGCATTACCTGATTTAGTGAACTCCTCTAATGCAAAATCCTCACATTCATCCATTTCATGGTTAACAAAGAAGGAAAAAAAATGATTTGGGAGCATTGCAATCTCTCTAATGTTGAAGGAGAACAATTCTACCGTCGTATCAGCACTGTGATAGCTCCAAAGAACATTCTCCCATACAAGAACCCTTTATCGAGACAGGTGCTAATATTATAATTAGAGGCAAATGCTAAAATGTTTATGTTATGTGGGGACCAGCACATGTCATGTGGTCCTTTTGGCACAAAACAATAGGCCCACATGAGAACAATGATTTGCCATCAACAACTCAACATATCTATTGACAATGTAAATTCTAAGGACGCATCTTATGTTTATTGAAATCATTAGGGTTTTGTGTCCACAGTTGTTCTTTCCAATTGTGAGGAGAAGGCACTTCGACCTATGGAATCCCTCAATCACAAATTTCTTTTACATAATATGATTCTCAATTTTATAATGTATAAATGACCCACACCTTCATTATCTTAGAAGTTGCCTACCTTTCTTCTTGAATAATATCTTTCAAACCTCCATCCCCACCCCTAAATATCAGGCCTCGTCTCATGCATATCCAGATCACATCTGATTTTTTCAAAAAGCAGTATTAGATTTTGGACACATACAAAGTGACTCATCTATATCCAACAAGAATAGGAAGTGTCCTTGCTGCAGAGAAATTTTGTTTATTTAATATACAACAAGGCCCAATCATATTCAGCTCACAACAGATACTGTTTAAATCCATCTGGACAATCATTAATTGTCCGAAGGTGTAGTCCAGATCATCAGGACTCATCCACGCATATCCAGACCATGTCTGGTTTTTCCAAAATGAAATTTTAAATTTATGACACATAAAATGAATCATCCATATCCAACCAGAATAGCACACTTTTTCTTTGAAGAATATCTGTGCTTTAGAGACAATTTGCATATTAATATATTTTTTTTTTGATAGGGTACAATTTGCATATTAATATATGACAAGGTCCTATCATATTTGTTAAGCTACCAAGTTTTCTAAAAGCTTAAACTCCTCACATGTGCCCCCCCCCCCCCCCCCCCCCCCCCCCCCCCCCCCTACCCGTACATGAAGAGACAATTAGTAGTTATAAATTTCAGATAAATAGATAGGGGAATGAATAGGAGAGACTCGAATTTGAGATCTCTAGATGACCATAGATCTCAAACCATGTTAAACTACCAACTTTTCTAAAAACTTAAACTCCTCATGTGTGACTATATCCAGACATGGAGAGATAAACTAGCAGTTATGGATTACAAACAAAAAGATGGGGTAATAAACAATAGGAGAGGCTTGAACTTGAGACATCTAGTTAACCATAGCTCTAATACCATAATAAGCAATCAAATTTCCTAAAAACTTAAGTTGTTAGGACATGGACTCATAATATATACCAAGCAAACAAAATTCTGCTCACAATAGATATTGTCAAAGTCCATCCAGACCCTAACCAAATCATCAATCACACAAGGCGGAATCTCAAACCTTACTTTTGTTAGGCAATTGAAAATTGCTCATTAGATTTCAGTGATAATCTAAATTATGAAAAGTTGGCTTTAGCTTTGCTATTCTTTGGTTGGGTATCTTTTGGTGTCACTTGTATACCTTATATGTACATAAGGTGGCTCCATCTTTTGCTGGTGCCTATTAATTTACATTCTGTTTGCCAATCAAAAAAATACTCTAAGACCCTAGTAATTGGCTGCTTATGGCATTCAAACATTAAGTTCTCGTTATCTCTACATTAAGTGCTAATGTGATCTAGGAGGTAAGTTTGCTGCTGATGGCTTTCTACCTCACCAAACTTTTGTTTCCTTTATTCTGTCTCTTGCATATGTCATACTCCAAGTAAATGGGTTACAGCTCCTTCCAGCGTCTTTAATGGATTTTTCTAGCTTAATTTTACTAAAAAAGAGACTTATCCCAAAATTAAGTGCCATATCTCATAATTTAACAATATATAAGTTCCTCTATTTTCATGCCCGTGCATTGCAATAAAGCACTGCTAGAATATACCAAAAAAAAAAAAAGGGGGGGGGGGGGGGGGGTAGAACAAACACACCTTGAGAAAATAGCAATGCAAGTAAATCAGTTGCCTGCACGCAGATCAGTAGAAACATTAGTCAGAATATTCTCAGGAAGTAATTAATGCCTAGTAAGAGTGCAAATGGAGAAAAAGTGATTACTTCATTTGATCACTTAATTCTTAACTAAATGAATCATGCATAACCTAAAATTATAGGCCATATTTTCAATAAAAAAGAAGTGGAAAAAAAAAAAAGAAAAAAAAAGAAAAAGAAAAAAAGACAGAAGAAATTCTGCTGAGAGAGAGAGAGAGAGAGAGAGAGAGAATATCTTCTCTTTTACACAATCCCCCTACGTTTTCCCTAAACAGATAAAAATGCCTTCTATAAGTGGTTCTCACATGAAGGTCAGCCTCTACGAGATTTAGGGGTCCAATCAAGCATAAGCTCAGACAAATTAGCCATATCAATAATCTGTCTGGCAATTGCAGTGAAGGAAGGATACAGATAGCAGACTTAAACAAGTACCTTTTAGAAAGGAAACTGAAGTCCATCAATCTACACAAGTCTTGGCCTCAAATATAAACTACCAACAAATTGATTCAGAAGTTATAAACTCTCTTCTTTTATATGGAGCCAAGCACAAAAATTAGACTAACCAAATCTTAATCATTCAGCCTCTATCAATTTCAGATAATATCAATTTAGCAGTTCAAGAGAAGCACTATGCACACCTTAATTTGGTCATCAACTTCAAATCTTTCACAGGCAATGACAGGTCCAGCATCCAGAGCACGGACTGTGAATGCCAGTGATACTCCTGTTTCTTTAACGCCATCCTAGTACAGAAATTTATGAGTGTGATGGTACAACTTATATAAGGAAGCAAGCATTCAAAAAATATAAATGTTGATAGCCCAAAAGGACAAGAAACCTGCAATGCTCTTTGAACAGGAGCAGCACCACGGTACAGAGGCAGCAGACTTGGGTGTATATTGACTGTTCCTGAGAAATTACATTTGGACATGCAAAAATTTAGTATCAGATTTTCGGGCCCCGATGAAAAGAACCCTTAGCTTGAAAACCCCTGTTTTTTTATTTACTTTAGAAAGTTGATAATTTAACTAAAAAAAGTACCCCAGATGATAGAAGTCACCATATCAGACCAAATACAAGCATTGGTAGGTGCCAGTATTCTTGTCATCCATACCCAACAACCAAAACATCTATTCATTATAAGATATCCTTAAATCAATCTGCCAAAAATTGTAAACTTGGTGAAAAGAAAAGAGGGAGTGGAAAAATTGTAAAGATCATTTCATAAATTAATAGCTTGTTCATAAAAAACCTTGAATCAACTGTAAACATGTCTAGACTAGGATGAGAACAATGCAACAATTGTTTAAGAAAATAAATTAATTGCAAGCATTTAGATGGGACATACATATGCCCAAAAAGCAATTCCCAAGTCTGGGAGAGATGAAATTTAGAACAATGCATAAATTGATTGAGAAAATAAATTAATTGCAAAGCATTTAGATGGGGCAGACATATGCCTAAAAAACCTATTCTCAAACATTGACAAAGCTTTTCTCATAAGAATTATAAAATTAAAATTTTCATTAACAGCAATAGCCCAACCTTTACATTTTGATTTCCCACATGGCTACTCTGGTATTTCATCTCTTTGTGAGTGCGTACAGGCCTGTGTGGTTGTTATTTGTGTTGAGCGAGAGAGAAAATAATGTCTTATTCATCAAGGAAACAGTATAGCGCATATATATGAACTTTTACAAAATAAAACAAAATGACTAAACTACTCCTTACCAAATAACTCTTTAATACTCCTCAAGCTGGGGCATATATATATTACTAAGACCCAGCTTAGAAAACATAACAGAAAAAACATTTCTCCCCAAAGCTTTCGTAAACACATCACCCAACATCTTCAGACTTGATGCCACACGTTCCCTAATAAAATGATAGCCCACTTTGATATGCTTGGTTCTTTCATGAAACATTGGGTTACTAGCAATATGAATAGCAACCTGATTATCACAATATATAGTCACGGGCTTTTCAAGACAAAATCCAAGCTCCTGTAACAAGTTCTAAATCTACATTAATTCACACAATGTATGTGTCATAGCCCTGTATTCTGCTTTAGCACTAGACCTAGATACTACATTCTACTTTTTACTCCTCCAAGTAACTAGATTACCACAAACATAGGGACAATACCCACTAATGGATCTTTTGTTAGTTGAGGATCTTGCCTAGTCCACATCTAAAAAACTCACAACATCAAGGCTGGAGTTGGAGTAGGATCTTCTTCTGTAGAGTAATGCCATACCTATAGTACCTTTGAGATATTTTAGGATTCTACACATTGCTTTCCAATGAATCTGCTTGGGTGCTTCCATGAACTGACTTACTGCACTAACAAGAAAATTAATGTCAAGTTTGGCGATTGTCAAATAAACGAACTTGCCCACTAGACTCCAATATCCTCTTTTATTTGAAAATATAATGCTATCATCTCCATTAAGATCCACATTTTGCTCCATAGGAGTCTCAGCTAGCTTTACTGCTAACATGTCAGTTTCATTAAGCAAATCCAAAACATACTTCCCTTAGGATAAAATAATCCCACCTCTACTATGTGAAACCTCAATGCACAGGAAGTAACATGGTAACCCAAGATTCTTTGTCTGAAAGATACTTTTTTCAAGTAATCTTTGACTTGTTTAATATCTATAACATCACTACCAAAAACAATAATATAATCCATATATACTAAGTACTATTATGCTAATTTCCCTCTTGAAAACAAATAGTGAGTAGTCAGAATTACATCTTCTAAAACCAAATGACAGAAGAAAAGTACTCAATTATCAAACCAAGCTAGGGGAGATTGCATTAATCCATAAATAACCTAATTTAATTCGTAAACTTTAACTCTTGACCCCCACCCTCAATTAACAAACCCAAGTGGTTACTCCATGTAGACCTCTTCACTCAAACCCGCATACAAGAATGCATTCTTCACATCTAATTGATGTGAACTCCAATCAAAATTAACTACTAAGGAAATAAAAAAAATGTAGTAAATTAAGACGAGCAACAAGAGAGAAAGTCCCAAAATAGTCCACATCTTAAGTTTGATTACACCCCTTAGCAACTAAGCCTTCAATCGTTCTATAGTCCCATCTGAATAATAGTTAATAGCAAAAACCCAACGGTGGCCTATGTCCTCCCCTTTCCTTGAGGCAAATCAACGAGCTCCTATGTAGCTTTGTTTAGGAAAGCATACATCTCTTCTTCCATAGCCTCCTTCCACAAAATATCATTTGAAGCTTCCTGATAAGACTTAAGGATGGAAATAGAAGACAAGGTGAGAGCAAAACATTAAAAAGTGGGGAAAAGGTTATCAAAAGATGCATACTAAATAAGAGGATAGTGAGTACAATCGTGTTTACCTTTCCTAACGTGCAATAGGGAGGTTTAACTCATTAGGAATTGAGGGAACAAAAATGGATAGTGGTATAGGATCATCCACTAACAAGTCTAGAGGAGGTACAGATTGAGTTTGATCTTCTTCACTGTTTCCAGCCAGTCTTTTCCATTGATACAATTGTAATGGTTGTCAATCTTAGATAGAAAATTATCAACAACAATAGGAAGAGGAATAGATTTAGACTGAAACAAGCCATTTTCTAACTATAAATCATGATTAAAAAAAATAAGTAGTCTCAAAGAACGTTACATCGACACTAATAACATATTTTCAAGACACAGGATCAAAACATTTGTATTCTTTTTTAGTTCTAGAATATCCAAAAAATAAACATTTGATAGATTGATGATCAAACTTGTCTTTATTTAGAGAAAAATTATGAACAAAGAAACACATCCAAAAACTCTAGGATGGAGAGAAAATAAGTGATCTAAATGAATTAAAGCAAAAGGACTTGGATTCTTATTATTAACCCTAGACGGAAAAGTCAACCAATGATGTTTGCCAACTCACACTTAGGCTTATTGGACAACATTGGAAACAATCCCAAGGACTGTAATTTCTCAAAAGAAGCATGATCCAATTTGTAATGCCACTAGAGAGGAGTAATAGACGAAGAGAGAGCAATAGCATCTAACATTTTTCTACCAGGAGACTAGAATATAAATTGACTATCGAGATAATAAATCCCATCTCACTCAAGCCATCCACCAATCATCCTCTTCGTGTGGAGATCTTGAAAAACACAATGAGAAGGAAAAAGATAGCATCACAATTAAATTGTCTAGCAAGTTGACTAACAAATAATAAACTAATACGAAATTTAGGTACATATAGAACCAATTTAAGTTTAAAAGGAGACAAGGAAGAAGATTGACCAAGAGTAGGAAGAGTATGTGTATCCAAATGTGCCAAGGTAGCAATAGGAGCACTAATGTTGGATCAAAAGGAAATATCTAAGGATTGTTGCATCAATTAGTTATAGTCATCTAAAGATAAGGTAATAGACTCCCTGCTACCACCTACAAGTTTAACAAGAGTAGGAACATCAACTCCATCATTGAAAGAGGAGACAACCTGATTAGCCCATATAGAATGACCAACTTATCCTAACATTTATTAAAGGCATGATTAGTCCTACCACAATGTGAGCATTGCCTGTCAATTCTACCTCTACCTCTACCCTCCTAAACCTCAGGCTCAAATAGGAGGACCACCTCTACCTTGTCCTATGGATACAAGAGTGGAAGTATCCTTAATACCATTTCCAGGTGAAAAGAATTGTAGATCAATGAGTTGAAGACAAGCATAAACATTGCTGAGAGATGGTAACTTCTCACTAGCAAGTATACTATGTTTGACCTTAGTATATTCAAAATTAAGACTAGAAACAAATTTAGCAACCTAAAACTCTTCCCTTTTCCTTCTTGGAACCTCATATCAACATACAATGGTTGATACACATTCAATTCCTCCCACATCCCTTTGAAGGATGCATAGTGCTCATTCAGAGGTTTCCCATTCTACTTTACTCCAAAAATATCTTCATATGATTGATAGATTCTCAAAATATTTTTTTCTTGAGAGTATGCATTTTTAACTACATCTCAACTTTGCTTTGTAGTTTCTAAAAACATGAAATAAGAACTAACATAGGGTTCCATACTTTTCCACAACCAAGTTAGTATCATAAAGTGATCTTGTTGCCACTCATCAAATTATAGATTCCTAGTGAGAATGATCCTCCACGACATGTTTTGGTTTTTCCTTTGTTGTAATATACACCCTCACGACTTTAGCCCATAATAAATAATTAGGTCCCTTTAGCTTTACCAAAGTAATTTAAATACCAACACTATCTTTAGTTTTATAATCATTAGTAGACATCATACTTGGAACTTAAAATAAGGACTGTTGCACTTAAAATTGAAACAAAAAGATGTTAGGATACCTTTAGCACTAAAACATACTTTGCACGATGCTTGCATCACAAAATACAACCAATTACATAGGCACTAGTTAGCAATTTTTTTCTTGTTCTTTTTTTTTTTTTTTTTTTTTTTTTTTTTCAGGTTAGGGTTCTGAATCAAAACGCTCGAATACTAGGTTGAGTGAGAGAAAGAAAACGGTGTTTTATTCCTCAAGGAAAGAGTATAGAGCATATATATAGACTTTTACAAAATAAAACAAAATGACTAAACTACTCTTTACCAAATAACTACTAATAACTCTTTAATAACTTGTAATCCTTTTCTTAGAAGATGGTTTATAAATAAATTTTTCTTTAACAGCTATAGCCCAAAGTTCATATTTTGGTTTCCCACATGACTATTCCAGTATTTTATATTCATTTATAGAAATTCATCCAAGTTTTACCATAGAATTCTATTTGTAAGCAATATTTTTTTTTTGATAGACAAAGAGAAAAATTATGATTAAAACACGCCTAAAAGGGGGCGCTCCCCATGTACACAGGCAGTATACAAAGAAAGCCAAACCCAAGGCCACAAAAACAACAACAGACTAAAAAGGAAACAGCTAAACTTCAACCCCATCACCCAAAAAAAATTAGAAAGGAGAGATAGTCTAAGTCCAGAAAAGGTTTAGACCACTCTAGAAGAGACCGAAAAAAGAGGTTCCTTAGACTCGTATCTGACATTTCTTCCTCTTGGAACGTTCTTCGGTTTCGCTCTCCCCAAATGCACCAAAAGAGACAAATAGGCGCTAATCTCCACGCTGCTTTCCTTTTCTTCCCTAGACCCTTGATTTTCCATTCGCCTAGCAAGTTTCTCACTGAAGCTGGGAATACCCATATCACCCCAAAAGAAGACAACACTGAATTCCATAGTTTCCTAGTCTTGTCACAATGAATAAGGATATGGTCTGCCGATTCCTCATTCTCTTTACACAGATTGCATCTATTAACCATAGACCAACCCCTTCTCATCAACATATCAATAGTAGAAATTTTACCCCAAACTGCTTCCCAAGTAAAAAAACGAGTTCTCAAAGGGGCATGTGAACCCCAAACCTCTTTGGCCGGAATGAAAGGGCTATTCTCACCCTTTAAAGACCTATAATAAGATTTAACACTAAACTTTCCCCTCCTCTCAATCTTCCAAACCAGGAAATCCTCCCCATCTTGAACCTTTACTGCAGAAATATGTTCCAGAAAACGACTCACCTCCTCCAATTCCCAATCTTGAAAGGATCTTCTAAAGTGTACCTCCCAAACCCCACCACCCCCTCCTTGCCTCCCCCAAAGATCAGCCACTGCAGCAGAATTGTTCGTTGCCATTCTGAACAGCTGAGGGAACATATCTTTCAGCTTAGAGTCTCCTACCCAAATGTCCCACCAAAATCTAGTGCTTCTACCATTACCAATATGAATTCTAGTTCTAAGAGAGAAATCCTCCCAACCCTTTCTAATGTCTTTCCAAAGGCCCATCCCATAAGACTCTCTCACCTCTCTAGTGGTCCAACCCCCTTCCTTCTCTCCAAATTTACCCACAATGACTTTCCTCCAAAAACTCCCTCTCGCCGAAAATACAAAATATGAACAGTTAAGTGATTTGGAATGCACAATTAGTTTCTAGTTAAAATAAATGTCATTAGAAAAAAATCTGAAATTTTCAATAAGATATCCAACAGAAAGCAGAACACACTCATTAGTTGGCATTCAGAATTTTATATTTCAATTATATTTTTGCCCTTAGTCTTTCAATTCTGTGTAGTTAGTAACATGAAGTGTGCAGTACTAAAGCACAAAAAATTTCAGCACCAAATTTCCAGTTCTGATTAGATGACAAATTGTTTTTCCACTTTACATTCCCATATATTCTCCAGATAGCATTCCTGCTTCAGCATTTCACTTCTTGAATCCAGCATCTGCATCCCATTATGTTAACTATAGAGTATGGAAAGGTTGAAAAAGTGGCTGATGACTTGGAAAAGACAAGTTTTGTCAATGGCAGAATCACCTTGTTGAAAACCACTCTCTCTAGTCTCCCAATATATTACTTATCAGCTTCAGTTATTCCAAGAGAGGTGCAATGTAGCATGGAATCAGACAGATTTTCTTTGGGGAGGAAGCAAAACAGGTAAGAAGATCCATTTGGTGGGGTGGGAGATTATTTGCTCAAGTTTTAAGGTCCTAAACAAGGCCTTATTACAAAAATAGCTTTGCAAATTCAAAGTGAATGAGGGTTGGAAGCAGAATGTTGGAAGTAGGGTGGTGTTCTCAAGAGAGTAGAGAAGCTTTTGGCATAAACTTTTGGAAAGCCACTAGGAAAGGTTGGGATGATTTTTGCTTGAGGACAAGCATTAGGGTGGGGCATGGTTGTTGGACCAAATTTTGGACAGATTCTTGGTGTGGGACGGGCCCTCTAAAGGACTGTTTTCCAAAGTTTTTTAGCTTAGTGGTCCACAAGGATGCTTGGGTAGTAGACCGTTGGGAAGGGGCAAGGGGGCATCAAAGCAGCTAGAGTCCCAGTTTTAGTAGGCATTTCATGGATTGGAGTTGGCTTTGGTGGTGGCCTTGTTTCAATGTCTAAACCCTGTTTTCCCAGACCTTGAAGTTGTGGATAACTAGGTTTTGAAGATCTCAATCAAGCCTTATTACAAGTCTTTGTCACTTCTCATGGTGTCATCCTTTCCAAACAAGGAGATTTGGATTCTGAGTACTTCACCTGAGGTTAGATTTTGTGTAGAAGGCGACATGGGAAAAAAATTATTACAAGGGACCAACTCATGCAGAGAGGTTGGAGTATGGTTAATCAGCGTTGTCTATCTGAGCACATCCTCATCCACTATAATTCAGTTTCTAGTCACTGGTCTTCAGTATTCTCCCTATTCAGCATGCTATGGTTCTCCCCTGTTCAGTAATAAAAGTGTTGCTTGCATGGCATGGAAAATTTGTTGGAAATGATCATAAGCTAATTTGGAGTTTAACCCCTTCTTGTTTATTTTGGACCATTTGGAGAGAGCATAATAGAAGAACTTTTGAAGGAGTGAAGCGGTCAATCTTGGTTGTAAAAGATTTTTTTAAGTCATTATTTATATGGTCTAGAGGGGAGGTAAAAGTTACTAACCTAACTATACTTGAGTTTGTAAATAGCTTAGAATAGGCTAGTTAAGTGTGCTCAGATCTTTTGTCTTTTGGCCCTCCCTACGCATCGTCTATTCTCCTTGAGTAGGAACTCTTACAGTATATTTTATCTAATTTGCTTATCAAAAAAAGAAACAGAGTATGGACTTGGTTCTTTGTAAGAGGAAGGATGCTTTATGGAGTGATGAAAAGGTTAACAAGCCTTGGCTTGAGAGAAGCAACCTGGCAAAATGGAATGCGAAAGGAAGGATGTAGAAGAGTATGGCAACAAGCAGAGACATGGATCTCAAGAATTGAGATAAATATGCTTAAATGATGTCTATTGGGCCTTAAATAGAAGGATTGCCACACATCAGGTCTCGCTGATGACTGAATCATGGGCCTAAGTGTTTAATGGCATAGCCTGGGGTGTCTGCCAATTCTGAAGCTCAACTAAGTTAATTAGTTCTTTTTATGAATTCTTCTGTTGAATTAATTTTTAACAGAGGAATGGATAAATAAGCAAAAAACAGAGAACCATGGACCTTTACACCTAATGCTCAGGGTTTTGAGACAAGAACATGCAATCCTATTGGTATGGCATGGTATGTTCAATCAGGAAGTAGTACAGAAACCTACTTCCAATTTTGTCAAAAAATACTCCGGCAGAGAAATAACAAGGATCTCTGAACTAACCCATTGGTGGAATCTCAAGAAATTTTCTAGGTAGAATATTTCCATATGCTGCTGTAATGCAAAGTTCAGGTTGTAAAGCTCTTAAACTGGACAAGAATATTTCCTGCATAACAGTAGAAAGAATGAATAATTTTAGGTAGCTTGTCACTGATTCATGAATAGTATGTAACCATTTACAATGGCATTGACATGAAAAAAATACGGAGTAGACAAATAAGAAGCAATAATTGCACATGAACCTCCAGTAAATGAAATGAAAATTAATGAGTTGGTCAACTGCAAAATCTTCAGATTTTCCCATAGGTGTTAAAACATGAAATTAGGAAAGAAAAAATGACATGCTGTCTAGGTCTCAAAATTAATTCATAAAAATCAAAACAGAATTTCGAACAAATCCCTCTACCATGCAAGTTTTGCTCCCTCACATAATATTTGGCTGCATTCCCAGTCTGTTTGGTTAGGTATAATTCAGAATCTTTAATGCTCACCTCAACTTGGCAAGTACCAAAAATACTTTGCTGAGGAATATCTTGGAAAGAATAGTTTATCTGTGCTGGATTTAAACGACAAAGCAGGGGCTACCAATTTCACAACTTAGCCAGCGAAGTGAGGCATATGTGGTGGCACTTTGCACCCAAGTGGCCCTAGGCATGAGGTAAGTCAAGTCAAGATGGATCAGAGGGACATGTGGTGGCACCTTGCAGCCATGAGGAGGCCTGTTGGCATGAAGAGTGAAATTCCATGACACATATCAGTTTTGAAGAGGAGCTTGTTTAGATCATGGATGGATTTTGAGGATGGAGACTGGTGGTGGTGCTGCAGCAACATGGCATGTTGCATGGCAATAGCATGGCATGTGGCTTGGCAGCAGCATGGCGCAACTTGGCACACAATGCCTACATGGTGAGTGGCTCAATTAGGTGAAAATTGAAATATGGGATTTAGTGGTTTGGTATTTGCCCTTTCCCTTTGAAGGTGGCACAATCAGAAGAATTTTCCAAGTCATTGCATCTTAAAAGGAGGTTTCAAGAATTAGTTATAATTTTCGAAAAATCATTATGTCTGCTCAAAAACCTACGATGTCTCCTCCTACCATAGCTAAAATGACTTTAAATGCTCTTTGGGAGTGATGATATCCAAGATGTCAATTCCAGGTATGGTTTTGTGAATTTCCTAAGGCATTGCAGTACACCTAGGTCACTTCCAAAGTATAAGCAAGGCTCAGTCAGACATGAGGCCCAATGCTGCCTTTTACATCGAAATTAGATGTTATGGGTGCAATGGCATGGCATGGTGCAGCTTGACATGGTACTACAGCAATGTGGTGACAAGGACGTAGGCAACACATGGAAAGCCTTTGCAAGGGGTGCAATGTCATGGATAACAACTCAAATAACCATGAGTACAATGTCACTGTGAAGACAAGAAAGTCATGAAGCTAAGCATAAATTGGATGGCACAAGGCATGGGCGAGGGAATATCTTTGACACATGATGATTGGAATCAGTAGCTGAAACATGTGGGCTAAGAAGAGAGCTTGACATATGTGGGATCAACTTGGTGTAGCACTTGGCATTGGTGGAGGCCAAGCAAGACTTGCTGGCACAACATGAGCATGACACTTGGAAGACATGTTGGTAAAGCAAGTTGGCATTGGGAGAGACCAAGAAAAAGGGTTTTGGTGCATTGTAGGAATGATCCTTGGCACAAAGGAGTTGCAAGGCATCTAATGCAGGCCATGTTGTGATTGTTAAGCAAGCTTATAAGACATGTGACACAAGCCAAGCAGGCCACTGAAGTGCCATGGCAGGTAACATTCAAAGATGCAACAAGGCTAACAAGTGGCACAATTAAAGGAGTGCAGTTGAGCAAGACTAACAGGTGGGATCAACAAAGATCATGGGGGAAACTGTTGGGACACATGGCAATTTCAAGGCCATGCACTAATAAACTACCTAGGACACGAGTAGAGATAGTGGGGCTAGTTCTCCCAAACATGGGAGAACCCACTTAGCCACACAACTCCTTTAGGGAGTGGCTAGAAGTAGTGGGATGAGGGGCATAGAGTGGAATGTTGGAGCAACATCATAGGTTGCTTATAAATATTTAGCTAGGCCATTGTCTGGAGAACATTAGGGCCTGTTTGGTTATTGTTTTTGAAAACTGTTCTAGAAAATAGTTTTTTAGAATAGTTTTTTGTGTTTTCAGGAAAAAAAATAAGTGTTTAGGAAATGAATTTTGGAAAACAGTTTTTTCTCAAAAACAAAAAAAAAAAAATCATGTTTGGTTGGGTTAATAAAAAAGTTTTTTAGAACAAATAAAACAAAAAATATGTTTGAAAGTTTTTTTTTTTTTAATTAATAAAGTGTTTTCTTCAATTAACTTGATATTATAAATATATAAATAATTTTTATATGCACAATTCATTTAAATTAAAAAAAAAAAAAAAAATCATTCCCTTTTGAAATTTTTACACTAAATTTCTTAAACAAATGATGACTTTATAACCATATGTAAGTATATTAATTTCAATAATTTAAGGAAGAAGAAAATGCTTGGGGTGGGGTGTGATGGTTGGGTGGAGTTCACCTTTGTGGAAACACAAAAAGAAGGAAGAGAAAACATGAAGAACAATTTGTTCTTTAAATAGTGAAAAAACAATGAAAACATTTTTTTATTGTTCTCAAAAAAGTAGTTTTTGAGAACACAGGAAACACAAAAAATGAAAACACGCCCCCTTCTCCAAACATGTTTTTAATGTTTTTTGTTTTCAAGAACAAAAAACAGTTCTTGAAAATAGCAACCAAATAGGCCCTTAGTTTCCCATGACTTTGTCTAAATCTTGCTATGTAAAGCTTAGATATTCAAGAAATCAGTAGTAGCCTCTACACTTTAAGGATGCTCTCATGGACTCAAGTCAAATCTGAATCACTTAAAGCTTATACAAAACTTACAATGAAATTGTCAATCACAATCAAATTTTTTGATAGACAACAAGAACATGCATTAATAAGCGCCAAAAAAGGAGGGGGTGTGCCCTACGTACACAGGTTGTATACACAAAAACACGCCAAACACACCTCAAACAAAGAAAGACCACACAAACAAAAGAAAGCAAAGTTAACCACAAAAAAGAGTATTTGGGAAAATCAACATAGAGGGGAATCCAACTCCAAAGAATCCCTAGTCCACTTGAAAAGAGTCCAAAAGAAGAGAGCCTTTAAACCTTGGTCGAAGAGTTCTTCATCTTAGTTCTTCATCTTTGAAGATTCTTCGATTACGTTCTTTCCAAACACCAAAATATGCAAATGGAAGCCAAGCCCCAAACTGCTCTATTCTTCCTTTGAAAACCCTTAACTTTCCATTGAAGAAGGAGATTTCTTACTGAATCTAGAAATACCCAAGTCACTCCAAAGAGGGCTAATAAAAAGATCCAAAGCTCTTTTGTTTTGGCGCAATGAATCAGAATGTGATCGATTGATTCTTCACTCTCTTTACAAAGATTACATCTATTAACCATTTGTCATCCCCTCTTCATTAAAGTGTCTCTAGTTAGGATCTTCCCCCAAACAGCTTCCCAAGCAAAAAAGCAAGTTTTGAGAAGAGCACGGGATCCCCAAGCCTCCTTCCTTGAGAAAAACAAAACTATTCTCCTCACTTAGAGAACAATAATAAGACTTGACACTAAAAAATCCTCTCCTATCTTCTTTCCAACATAAAGTGTCCTCACCTTCTTGCACTTTTAACAAATCAAGAAAACCCAAAAAGCAAGTCACCTCCTCTACCTCCCAATCTTGGAAGGGTCTTCTAAAATGAACCTCCCAACACCCCCCTTCATCCCCTTCTCTTTTCCAAGATTCTGCAACTATAGCATTTTTATGAGATGCTATCCTAAAAATAGTAGGGTAAACATCTTTTAGCTTGAAGTTCCCCGCCCAAATGTCCCACCAAAATCTTGTATGACTACCATTTCTTATATGGATAGAAGTTTTAGCATTAAACTCTTCCCACCCTTTTCTAATGTCCTTACAAAGGCTCATCCCAAAGGACTCCCTCCACACTTTAGTAGTCCAACCCCCCTCCACTTTCCACAAATGATCTTCCTCCATAAACTTTCATGCTCAACGGAGAATCTCCATAGCCAATTGCCTAGCAAGGCTTGATTGAGACTGTGCAGTCTTCTTATCCTCAAACCTCCAAAACTAATACACTTACAAAAGACGATAGCAGCCTCAATAGTTTAAGTGATGGCTAGCAATCTAGTAATAGCAATGCATCATTAAAGACAAGGTGGACTTATGTCGAAGATGTGGGTGGGTTCTTGCCATCTCCACTTGACTGGAAGGAAGAAAGTCATGGAGTTTGCATTTGCTACACAACAAACTCATCCCATGAGTTTCAAATGTGGCCATAAGGCAACAAGAGCTGGTTGCATACAAGTTTATTGAGAGTGGTTTGCTAGCACCTTCACAACTCAATCAGCACTCATGTTACCTGAGGCATGAAGCATGCCAAGGTGAGCATATCAAAGCCACATATGGTGGCATCTTGCACCCATGAGGCCTATTGCCATGCAAAATGAAATGCCATGACTAGATCAATTTGGAAGAGGAGGAGGTTTAGAGCTGGATGGCTTCTAAGGAATGGGGAGATGCTATCACAACAACATGGGACTGGACAAGAAACGACATGACATGACTTGGCATGTGGAATGGCACATGGTGCCTACTTGGTGGGTGGCCTGGCTTGATGAAAATTGAAAGTGTAGGAATGATTTGGAATTTTTCCTTTGAAGGAATCAAACTCAAAGGAATTTTCTGAGGCATGGCATCTTCAAAGGATTCTTCTAAAAATAGTTATGATTTTTGGAAAATATTAATCAGCTCAAGCACCTACATAAAATTGCTTAAAATGCTCATTGGAGAGGCAGGGGCAAGGGGATTGTTGTGTTTGAGATGGCAATTTAGGAACCACTATATGGCTTCCTAACAAGGACGTAATGCCACGGATGGAATGTCATGGTATAGTGCAACATAACATCATGTTGTTCAATGTTGGGTGACAATTATGCATTGGTGCATGGCACAAGGACCCACTCACACAAGCCAAGGCTTGGAAAACATAACTATACCTGTGATCTTAGCTTGATTGGTTGAAAAGAAAAGGCCAACACATATTCGAGGTGAGAAGATATTTGACTATTCAGCTTTTCTGTCAGCGAGCTCAGGGTTGGGAGAACTCTAGTGTCGTTTCGACGTCAGGTGGTGAAGAAGTAGAATGAAACCCTCCCTCGAAAGCCTTTATAAGGTTTAAGCATGGTGCCAAGTTAAGAACAAGCAAGTCGTGGAGCTGAAATGTTTTGAGTGACACAAGGTATGGGCTCGGGCATGCTTTGAGACATGATGGTTCGAATACAACATGTGGGCTAAGAAGAGAGCTTGGCATAAATGGGTTTAACTTAATCTAGCACCTAACATTGATGGAGACCAAGCAAGGCATGACACTTGGAAGACACGTTGGTGTGCCACCTTGGCGTTGGGAGAGACCAAAAGGGGTTGCTAGAGCATCATGGGAATGACACTAAACATGAAGGAGTTGTAAGGCATCTGATGTGGGGCATGTGGTGGTTATTGAAGATGCTTGAAAGACATGTGGCACAAGCCAAGCAAGCCTATGAAGTGCCATGATCTAAGAAGTACAATTGAGCAAAGCTAATAAGCGGCATCAGTAGAGGCCATGGGAGCAACTATTGGGACATGTTGCAATGTCAAAGCCCATGGACAATAAACTACCTACACATGGGTAGAAATACTTAGTCTAGTTCTTTTGAACATAAGAGAACCCACCTAACCACACAATTGCCTAAGAAGTGGGCAAAAGTAGTGGGCTATGCACATAGTGGGTGAAGATGGAGTAACCTCCTAGGTTACTTATAAATAGTTATCAGCCCATTGTGCAAAGAACATTAAGCTGCCCAAGACTTCCTATAGGAGTGTTATTCTACTAAGGCTAGGCTGTTCTTGTAATATTTCACTGAGGAAATATATACAAGTGGGGGTTTTCTTGTTTTACAATGATTGTTCTCCTGTACATATACGGGTTTTTATGAGGAGGGGCTACTTCTTGTGGTTCTAGATCTGGGTTACTTTCTACCATGTTTTGTACACCTTTGAAGGATTCCTTATTCTTCTTATATTTATCAATTGATTGTTGAATGAAAATGTTTGTTTGTGATAAAAAAATAAATAAATAAACAAAAATAAAAACTTGGGCCATGTTATAGTAGTCCTAAGGCCATTTAGTCCAGCATCAAGTTTAGTTATTTTGCTTCTCTTCTTTTTGTTTCCCCTCTAAGGTGAATCTTGCAAGTCTCCATGTCCTAGGGTTTGCCCCCTTTCTGGTATCTTTTATATAGAACTTTTTATTAAAAAAAACATTACAAGTTATTTTATTATGTCATTATGTACTGCATGAATTCCCTCTGATATTTACTTCAGCAACCTAAAGTCAGGCCAAAGTTGCATCTTCCTAGCCAAAAAGGAAGGAAATGGTTATAAGCTGCTATTGCCAGAGCAAATTCATAAGCTACCTGCTGCTATTGTAACTGCTATTCAAAGTCTCCCCTGGGGCCTGATTAGTCCACAATCTGCAGATACCAGATTTCGATGGTGGTCTTAGGAAAGCACAAACAAACAATTCTCATCTAATGTTCTAGATTCAAAGGAATTGAGCATTAAATAAAACAAATCCAAAACCCTTAGTTTTTTAATATATTCATCTACAGTGTCTTACTACATTATGCTGAGAGCCAAGAAAATTTTCATACAACAATTAATCATGACAAGCAAGCTAATGATATTACAATTTTACAATTAATGGAAATTAGTAGCACATGTGTGCTATTGATGCATGAGTTAAGAACATTATTAACAAAGCTGCCTTAGCTCAGTCAGTGAGTACATGACTTCAACCATGTGACCTTGTTTTAGTTTCACATAGATGGCAGATCTTTGACATTTTAAGCCTGCAGGAGAAAAAAAAAAAAGATCGCATTTTCTTACAAGTAGGCACCATTGAAAGCATAAAATCTTATGATAATTTCTTAAAAAAATAGATGGTACCATTACAGAAGTGACCACAAACTTGATAGCTAAAGCCACAAATCAATAAAGAGTAAAGGGAAACAATTTTATACAGTAAGCATTTCTTTTTTTAAAAAGGCTGCCTCATGGTGTTGATGCAACAGTGCATATTGGGCTTGAGTTTATGGAGCAAAACAACCAAGCATTTTCGGAATAAGATCAAGCATATACAAGTATTTACCTCTCCAGCCTTTTCAGGTGTGAAAATGAGGTCAGAGGGGAAGCCTCTGTCAAGAGCATGCTGTGCAACTGGGGAAGGCATCACCTTTCTCCCTCTATTTCTTCCAGAAGGTGGCTGAGTAACAATTGCTGCAACCTAAAATCATACTAAATTAGCAATCCACTTCATGACCTCCTTACTTCTCTAAACCATCTAATTCATAAGCCAATCTAAGTACCACAACAATCCATAGAGCCCTCTCTATGTACTCAGTACAACATTTGATAACTGAGTTTCCTAACATTCTGTAAATGCCATTTCTCAAAAACAGGTTACAAAAGCATCACTAAGGAGTAAGGACAAGAAAACGAACATAAGCATGATTGTAACTTCTATACAAAATGCCTAAAAATTAAAAAGAATTTTTAATCTAGAGTTGACCTAAATAAATTCCAATTATGCAATTAGTCGGTTCACATGTCATGTCACCAAAAAAGCATTGGTACCAACTTCATTGATCTTGCCGGGGGATGGAGAGAGGGACAATCCAGTTACCAGTTAAGAAATGCCAAATTACGAACACCCAAACTCAATAACCGCTATTCCGTATGCTTCCATAGACCACTTCTCAACCCCCTTTGCTGAGATAAAAAGTTCCAGATATTTGATAAGTTTTCCCATTAGAGAAGGAAAAAAAAAAAGGACTAGTATAAAAATGGAATGTCCAATGCTAGTTTGGATACACTTAATGAAGAAGACAAGTTGCTAAAATCAAACAACCAAATCTTGGGGAATTCCTTAATTTCACCTATAAATAGGGGTGATTTCCTTCAATGCGGGGACTAAAGGGGTTCTGGACTGATGTGTGGTGCGGGGATGCAGCGCTGGCCCAAAGATTCCCGCATCTCTACAGTTTGGCAGCCAATAGAAATGCAAAGGTTGAAGACATGTATGACCAGAATGTAGGGGAAGGAGGTTGGAATTTGTGTTTTAGTAGGGATTTCAATGATTGGGAGGTGGAGTTGATAGGTGAGTTGCTTCAAACATTGAAAGAAGTTAGGATTACTCGGGAGGAGGACTCAGTTGTTTGGAAGGGAGGGGGAAGCGGGCAGTTCAGAGTGAAGGATGCGTACAGCTGGTTGGATAGGGCTAGGGCTGTCAATTTTCCGAAGAATAAGATTTGGGTGGGAAGAGTTCCAACTAAAATCATGATTTTCGCGTGGGAAGCTACTTGGGGAAAGATCTTGACTCTTGATAGGATCCAAAAAAGAGGGTGGCAGCTCCCGAATAGGTGTTTTTTGTGTGCTTGTGAAGAGGAAAGTGTGGACCATTTACTTATTCATTGTACAGTGGCTAGAGTTCTTTGGGACTTGGTGTTGGACTTAGTTGGGGTCAAGTGGGTGTTCCCTTATACTGTAAAGGAGGTTTTATATAGTTGGGGGGGTTCTTTTGTGGGGAAAAAAAAGAAAAAATTCTGGAATTCCATTCCATTATTCATATTTTGGATGGTTTGGAAGGAAAGGAATAGATTAGTCTTTAGGGGGGGGGGGGGGGTCTTAGTTGTTCAGAGGTTCAAATATTCTTTTGTTTGTAATATCTGGGGTTGGGCTAAATTGTACATGGAAGAGGAGCCGCATTCCCTTTTAGATTTCCTGGAGTGGTTTGCCTCCAGATGAGGGTTGGTTTGTTTTTTGGTCTTTTTGTTTTTTTTTTTGGCTTGTGCTGCTTTGTATACGTCCTGTATACGTTGAGGTTTTTTTTGCCTCTTTAATGAATTGTGTTTGCCTATCAAAAAAAAAAAGGGGTTCAAAACAACTCCACATGGGAAACGAGGCTTCACAAAGAAGAAAAGGCTTCATAAAATCTTCCTACAAGTTCAAGAAATTGTAGAACTACACATGTTCGCATTTCAACAAAATCATTTGGGAATAAACCATTCTAGGCCCTCGATTGACTTTGAAAACAAAGAAAACATCTTCATCATCTAAACACACGATCTTCGCCATTCAACAAGTTCATTAGTGAACAAGCCACTTGTGACCCTTGATTGATCTTTGAAATCAAGAAAACGTTTTCATCATCATCTTCCAAATTGTAATCAAGGTGAAAGAATCATAGGAATATATTCTTTTGTAAAAGAATATTACCACAAAGATTGTACACCACAATTTTAAATTTTAATAAAAATATTTTGTTCGCATTATTTTTCCTATTGTTTTTATTATGTTGCAAGACATTAGCGAAATTTGTGCGTACAAACTCTTATATAAAAAGTATGGATTGACCTTGTGTCCTTAAAAATTACTTTTAAAATTTGAGGTCATAAAATTTTTTTCATACCTCACTTTTTTTAACTAGTTTTTAGAAGCTATTATCCTTTTAAGGTAATTTTCAAAGAGTTCTTGCATTTTGTATAGAGTTCACTATCATTTTTTGTTTTTGAAAATAGAAAAAAAGAAGTGTATTCAAACAATACACTTTCCCTTTCTGAATATTCCTATCCAAAAATCAAGGTATTAACCATAATTGCGATCCCATAAAAGCAGAATTAATCTAAATATCTGCTGGATTTTTTGTGCATTTGGCTGGCTATAGATACAAATATTCTCATCGAGTAACACTATTCACAGTTTTTTTTTTTTTTTTTTTTGATGAACAACAATATTAAAAAGCACCCAGGAAACAACACAACAAAGTACATATGAGTATACAAGTCATGCCATAAAGCGCAAAGACCCAAAGAGACCACAAAAACCAACACTCTCTTTTAACAAGGACCCAACCACTCGACAAAATTGAATAAAGACATGCAACCTGTCTCTATGTGCATCTTCACCCAAGAAAACAAAATACCAAGGAAAGAAGACTTCAAATAATGGTCCAAATGCTCTTCATTATCAAATCATCTTTGATTCCTTTCCTTCCAAACAATCCAAAAGATACACAAATGAACCAAGTCTTCAAACCTTCTTGCTTCTTTTACCCACAAAAGGGCCACTCCACCCTAGAGGAGTCTCCTTAATTGTAGCATGTGCAAACAGCAATTCCCAAAGAACCCTAGCCTTGGAACAATAGAGGAGAATATGATTTATGAATTCTTCCTCTTCTTTACAAAGAAAACAATTATTTATCATAGTCCACCCTTTTCTCTAAAGCTGACCAACAGTCAAGACCTTTCCTAAGCTAGCCTTCCACACAAAGAAACTTACTTTAGAAGGCATCCAAGAGTTCCAAACCACACTCTTTGGGAAGTTAAACATTCCCCCTGATTCCAACATCTTATATAAAAAAATTAATGGAGAACTTGTTGTTGCTCAAGTTCATCCATGCCACCTTATCGTCCTCCTCACTAACAACCGTCTCCCCTTACAGCCATGAAAAAAGATCCTCTATGGTGTCCACCTCCCAATCATTTAAAGGTCTAGAGAAATAAGGGTTCCATTGGCCTTTTTCCCTTTCATGAACCCATAAATCAGAAATCCATGTCTCTTTTGAAACAGCTAAGGCATATAAACAAGGAAAGAACGTCTCAATGGTTCATCCCCACACCATTTATCCTTCCAAAATTTCACTCTCCTCTTATTGCCCACCAAAAAAGAAGAATGACAATGGAAATTATTCCACTCCTTCCTAATAGACTTCCAAAGCCCAACACCATACCCAACTCTTGCTTCGCAGGATTGCCAACCACCCTCTTCCTTCCCATATTTACCACTAATGACATGATTCCAAAAGGCTTCTCTTTCTATTGGAAACAACTAATTTAAATTGCATAAAAGTGCATTATTCAACAAAGAAAGACGTTTGATAACCCCCCCCCCCCCTCTCTTTTTTCTCTTCTCTAAACACACTATTGACCATTTCACAAGATGAATCTTTTTCTCCAAAGTCCTCCCTCCCCAGAGAAAATCTCTTTGAATTTTCTCCAACCTCAACCAAACTTTCCTCGAAATACTGAACAAAAACAAAAAATAAATGGGAAGGCTAGATAAAGTACTCTTGATTAACATAAGTTCCCCTCCTTTAGAGATGTATTGTCCTTTCCACATTGAAAGTCTTTTACAAAACCTCTCTTCCATCCTATCCTAAACTGTCATTGATCTAAAGGGAGCAACCAAAGTAGGCCAAGGTAGGTAGTTAGGAGTTTGCCTTCTTTGCACCCTAATTCTCCCACCAACTCCTCAACATGATCTAGTCTACTAATAGGAATCAGCTTACTTTTATCCAGTTTAATTTTCAGCCCCAATAAAGCTTCAAATCACATGAGCAACCACCTTAGAAGAGCCATTTGATTTTGGGAAGCCTAAAAAACAAAACAAGAGTGTTATTTGCAAACAACAAATGTGACACCTCCTCCCTTACACCACCTATGGTAAGATAACCACCCTCCTTAGCTCTCTTAAGGAGACAACTAAGAGTCTCCATAACAATAACAAATAAATAGGGAGATAGGGTC
The DNA here is from genome assembly GCF_004353265.1 of Vitis riparia. Taxonomy (NCBI): domain Eukaryota; kingdom Viridiplantae; phylum Streptophyta; class Magnoliopsida; order Vitales; family Vitaceae; genus Vitis; species Vitis riparia. Next base: position 7,281,057 of record NC_048447.1, on the reverse strand, counting down.
CCCTTGCCTCAAATAAAAATAGCTCTATACACAATTTTTCCTAGGTACATTCTGTCCAAGTTTCACAATACAGCTAACTTGATTGTCAAAATTCTAAGGTCGCACCACACCAGTGCCTTTTCAGGTGAAAGCTTTGAGCCACCTGGCACATGTCTAGGACACAGGTAAGGATGGTAACGGGACATTTTTAGCATCAATGAACCTAACTGCATATTTTAGTATATTACAATTATTAGAGATCCACTTCATTTGATAAGTTTTAACTCTCCAATTTGACCATTCTTTCCCAAAATATTCTAAGAATTTCTGCCCATCTCCAGAACTTGATAAAATTTTATTAAACTAAGAAAACATCAAGAAGGGACTCTCATATGTAGTTACTAATCAACAACGTTATCACACAAATTTCAGGATATGTGCCACATCATCATGTCATAAAGCAAAAGTCAGTTTCATAGTAAAAATTTCGACCTGCAAGCCTGCACAGGTTGATCATGAATTCTGTTCAAATTTGATGGAGTAACATGCACTGCTCAACTAAATCATTCAGATTGAAATATGGAATTTCTAAAAGCCCGTATGCAAAACTACCCTTTGGTTTCTACCTGATTTCTTTTCTTTTCCCTTTTTCAATTTTTTTTTTCTTTTCTGGTGGGGGCAGAGGGGCACATAATGATGTGACAATAAACTAAAGGAAAGTCCTCACGCTTGATTTCTTTCATACCTGAGAGACACGGCTGGGTTCTCTTGAAGGCCTACTCCCTCTTCCAAATTTGCTCATTTTTAGCATAAATGATCGATCGTGTGGGTTTTTCCCTTTCTTTGCACTAACATAGGATGATTTTATCAGAAACCCAAATCCCCTTACCAGTGGAGCAGCATTTAGATCAAATCCCATTTACAAAATTTCAAAACGAGTAGGAACCGAACGAAGACCTTAAAATTAATGAACTAGAAAAACTCTAACCAAAGAAATAAAATGAAAAACAATCCAACTACAGACACTAGTAAAAATGAAAAGAGAAATATAAACTGAAACCCATGAATTTCATAGAGTACCTCAAACATCGAGTCTGGAGCAGTGGAGGCATTGAAAAGATCATCAAGCACGGCTGCAGAAACCTACAGGACAGCCACACTACATTAGCTAAATAAAGAAATGTAGAGAACAAACAAACAAATGTTTGTAGAGAAACCTGAGGGGAGCCTAGGAAGACGAGTTGCTTCCTCTTGGAGGGGGGTTTGAGAGAAGCAGAAGAAGAAGAAGTTGCATTGAGAGTGAAAAAGCGTCGAAGCATCAACGAAGAGTTCATTTGCTTTCTGTTTTGTTCAACGGCTATGAGGGTTTTGGAGGGTGTTGGTGTTCCGATGTTTTCATCTGTTCATTCTTCATCCATATAAGCCTATCCGCTGCCTTTTCTGGGTTTTTTTTTAACAATAATCTAAGAAGTGTCAGGTTAAAAAAAGATATTAAAAAAAGAAAAATGGCCCATTAGAAAATTGTCCATTGAAGAAAAAACTTCAATTCAAGTTGAATTTTTAAATAAAAAATTACAATAAATTTATCTGCCGAATTGACAACTTCCTTGTGTGAATGTAATTATCTTCCACTTGAATATAAGTTAAATTTCTAAATGAAAAATAATTTGCACTAAAATCCTCTTTTAAAAAGATAATTTCCATGTCAAATGGTTGTACAAAAAAAGTGAGTAAGAAAAAATGGACAACTTTGACATAGGTTATATTTCACAACTACTTGTGCACCCTTGTCCACTCCATTGCATGTTCAATGACATCGCTATTGTTGTCATCCTCTACCTCTTTGATTATTGAACAAGGTGATACTTGTGCTACTCATTCGTCTATCTCTAAACCTATCATACCTAGCACTACTCCATCCCACTTCAAACCTTTCCATAGAACCTATTTGCCACCCCCCACATCAAGCCAAATGGTAACTTGGTCCAAAAATGATATCTTCAAACATAAAGCTTTCATCGCCATAGAAAACCTGGTTGTCTAATCCATTAAACCTACTTGCATAGCTTAGGCCCTCGAGTCTTCTTATTAGCATCAAGCAATGATCGAATAACTCAATAGCCTCCTTCACAATGGCATGTGAGAGTTGGTTGTTCCAAGTCCCACCGACTAAATCTCTCTAGGCTACAATAAAACATCTTCTATGATATTTGGAACATATTATCCACTGCACCATGTTTCTCAAAAGAAATCATGATTGCACCTCCACAATTACATGAATTGTTACCTTAATGGCAATGCCATTCATGGTGTTCAATGAAGCAAAAATCAATTGCTCAATCTTCTATAGAAGTAGAATATCAAGCACTCACCTTATGTGTCATTGAAGTTCACTAGCATTGCAATCTCCTTAGTGAATTTTAAGTGTCTCTTACTCAAAAACCTATCATCCATTATGACAACATTGATGCTACTTATCAATTAGTAAACTTGAAGCATATATTAATTGACTATCATTTTATCTAAGATGATGTTGCTTGCAACTCCATTGGCATGTTGTGTATCTCTTCCAAACACCAACTGATATATTCTTTTACAAAGCCTCTCTATTCTCTTTCCAGTTTTTATGCACCAAGATCAATATCTTTAATGAGAATATCATCTTGTCAAGGCTGATGGGAACCTTGGATCTCTTCGCTCCCAAACCTCATATCATATAGGTACTTGCAATCTGCACTAAGCTTTTAGAACCTATGCAATGGAAGTGAAAAATAATATTTTTCTTATTCTAAGATCTAGATTAAAAGCATTAGAAAAAAAATACTTTTGATTTTGACATTCCCAAATCAACCCCTTATGGTGAAAAAGAAGCCTGAAGAGTTTGGAGAGTCGTACACCTAAAATATATCGCCCAATGATTCAAACCATAATTTTGACACTCTAAAATGTGGGATTTGGAAGGATAAATCCTTTTACTCTCCCTATATTTCTTTGAAGATGGAAGATGATGATTAAAAGCTTTGGAAACCCTAACTCCTAAGGGATATTTATAGGGTTCCCCTATCAGGCTTAAATCAAGCCCACTAAGGCTTGAGTCACTTAATTAAACCTAAAATGGGTACTAATTGATTAATTAATCATAAAGCTATCTATTTAATCAATTAGCCCAATCCAAAAACCTTGTTAACTATCCCCTAGGCAATCCTACGTAATTATCAAAATACCTTTATGCATAAAAGTGAACCTAGAACTAATTTAGTTATCATAAACTATGTCATCATGATATATAAGTTCAAGACAGAGACCATTAGGAGCCATAAGAGTATTAACTACCTCATAATCCAATTCCAAAGTTGTTTCAATATTCCACTAAAGAGAATCAATTGCATTCCAATACCTTATGTAAATAACAATAAGACAAACCTTAGGTTTGTGACCTACTATTCATTATATGCAAACTTGTCATGAACTAGTGTCTGTAATCTAACAAGGTAGTGTTAACCTATCAAGATTACATCTTCAATCATTGAGTTACAAATCTCACTTATTATGTGATCAATTAACATACTTTAGTTCCAAAGAGCATATGTTAAATTTCCAATAAAGAAAATGTTATGGTCATAGTTTTTTAGATCACATATTTTTTCGATCACCCAAGGGGACACATTATCTCAATCCATCAACAATGACCTAATTCATAGGGATATATAACCACCTTAGGGTCTTGTCCATAAAACAAAGCCTCATGTTCACTTTAGCATAAGCTCAATATTTTCTTAAGATTGAGAGTCTACGTAGTATAGTAGCTTGGTAAATCATGACAACCAATAACCTTATGTCATGATTCACCGTAGGTCTTATCCAATGTGCATCACATACACTAGTGTACTTACTATGGGAAAGCCATCTAGACGACTAAGGTAAGTTATTCCTCAAATTGGGAGATAGTGCACTACACTCTCATATGGATTGTCTAAATCCATGAACAGACTGTGGTACTCATCACTATACAAGGAACCCATGACTTGGATCTTTTATGCAAGTCTTAATGCACCTTAAGTCATGTACAATGCAAGTGATATAGGGTGTATGTACTCAAATAACTAATTAATGCAAAAGAGATAATAAATGAGAAACTAAGAAATATAAATAAATCTCTATTTATTACATCATGTCATGATTTCTAATGCTCAATCCCAACAAATGCATGTTGTTAGCCCAAGGGTTCTCCTAATCAGGTTTTGATGATAACAAACCATGGTTAAGTGACTAATTGTTTTAAACTGTTAAGAATCTCAGGCTTAATCTCAAAAATTCATCAAGGACCAAACGAATACGGGATCGAGATCATTTGGAAGACTTGTGATCATAGGAAATGAATGTAAGATGATAGCATGAGTGCACTTAGGATGTTCATACCTTTTCATGCATCTTAGAAAACTTGGTTTATTCTCTAAAACTTGATTTTCTTTAAAAACCCTAGTTTTATCAAATATACCTTAGGCAAATTGATTCAAAATTGGCATATTAACTCACCTAAAGACTTTGCCTAAGTATTGGAAAAGAAAGAAATAAAAAAAGATAGGTTTTCAGGGCCAAAAGGCTCAACCGGTCGTGGCTATGGCCAACCGGCTCAATCGGTTGGGGAACTGGTCGACCGGTTGCCCTTGTCCGGTCGAGGACCGGTCGAGGGAGACACAAAATTTTCTCTCTCTCCCAATAGCTTTCTCTTCCCGGTCGAGCCTCACCTTTGTCCGGTCGAGGTCCGGTCGAGGCAACGATAACCTGCCATGCATTAAATGCACCAACGGCTAGTGATCCGGTCGACCCTTTGCTCGTCCGGTCGAGGCTACTTCTCTGCTGTTTTTGTCTCCTGAGCTTAGAAACCTATAAATAAAGAGCTCCTCTTCATTTATGAGTAAGAGAACAATTGCATTCAAAGCCCACCTACTTGTTCTTGATCAAAAAGCTCTCATTTTCTTTCTAAGTGCATCAAACCATCACTTGCATATTCTTAGTGCACTCTTGCAATTCATCCTAGCTTTCTCTTGTACTTGAGCCATCCTTAAGCTAGGTTGAGAGTTTCATCCTTGTATAAACTGAGTGTGAAAGCCTTCAAGTGGTTCAAATCTTGAAGAGATTGTGTGAGAGCCCATTGGAGCCGGAATCCAAGTGTAAGACGATTGAAAGCTTGATTGAAGCTTCAAGTTAGTGGAACCCTCACTCGGTTAGGAGATTGAGGAGAGTGGACGCAAGTAAGGGAGGGCCGAACCACTATAACCCGAGTTTGAATTCTCTAACTTTATCTCTTTCCTTTATTTATTTTGTGCATATATTAGTGTGTGGAAAAAGATTTTGAAAAACCCAATTCACCCCCCCTTTTGGGTATTTTCCTTAATTATTCATAGTCTTTGTTTTATCACATGTTAAAGACTCTTATTCTGGTTTCTCAAGTCAAGGGATTTCATTTGATTTAATTTAATCTCATTTTGGTTCCTTAAGTCAAGGGATTTGCTGTGATTTTAATTCATTATTTATTACATTTAATTTAAATAAGTTAATGTGATATTTCTTATAATCTAATTTCCTAATATTCGAGTTTTTTTGTACAATTTGTACATAAACATTTATGTATCACCAAATGAATTTATTATAAAACACTTTGTAAATTTTCTGGTTATTGTCAATAATCACGTTCAAAGCTTAGTAATTAACATACATAACAAGATCCATCAAGTTTATGCATTAATAGGATAGGTGATGAAAAATGGGAGTGTTTAGGTGAATAATTCCATAAATAGGTCATGGACTGAAGGAATTGATTAAATTGGATTTAATTAATTTTTTATTTTGATGTAATGACATGAGAAACTAGACTCCAATTGAATATCTTTAGTGGAATTTTTAGTCAACTTCAAAATTGGATTATGAGGAAGCTGATATTTTCCTATGAGTCTCAATTGTCTTGGCTTGAGCTCACATTCTTTGGTGGCACATCATTTGAGGGATGAGTGAATTTTTTATATATTCAAAGTGTGTATAAGGGTGTTTTGGTAAAAATGTAAAGTTATATAGGAGCTTATGATTTGTATTTTCGGATTGAGCTAATTAATTAATTAGAGTCCAATAAGGCTAGTTAATTAATTAGAAGTTGGTAGATTAAACTAAGTGACTTAAGCCTAAGATGAGCTCAAGTAACTTAAGCCCATTGACAAACCTATATAAACCCCCTTTAGAGTTTAGGGCTTGAAACTTCAACCATCTTACTTTCTAGAAAGAAAGAACTTTACTCTCCATCCTTATGGAAAGGATTCCATAATCCTCACTTGTCAAGGTCTAAGAGAGAGCCATCGAGTAGAAGAATATGAGGTTTCAAAATCTCTATTATGAAAAAATTTGAGTTTGGGAACATCCAAACCCTAGGTATGATTTATAACACACCTTGTGAGGGCAAAAATATATTTTTTATTGGTTTTTTTATGCTTAGGATCTTAAATGCATGTACCTCAAAACCCAAACAACACCATAATCAACAACCATGAAATTAATAATAATATTTTGAAGGAGATAATTCATGAATTTGTTTAACCATTCACCAATCTATAAAATTGTTTGTACTTCTTAAGTCAAGCAAAATAGAAATGAAGTTTTCTTTAAAAGACTATGCACACAAAGGGTTTGCGGATTAAAAGACCCACCTAATGCATGTAGGGAAAATTTCAGTTAATGAACTTTATCAACCATTTAAACATCTTTATCAATTATATTATCATGATCATCAATCTTAGTTGGCCATTTACTTTCAATAAGAAAAAGTTGTTTGATCATGCATTGAAGACCACATTGGAATTATTGATAACAATTAAAGAATAAGGCTTGCTATGATGTTTAGCCAATTTACATGGCAATAATTAGTTAAACAAGAATTTTGGAATGTAGATTTATTGTTGATTAAAGTAGCTATAGATGGTGAAGCAAGTGTAGGTACATACCTACCATTAGATGTCTATGGTTGGCAAACTAAGAAACTATAATTTTTCCCCAAACAAGTTTCAAATAGCCTAAATAAGTGATTGTGGGACAAGAAGCTTCACATGCATCAACATGGATATCTTTTTCTTTTTCTTTTTCTTTTTCTTTTTTAGTATATCGATGACATAATTAATCATAAATGACCCTAACACTTTGATAACGAGGTTGGTGTGGGCACCCAGGTAGTGAGGTAGCTGAGTCTGTCCCAAGTAATATTAACCTGAATGGTCTCATTTGACCAAAAACTATCCAGGTAGTAAGTAACCATAAATAGATGGCCATTATGTGTCATCAGCGAGGCAACATTATGAGATTAAATGCAAATATAAAGAAAAGTCATTGTGAAAAAAAAAAGTTATAAAATTCATCTTATATAAATGATAGAGGGACAAGAGTTGAAAATACAGAATTCTCCCCCATAAATTCACTTCTTAATTCTCAAAAGTGACCTAGGCTTAGAGAGGTCTACCTAGAGCATACCTAGGCTTACCTTTTTCGTAGGATCATTGAATACAAGAGACAGTTAAGAAGCTACCCAGAGGGTGATCACAATCCAAAACCAACAATTGGCGTCGTTTATGGGAATCTGAAACAAAACCTACTATAAAAAGATTGAAAATGATGACCAACCCATCTAGAATTGGTGCCAACGCTTAATCTGCTACACAACCTTTTGGTTTTGATAAAAGATTCAACACATTTTAGGTGAAATATGGAAAAAAGATAGAAAGAATATGAGCTATGTATACAGTCCCTTCTTCAACACATAAATCAATTGAGGCAAGAAAATGAAGAATTATAAGTGCTTATGCTTGGAAAATAATGCTTCAATAGGAAAAGTCATTACTCAACCAATTTGAGTCTCCCATAATAGTCTCGGAGTAAAAGGACCAAAGTTTCATCTTTAAGTAGACAACATTCACCCCAAGTAGATTATGAACTATCCACAAGTGACCCACATATCTTGCCTACAATTCAAAAGTTGCAAAAAAAAAAAAAAACATACTAGGGAGATTTGCTCTGATGAAGCCATTAGCATGTCTACGAAAAGGTGTCATTGAGGCTTAACTTAAGGCCCCAACATTGCTATTACACTCAGAATGTGGTTGAACATCCCATACAATGAAGAGACTCAAAACCCCGAGCATAACAACCAATCCAAGTAGATCTCCAAAGAAATCGGACTTATAACATTTGTAGGTTTTGTCAGTAGACGCCTAGATAACATGGTATTCACATCATCGCTCATATAACGAACTATGAATCTTCGAGAGAATTCATGGTCCTGAAGTTTACTATGTACGATAGGACAAGTGATTCATTCAATCATATTCTACATTACAAATAGGAGATAACTTTAGACATAGGGAATGATATCCTTCTTTGTAAGGTTTTCCCCAACAACTTGCCGACCCGACTTTATCTTGGTTCCATCACCTTTCTCATAATCTTATCAACTCATTATATAACATCTTGAAAGTATTTGTAGTGCACTATTTGTACTCAACTCGCTACAAGCAAAATATGATCAGGCTACAAAACATAAAAGTGATGGAAAATGAGTATTTGTAGGATTTCATGAAAAGGTTTGAGCAAGTCATTATCCAGGTGGAGTCGTATAGTATAGATGCAATTCTATAGATTTTCAAGAGAAGCATTAGTCCAGGTATTTCTTTTTTTGAATCCATCACTAAGAAGCCACTGGTGTCAAGGGAAAATTTATTTTAGTGGGATGATAAGTATGTAATGTTGGAAGATGATATCCAAGCAACTTTACAACAATTTTTGGTTGCAATGCGGTGTACCCAAGAAAATAAAGCAAGAAACTCAAGTCTTCAAGGAATAGATTAAGGCAAAACAACTAAAAGCCTGTTCAACACAATCAAAGCAAGAATGAGCCATTGCAATTAACTCATCTTACTATCTCTTATAAATGACTTATCGTGTTGGTTCACGATCTTCTTAGGCCTACGAGATTGAACCCTATGAGAACAAACTCGACAAAGAGAAACCAATGACAACACTGCTCCTATCATAAAGAACATGGTCATACCATAGAGGAATGCCATCACTTCTACTTTTTAATAGGAAAGTTAATAAAAGTCAATACCTTCACCAATATATTAGCAAACCTAGTAGTAATAATAAAGCTTCACCGACTAAGAGGAATAGGGGCACACACTCTGCTTTTTGAACAATGTCCAATCATCCATTACATTCATGAATGGTCAGTTGATAATTAGTACAAATCCCAAAGGCATAAAAGATAAGTGATTAGAGTCATGTCATGGTGAAATGAGTGAATGTTGTTCAATATTCCTTCATGTTGGGTAGCACATAGCCGATTGATAAGCCCATAACCTTTTTGCCTATCCAATTAGGATAATACTCCATTCTTCATGAAGATGCCCTCATTTTAACTTCGAATATTAATGGGTTTAATCTACATAAGATATTGGTTGATCTAAGTAGTTTCGTCTATTTCTTGCAAATGACAACATATAAGTAGATAGGTCACTCACTCGCAACCCTAGAAAGCCTGGGACATATCCTAATCAAATTCAATGGAGCTACAATAATGTCATTGACGATGTAATACTTCTAGTGGAATTCGTGACTATTCGACTAAATGCGAATTTCTCAGTTATAAGGAATCTATCATCATATATTGCCATAATGGGGCAAACATGGATCCATAAAATGAAAGTCATCCTATCTACCTATCATCAAATGGTCAGTTTCCTCACGAAATAGAGATAGGTAGATTTGCACAAAAGTTAACTAGTGTCTCGAAAATGCTATCAAATAAACACAAATTGAGCAAGAGAAGTAGCCCAATGTGCCTAGTCCTTAAGCAATCATTCCAAATAGCAATTACTATTTGAGGAAAAAAAATAAAGCCAAGGAGTGTGAATCTCCAATTGTAGACACATTAGTAGGAGTTGATTTTTTAAAGATAGTAGCAAGAAAATAGTGTATGTAAGTGTTCTATTGTCTGATGAAGAGCATAATTGGCTAACGCTAGTTTTGAAAATAAATAATGATGTGTTCACCTAGAAGTATTTGGATATGACAAGCATCAATTACAAGGTGGCATCTCATAAGCTAAATATCGACTCAACAATATGACCACTCAAGCAAAAGGTTTGACATTTTCACCCAGATAGATAAAGGATTATTAAAGAGGAGGTAGCTAATTTGTTGGAAGTAAGTGCATTCATGAAGTGCACGACCTTAATTGGTTAGCAAATGTCATTGTGGCGCCTAAGAAAGAAGAAAAGTGGAAGGTTTGCATTATCTTCATTGATCTAAACAAAGCTTGTCCAAAAGATAGCTTTTCGCTACTGAGGATTTACTACATAATAGATGCCACCCTTGGACATGGTATATTGTCATTCATGAAGGCATTTTTTTACTATAACCAAATCTCAATGTATTTGCCAAATTTAGATAAGACCGCGATAATAATTCCTCAAGGCTTGTACTATTACAATGTAATGTCATTTGGACTTAAAAGTGTTAAAGCAACATATCAATGAATAGTGACTAAGATTTTCTAACCAATATTAGGAAAGACAATTGAGGTTTATATTGATGATATGCTTATTAAGAGCTTCGTCCGAACAAACCATTTACAAGATTTGGAGAAAGCCTTTGTTCTTCTTCGAAAGTATGTATGAAGCTAAATCCATTAGAAAGTGTGTTCAATGTAAGTGTAAGGAAATTTTTAGGGTCTATGGTTGCCATAATGGGAATAGGGGCAAATCTAGCTCAAATTAAGGCACTACTCGAATTCAAGTCCCCAACTAGTCGTAAAGAGGTGCAAAAGTTGTTTAGAGCATTATCAACTTTAGGAAGGTTTATCTTTCAATTTACTGATTGCCTTTGACCACTTTTTAATATTCTTTGAAAATCAAATTCAATTGAATTTATTAAAAAGTGTGAACGAATCTTTCACTAGATAAAGCAGTATTTAACTAAGCCCTTGATCCTTAATAGTCTGGTTGTATATGAGGGTTATATATGTACCTGGCTATCTTAAAAATTGTCGTTAATGGGTATCATTGCGGGTAAATGGGGAAAAACGACAAAAACATGTATATTATGTGAGTAAAGCCTTGATTAGAGTTGAGATAAGGAACACTCACATCAAGAAAGCAACATTTTCCTCAAAATTAACAACTAAGAAACTTTATCATTATTTCCAAGCACAACCGATTGTCATCTTGACAACTTTTCCTTTGCGAGCCATGTTGCATAAGCTAATCCAAGAGAATGATAAAATAAGCACTGGAATTGAGTGAGTATGGAATTCAATATAGGTATAGGCTATATCTCAAAGGGTAGGTCCTAACGGACTTTAATGTTGAATTACCTTAGATGGATGTGGCAAAAAAAAGAACTATTTGGACAATGGCGGCTCTTAAATGTAAATAAACCATAAAAAAGCATTTGGATCAAGAGTGAGAATCCTTCTATAGTCCCCAAAATATGAGTAGATTAAGTCAGCTATCAAGCTATGTTTTACAGCTTCCAATAATAAGTCCGAGTATGAAGCTATAATAGTCAGCCTTGATTTCTCTCTTTCACTCTTTGCATCAAAAATGGAAATTAGAAGTGACTCACAACTAGTAGTCAAGGATATTCAAGGGGACTATGAGAGAAGTGATGAGCACATGCTGCATTACTTAATGTTAGTAGTGCATTCTTTATGAAGAAGACGGGAAAGTTGATGCTTTAATTGAGGTGGCGACCACAGTTCTTATAAAGTAAACAACACTTTTGTTAATTTATTTTCATTCAACTCCTTTAAAAGTAATACGCGAAAAGAGTGGATGATTCATGCCCAGCTGGTGTATGCCCTGTTGATTGGTGTTCAATCAACGAGTGTACTCTGATTTCGGTCATCAGAAAGGAGTAATCAACAAAATTTATAAACCTATTTCACCATATACTAGGGTAGCATTAGCTAGCATAGCATAGTGGCTCTAGGATCGTCCATAGGGATGGGTTTTCAAATTACAATTGATATTAGTTCAAAACTGAATTGGTGCCTTTTCTTTTCAAGGTTAGCTTTAAAAGAAAACATAAATATGTTTGAAAATGTTGGTTTTAAGTGAAACCAATAATAAAGTAACTGGCATTACTTACAAAGAAAAGTGCTTCTTGGAGTTTTAGATCACTAAGCTCAGGTTTGTCATATAAAAATGGAGATTTCAATCACTTGAATCTTTTCCTCGCATTGGGGATTTAACATATAGTTATTTCCCGAACCGGTGTGGTACAAATGCTTCCCCTTAATGGGTTCAAACACTAAATCCTATCACTGAATCATCTTGCAATGGTTCATACCTCTCACCTAGTATTGGCCATTCAAGGTGATCCTTAACCCTAGATTACCCGTCAAAAGCTCATAAGAGATAACTAATGGATGTCTCCTAGGAGTCCAAAAGCTTACCAAGTGTTGGCTATTCTAGATAATCCTACCTTTAAACCACCTCCCAAAGGCTCGCAAGAGATAAACTAGTGTATCTCAATGAACGGAGACCACTTGCCTTACCAAGTGTTGGCCCATGTGATTTTAAGGGATTTTAAGTTAACTAAAAAGATAAAAACCATTAACGGATCACATTTTCTCTTCATTAAAAACTAAAACAACAAAACTTCCAATTTTGCATCCGGAACCTTACCCAGCTTCCTTCACTCCAAGAAACAAAAAGCCTAGCCACTCATCCTTTGGGAAAACATCATCGGAGTTTGATTTGCTAGAAATAAAAATAAAAGAGAAAACAAAATGAGTAGGTAAGGCAGAGCAAAGCTTCGTGTATTACTTTCTTGAAAAACTATACAAAGTGTAGTCTCTGAGAAAAACTCCTGAGATATTATATATTACAAAAAGATATTTCTAGAGAGGCTATTTACCCCTCCTTCTAACTTCTGAACCAAGAAAACCTATGATTGGTGGATTACAAGGAGAAAATAGGGATTTATACAAAAATATCTGAAGATAAAAAATCTAACAGAGTCAGTCGCAAATATCTAAGATCACACAGGTGGATTTTGCAACTTGGAAACATGACTTGTGAAAATTTCTTAAGTTGCGAAATTGTCCTTCAGCTTGGTGCAGTTGTCTTCCAATAGCCATAACTTCTTCTTTTCGGCTCCGATTTGCACACCATTTGAAGCGTTGGACTCCTGACTTCCCGAGCTTCAAAAAAATATATAGTATGTATAAAATGGACTCCAGGAAGTGCTCTAAATGTGTCTTGCAGCTACTCTCCTTGGTTCATGTTAGATTCTTCTCTCTGTTTTTCCTCCTTGCATTCTTGATTTGGCTTTGGCAAAGGGTTACGAAGCTCTAAAGCTTGGATTCTTCATGTATTTGAGCTCCAACTTGCTTTTCCATGGACTATACAAAGCTCTTCCTCATTCTTAGCTTGCTTTGGTGATCAAAAAACTATTAAAAACACTAAAACTTAACACAATTTGATTAGAAACGATTGCAAGGGTCCTTAACATGCCAATTGAGTTAAAAAGTAATAACTACTACTCAAAAATGTTTAAAAGAGTTAATTACAAGCTATAATATAGCACTTTTTGAGTAGTAATTAGTGGATGACATCAAGAATGCAAAATCTTATAAGATGAGCAAAATTGTCAAATATCTTGAAATATGAGAAGTCTTTGATGACTCAAAAGAAGTTCACACACTTTGAGAACAGGCAACCCGATATTCGGTAATCAATGATCAATTATATAAGCAATTGTTTGAAGGGGGCCCTATTTAAGATGTTTAAGCGAGACGAAGGCTCAATATGATCTAGTTTAATTACATAAAGGACTGTGTGATAATCATTTGGAGGACAGATAGTAGCACATTGTGCACATACTTAAGGGTAGTATTGGCTAATAATGAAAAAATATATATTGAAGCCTATACTAGGAAGTGCGACAAGTGTCATAGGTATGCTCCTAAACCCTATTTACCATCCAAGTACTTAATTTTAGTTATCGGCCTTTGGTTGTTTGCATAATGGGAAATGGACATTGTTATGTCATTTCATACAAAAGCTATTAAGAAAAAGTTATTGCTCATGGCCACAAACTATTTCAACAAATAAGTGAAACTTGAAGCACATGCCACCATTAAGGATACTGATGTCATAAAGTTCATTTAGAAAAATATAGTTTGCTAGTTTGGTATAATCCAAGTGATAATAACCGATAACGGGCCACAATTTGATAGTCTAACTTTTCAGAACTTCTACTTGGAGCTAGGAATTAAGAACTACTACTCTACACCAAGGTTCCCATAAAGTAATGGGCATGCGTAAGCTACTAACAAAGCCCTCCTAGTCACAATCAAGAAAAGATTCTCTAACACTAAAAGAAAATATGTCAATAAACTACCCAGAGTATTATTGGCTCATAGGACTATTGATTGTTCGTCCATGGGTGCATCTCTATTATCTCTAAGGTACAAATAGAGGTTGTGATCTCAATCGAAATTAGCAAACCCACTTTGAGAATCACCTTCGCTATAATGGAAAACAGTTTGGAAGACTTGGGAAGTTATTTGAATTAGGTAGATGAAACAAGGAAAATAACTTGTCCAACTAACCACCTATCAACAAAGAGCTATTGGCCAATACAACAAACAAGCAAAACAATAAGTTTTTTCGGATAAAAGACTTGGTCCTTAGAATAGTATTTGACAATACCTTTGAAGTTGGTGCAAAAAATCTCCAAGCCAATTAGGAAAGACCTTACATTATTATAAAAAAAGGTCTGATCGGCATGTACCACCTAGAAGATATGAATGGAATTTCAATACAACAATCATGGAATGTAGCCAACTTAAAGAAGATTATCAATAAAAATGTGAGTTTGATTATATAAATGTTGATTTTTAAAAAGGCATAGTGGCCAAACATACTGTATAGGAAGATGATAATCTCTCGACTTCCATTAAACTAAGCTAAAAACCTAAAGGCTTAAGACCTAATTAAGTTTTAAACCTCTAGTTACTTCTTAGCTTTAAGGCCTTCAAAGCTTTAAATGCTCAAATATGTTGAGTAGAAAGGTAATACATCTCTCGGCTATGACTTAATTTGAGTGCCTTAAGGCTAAATGCCCCAAGTCATGAACTACCTGACTACAGCCAAGGCTTTAAAGGCCTAGTCATGTTGAATAGGAAGATAGTAAGCCTTCTAGCTAAAACAAGGCTCTAGTAACTTGAAAGAGAAAACAAATCTTCAAATTATAAAGGTTAAAGGCCACAATATCAAAAATCAGATATAAAAGCAACAAAACAAATCAAATTCAAATGTTAATAGACAAAAAACTTATATAAGCATATATGAACATATGAAAGTATCAAAATATGAAAGTGTTAATGTAGTAATTGTTATGAGAAAAACATTAAAAATGTTGACACAAAAAAATTTGACCCATAGCCTACTTGGCCATATAATTGGGTTGGGTTTATATATATATATATATATATATATTTTACTATCTGTGGATGTGCCTGGATTCTCATTAACCTCGACTGGCTTTACTTCATCAGATGGCTCTGCCACATTATCTGAACACATATTTTTCAAGATCTTATGTTTTTGCATACAACGTTGATAGTCATAGAAGTGCATGTCATCTAATTCTTGGCGTACTCTTTTTCCAATTGATGCTTTTGATTCACAAGATCTAATTTAGTTTGGTTAAGCTTAACCTTTAGCTTCCCATATTCCTTTACAGTCTTTGTTCGATCAAAGGTTACCATTTCTTTTTCTTATTTCAAGAAATAGTGTTCCACCTACAAAGCCTCATTTTCTTGTGTTGTCTTCCAAAGGGATTCAACCTCTTTTTAGAACTTCATAGTCAATTCTCAAGCAGTCTTCAACTCTAACAAGATTCTTTTGTCGATAGACGGTTTGGGCAGCAAAAACCCTTAGTTTCCCAACCGATTTTGACTTTTTGAGGAGACACAAGCATCACCAGGTAAGATCTATCACCCCAACCATAATATGTGAAGTTTAGCCACAAGATTAGTTGAAAAAAAAACTCTAGAAAATTATAGGAAACAAAAGGAAAAAAAAACATTACTATTTTAATTGTTTGCTCGACATTGAACCCTTGGATGGCTACCATAGCTTGAATCATGTGATGTGGAGTGTCAATAGGGATGCAAGTAGTAAAGTTAAGCCTAAAGTGGTTCTTAACCTCAATCATCACTCTTTGAAGTGGGAGAAAAGATCACTCAAGTTAGCTATTGAAAGTTTTTCTCTTGCAAAGTTGGGGATTTGCTTTAGAATGACTTTAAGCTCCTTAACGTTCAAAGCTTATACTATAGGCATTGTACAAGTCTGATAGGGCCTTAAAACCAACACATATATAGGGTCTGGAGTTGTACGAGGAGGAATTGAAGTTGTGGCATCCAATTCTTTCACAATTAGATCAACCACTTGGGGGGCAAAAGTTGTATTGCTGATGGGAGACTTAACTCTTAAAGTCTCCTCTCCTTTCATAAGAAGTAGAAGGTTTGCTTTTCTTTGGTGGCAATGGTGTGAGGGTAAGCATCATACATTCGACTAGTCTTTTTTTTTTCTACCTTTCCCTAAAGTCGATACACAAGTCAAACACCATATTTTCATCTCCTTCCTCTTCAATGATTAGAAGAACCAAACAGGATGACTTTGTTAATGCACTTACTTGCATTTTTCTATAGACTCAAATGTGCAGGTGGTTTGAGATTGGATGCGTTTCACCACTCGACCTTGGGCAACTACGTAGAAAGGGCTTGGTGAAGAGTGTCTTCTTGACACTTCTTTTCTTAAGTGAAAAGAAGGGTTTGGCGTGCTTCATTGTCTACCACTCGAGCAACTTCGTAAAACTCCAAGTCCTTAAGGAAAAAAATGCTCCCCAAGAACTAGATAATCTTGAGTAATTCGAGGAATGATTTGAGGCATGAAAAGAGTCGAATGGCTTAGGACTCCCTTAAAATTCTTTTCAATAAAAAATATGGTATACTTCCTTTCAGCAACGTCAATAGCAAATAAAGGGTTGAGACATACCAATGAAACATTTTCTATCCACTCTACCAAGTAGTCTCATCATTCCTTACCTGCAAAATCTAAACAATATCATTCACATGCATAGGTGAAGAACGATATAGTAAAATATTATCATATTTGGAATATCTAAGGTATGGTTTAGATGAAAATCACAATTTGACTCATTTGTCAATCCACGTCATGGTTCAGACACCATGATGTTATATTTTCCCTATTCCTTGCTTAAGTCAAGTAGACCAATGACCATTTATAGGGAAAGTTTGTGTGCAAACAATAAGAATCTCTCTCCTTAATTTATCCTGAAGGTATATATAAGCAAAACCTTTAGAAGGGATAGCTCCAACCGATAGAGCATGTTTAGCATGTTACATCCATGAAAATCTTAATCACGTTGGGTAAACATATATAGGATGAATCTCCGAGTAGTGTAAGAATTGTTTCACCAATGACATAATAGGTAGTTGGAGGTTGGCCTCGAACTGTTCTTTGGTAAAAAAAAAATGGTGTTATAAGAGAATTTGACCGTTAGTTGTACATTGTCATTTGAAGTAAGCTAAATGTGGATTGAGTTTAGAATTTGGAGGTTTGCCTGGAACTTTTCTTCAGACCATTTGTCCATAAGCTAGTACTTTAGGTAAGAAACTCTCATCCCATGCTATTGGGTTCTCCCACTCGTTAAAATTGTACCTCGTCTCTCCATATACTTGAAAGCAAAATGAAAAGTTTTGATTGAATGAGTGAAGTCTTGGCTAAGGAAAGCATAGAAAAGTAAAAAAAAAAAAAAAAAAAGATAGATTGTTGTACAAAGGTTAAAAGTCCAAGGGTACCAACAATTAAGTTACCTTTCAAAAAAAAAAAACCTAAAATGCTAGAACATCGTCCTAATTTTCTAGGTGAAAACCCATAATAACCCATCTTGGGAAAGAAGTTTCCCCCTTATGAATGCATTGTATCTCAACTTCATGTGAACAAAAACCCTAATAGAGCCCTAGCTCAGAAACGGAAAAAAAAAAAAAAAAAAAAACAGAAAAAGACAAAAGAAAAAAAATGAACAAACTTGGTTAACTGACGATGATTTTAATAGCAAAAAGGGCATTGATGCCAATGATGACGGACTAGTGCTCTCCACAGTGAAACAACAGGAAGAACATAAAGGGAAGAAAAAACATGAGACAAAATGTGAGACAAGCCAAAAATGAGAAAATGGAAGAAAAATAATGGGTTTTATAAGATCAATTAATTCTCACTTTCATGAAGCAAGGCAAATGAAAGTCAAAACTTTTCTTAGCTACCTTTCCTCGAGTTAGGGTTCGACTAGTTGACTAGTCGTTGGGCAATAAATGCATGATTGGTGACCGTTCCTCGAATGGGCCTATACCAGACCTTGACCGGGCCTAGATCGGGAGAACCTACCCATCGACCAAGAATGCAAGACTATTGGAAGAGATAGAAGATTTTTGCATTTCTCGACCAACCCTAGACTGAGAAAGCATAATCGGTTGACCGATACCCTAACCAGTTGAACCAGTTGACTAGTCTCTTCACCGGTTCACCTATTGGGGCCTGAAAGCCTATTTTTTTTCTATTCCTTTCACTTCTAACACTTGGGCAAGGTCTTTAAGTCAATGAATATGTCAAATTTGAAACAATTTACCTAAGATTCATATGTTAAAACTCGAGTTTCAATGGAAATTTAACTTTAATGCATAAACCAAGTTTTTAAATATGCATAAAATGATATAAAAATTCTAAGTGAATCCATGCATTCATCTCACATAGATTTCCTAAGATTAAAAGGTCTTTTATATGTCTTGATTTTGCATCCATTGAGTCCTTTGATGAATTTCTCAGATATGTTTTTTAATTTTCAAACTAAAACTTGAAATTCTTTTAATTAAAAAACGATTAGCAACTTAACCATGGTTTTTTACCATCAAAACATGATTAGAAAAACCCTTAGTCTAACAGGTATCAAGTAGTCATGAATTCACCAAGCTACTTCATTATGTTGTCTCTCAACCTTGGAAAAATATTGAGTTTGTGCCAAAGTTAGTAGTAGTTTTGACCTATGGGTGAGATCGTAAGTTTATCATATATTCCTTTTAGATTAGATCACTGTTAATGGAAGTCAGTGGTAATAAGTATTCTTGATAGAAACAACATGACATCTCATGGGATTAAGATAAAGTGTCCCTTTAAGTGATTTTAAGGAGGTGTGTTCATGTAAATTATGGTCATAATAGTTCTTCAAGTAGAACTTGACATATACTCTTTGAGAAGTAAGACATATTAGTTGAACACACAATCATCTGTAACTAAATGATTATAGAGGTAGTCTTAAAAAGTTGATAGCTTTCATTTTATTAGACTATGAACACTAGTTCATGGGGAGACTAAATGCAATAGATAGCAGATCACAAACCTAAGCACATAGTGTCTTGTTGTTTTTTATATAGAATATTAGAGTTTAGTTTATTTTTTATAGTAGGATATTGAATCAATTTCAAAATTAAATTCTAAGGGAGCTAGTATTCCTATATGTCCTAATGGTCCTCGGTCTGAGCTCATATACCTTATCAACATGAGTTATGAAGATTGAATGGACTCTAGGTTCACTTTTGTGCATAAGTGTGTTTTGGTAATTATGTAAGGTTACACAAGGGTAAGTGAATAAGGTCTCTAAATTGAGCTAATTGGTTAATTATACGCCCTATTGGGTTAATTAATCAATTAGCCTAATCCAAAGACCTTATTCACTTACTTTTATGCAACCTTGTATAGTTACCAAAACACTCTTATGCATTAGGACCCATTTTAGGTTAGATTAAGTGACCTAAGCCTGATTACTACTCAAAAAGAGCATATTTTAGATAATAATTCTCATGAGTTTCATATCTTTTGAGTAGTAATTATGCTTAAAACACTCAATTAACATGTTGTTTCCCTTGCAAGAGTTACTAACAAGTTTTACGAAGTTTTGGAGTCATTTCAAGGTATGATTTTGATTGGTGATAAAAGAGGTGAATCAAATTGAAGATAACAAATAAAGTTGATGAAGATCCAAATGCATAATGAAATAAGTAATGCAATTGATTTGGACTGGGATTTGGAGGTGATTGAAGTGGATTAAAAAAAAAAGAAATGAAAGAAATGACAAAAAAGAGTTGAAAAATTATGTATTTCCATTTTGCATGATCATGCAAAAATTTCGCATAGTCATGCGAAATGGACCTGAAGACATTTTTTTATTGCAACTCAAAGGGAAATCTCAAAGCTGATTTCGCATGACCATGTGACATTATCGTACAATCATGCGAAATGCTCTAGGAATGCGAAATTGGTGCTGATGCATTTTCCACTTCGCACAATCATGTGAAATTGTTGGAGCTCATGTGAAATTGTTGGATCTCTTGCAAAATGGGCATTTTAATACTAAACTCCAGATTTCTTGGTGAAGAAGCCTTCAGAAGACCTCTTTGATGATGCCAAGTGTCCACTTGACCTTGGCCTATAAATAGAAACTTGATTTACTCATTTGAAGGCTTTTTGACATTTCTAATTGTAGAATTTTTCAAATTTTCTCTCTCTAGAGAACTCTCTACTTTTCTTTATTTTCTCTCATTTTCTCACTAGCCAAACATACCTTGTGAGGCCAAATCTCCAAGCATGAGTGGCTAAATCTCGTTTGTCTCGGAGAAAGGAGGATCTAGAGGCAAGATGTATGGTGAATTAGAGAAATGAGCTGGAATTGCAAAGGTAATTTGATCCAATTGATTGATTAATTGAATTTTGGGGATTTTCTCTTCAAATTGTCTTGGATGACTTCTACAATGCAAACTAGGTAGATTCATTAAAATCTTAAAGCTAGGTTTGATGAGATTAAATAGTTGCATTGTGTGAATCATTGGAAGATAATTTAAGATGAATTGAATATATGATTTGAATTGATCTTTTGGATTAATGTTAAATTTGAAGAGAAATTAGATCTAGATCTAAAGCTAAATCAAAAATTGGTTTAGATGAAAATTTAGGTTTTCGATCTAACTTGATGAAAATTAGATCTCAACATCTATTCACCATGGAAATTGTTTTCTAGAAAATCCGAACTCCGAGAATTTCTCCTCCTATTAATTTTCTTCTATTTTACATTTCATTTTTCTTCTCAATTTTAAACCATTGTTACATTGATTTTTCACTATGAATTTTTAAATCAATTTCACTTGATCATAATCATTTCTTGTTCTCACACTCAAACCTTAATTACTGAGTATAATCCATCCTAGTGGACGACACCTAAAAACCACTATACACGGTAGTTTATACTAAAACCATTTTTTATCAGACACAAAGTACTCTAGAATAGTGAATTAGGTTATAAATTTTGTTTTGATCTAATAAACAACAAAAAACCAAGCGATCAAAGCCCTTAATATGCTCAAGTCACTTAAGCCCATTAAATAACCCTATAAATACCCCCTTAAGAGTTAGGGTTTCCATAACTTTTGCTAGAAAATCGTCTTCCACTTCCTGAGAGAAAGGTATAACCTTCACTTTTTTTTTTCCATTCCCATCGGAAGTGTGTCAAGATCAAGGTTTGAGTCATTAGACGGAAAACTTTGGGTTTACAAGACTTTTACAACTTCGTTCTTCATCTTCATCATGTGGATTCGATTCAAGAACATCTGAATCTAAGGTATGTTTTTCGCTAGCACTTTCTAAATCCGTTTTAAGTTTAAAACTACATTTTTTTTCTCCATTATGCATAGGATTTAGGAAAGCCTAAGATAGTTAAGCATGTTCCTAACCTGATCTAGGCTTGGGAAATGGAGAGATCTAGGTTTTTGCCATCAAATTCATCCTAAGACCATGTTTTAACAACCTTCTCCATCTACTAGATAACCCTTCATTTGAGATGGAAAGAAGCCAATTCAATGTTCTCCTATTTTGGTGTTTAGATATAGTTAAAAAAAAAAAAAACAAATTAGTTTGTTAGAACCAACTAAGTGAATCGTACCCTTAAACTTTGAAAATTCAATTCAAGTGTAATAAACCCACAATATAGTTGACAGAAGATTAGGTTAACGAAAACCCAAAATATTGGGAAATCGAGTTGATAGGATTAGAGCAAGATTAATTTGGAAATATTGGTACTAAGAATGGTTAAGTTGTAAGCTCCTTAGTTCAAGTAGATGCAAATGCTAGCAATGTTTGCAAATCTACTTTGATATCATTGAGATTGTTAAAACTCTACAAGTATGAACTTCAACCAATTATGGAGATATATGGACTCTTTAATTGACATTTGAAATTGATGAGTTGAAGTATCTATCCAACCAAATAGGGATGCAAAATTAATTTCCAACCTAGTATTGCTTCTTGTGTGCATGTGATAGTAGGCATTAGGTTAATGTAAATACTAATGATATAATATCATTTGACGAAGATGAAAAAAAAAAAACAATGTTTTGAAAATCGGACTAGAATGGCTAGTTCAACTATTGATCAATGATCTTTTTGATCCAATTCCCTCCATTGAACCACTTAGCTATCAAATTGACCACGAACTACCTGAACTGATGTTCGAACCAATGAACTGAGCAATTCTTCTTAAAGAATTAAAGGTTCAATGTCCCATTCTCTTTTTACCATTTAATGGATTTTTGGCAGAAACCCAATTGCCACCACCTATTTATTGTTTTTTTTTAAGGCAAAAAGCCCATCCAAACAAGCCCATATTACCATATGTAGGGCTCTACCTTAAACCTACGAACATGTCTTTACCGTGGATAAGTAAAGCATTTAAAGCCCTCCTTACTCCTATCACCCTCCAATGTGGAATTGATGATATTAGTTTAAAGAAAATCCCACCCACAAGGATTTGACATGGGCACCACTTGGTTGCACACTTTTTAATGCCAAGTACAACAAACAAAAGAAAATATATTGTTTTTTATAAAAATCATAATATTAAATAAAAATAATATATATTTTTTATAATTATAAAATTATTTAAAATTAAATAATTAATTTTTCTTTCATTTTCAATATATTCACATTTAAATATTATACATATTTCATTTAATAAAATTTAAAATATTAATACTTTTATACCTTAGCATGATTTAATTTGATAATAACAAATATAAAAAATAAATATTATTGATTTTTAATTTATTTATACATATTTTATTTTTTTATAATTACTTTAAATTTTAATTAATTAATATTTATGACATCCCTGATTCAACCATAGTTCAACTATTGATCCGACCATTGAATCATAAATCAATAACTTTTTTAATTCAATGACTTTTTTGGTTTTTAAAATATTTGAGAAGAGAGGAATTACTAAAAATAAATAAATAGAAAATAGGACAATAAAGTGAAAGTAGAAGAAAGAGCACCTCATCTTCTATTTACATGACTTATTTATGGTAAAAACCTTATGTAATTCAACTACTACAAAGAAGTTAACAACTTTCTTAAACCAATCAAACTTGGAATAATTAACAAAACAATCTCCTAACATTTAAATTTTAATGAAAAATATTTAAACCCCAAATAATTATCAAAACAACTTCCTAACATTGAATTATTTAGATAAAACCAATAAATAGAATCATCTAAGAATGGATGAGGCCAACAAAACAAGTTAGGGTAAGGAAAAATCTTAGAGGAGAGGGAAAAAGGAAGGCAAGGAAAGGAAAGTCAAGGTTTTGGGTAGGGCAGCTTGAGGTTGAAAAAGATGGACACGAAGGTAATTTTGCATACCCTTTTTAAAAAATACAATAAAAAGTAACATAAATAAATTTAGAACTCTCCCACTTTAAATAATTTTTTTAAACAAGTCAAAATTATTCTAATTTTTAATAAAATCACTTTTTTAAAAGGAAGATGTTGCACACACCGTCCCTAATAATTTATAAAAAATTTTATCATCTTATATGGTGGTGGTAGGTCAATTTCACATAAACAACAATTTCATTGCACGTTTTAAAATTTTAATAAATTCATTTTATAATGTTTTTTTATGAAAAACAAAATTAATGAGAGATACATGATGGTACCATATGCACAACCAATAGTTTCTTGGGTATGCTTATATAGCTCATAATTGAAAATGATAAGAAGTATAACTAATAAGCATTAAATGTAAAAGTTTTTGCACTTAATAACTCTCCATTTACAATGTGGTTAAAGTTCAAAAGTTATAACTTTAGAACAACTAAAATTATGTTTTATGCCAATTAAAATGAGATAAAATATATTATCTCATTTTTTGGTTGTTCCCAATGAACCAAATATGATCTTAATAAATGATAACCAATGATAAAAATATTGGGATATATCGATGATATATTGTGTATTAGAGAAGATGAATACGATATGCAAACTTAGGCCCAACCCACCCATCTATTGTGACCAGATACTGTATGAGGTAGCACCGTAAATAGAGACTATAAAACTTTGCAATCTCTCAAAATTTTGATGTGAGATTATGTTCTTATTTAGGCAAAATGAAAAAAAAAAAAAATATATATATATATATATATATATACAAGATAAGGACTTGAATTCAAGTGTTTAGGTTTAAAGCAAATGACTTCTACCATTAAGCTAAACTTATTTAATAGTATATATATATATATATATGCTTAAAATTGTTTATGTATATAATTATTATACATATATTTTTATATATTATAATCTATTTTATAAATTAATTAAATAAAATTATTATAAATGAATTAATTTTAATTATTTTATAATATATTTCATATACTAATTAAATATAAGATAAATATAAAATCATAAATAAAATTATCAATATTTTTAAATAAAAATATTTTATATCAAAATATCCATCAATATTTTCTCCATATATCCATAAAATCCAAGTACTAATATTTTCATTATTAAGATGTCAAGAGTCATATGCGTAAAAACCATATCCATATTCAATGCAATGCAACCTAACCTGAAATTACATAGTAAATGTTTTATGTCTGTATCCAAGACTCCATGACAATTGTTAAATCGATTTGATTTTGTTAAATCCACTTGATTGAATAAATTTGACGCATTCCTTGCCTCAGGAGTCAAAACCATTGCCACCCAAAACTGTCATTCAACCGCTTCCTCTAACCATGATGTAGTAAGCCATTTTGGGAACCTGAAAACCAGGGAATTGAGAAGCTGAGACATATCCACACTCATTGAGAATGAACAGCACGCTTTCTCAGTAAATCAACAAGTTTCATGCACCCTTATCCATTAGAGAGCATGCGCTTCATATCATCTGGATATTATCTATTGGGTCTTTTCAATTGCTTTTGATGGGCAGAGTTCAAAATGGGATGGACTTCACAATCAGGAGGCAATGGTTTATAATGTACATTTATTTCCAAAATGGAGAATGAGAGAAAAGGACAACATGCAAGAAATTTTGTTGAATTTCATGTACAAGAAAGAGGGAGAGAGAGCAGGACAAACATGCATGAATTCCATATACAAGAGAACACTATTGTACACTAGATGCTTAATGAAATGGGTAAGAAATGCACCAACTTCTATTGAATTCCATGTGGAAGAGAATTCCATTATTGGTCAAATTGTACCCCAAATGCTCATGAAATGGCCAAGCCAAGGGCAGGGCAATCGGCACCAAGTTCTGCTGAATTCCATATACAAACCTCTACATTGAGCTGCCGTGAAGAATTGAGGAACCGAAATGGAATTAGAAGGAAATCCACTGGAGGAAAGCCCTCCACTCGACCTGGGAAATTCTGTGTAAATGATTTTAGCCGAAGAGAGCTGATTCCTCTTCCTGATACTAAATCATACAAGAACGTCTCCTTTGATGAACTTGGCTTAATACAAGTTATCATGATTGTATTTCCAATTGCTTCAATCCCCTTGTTGAGAAGAAAAAGAATCCCATCCTCCTCTGCTTGAAGAACAAGGAATTGCTCATTCATGCCCAAGGATATGGCTTGAGGGCAATTGTATCTGAAACGCCTTCCAGAATCCCAATGTTTACTGCTGAAGTGTAATGACAACTGTTCAGATGAGCCAACAAAGTCGCACTCTAGAAGAGGACATGTGCATGGTGCATAGCTGCAAGTCTCTTCATGTTCACTTTTCTTCATGTAATCCAATGTTTCTTTGCACCCATATTCTTTGTTCTGGCATGCTTTTCTCACTGATTCCACAACCACTTCAATGTCTCCACATACTACATTCTTATCCCCAAGATAAATTGGCAAATTTGCCTGCATTAACATAGCAACCTTATAATTTAGCATGAATGACTAGGAAAGACATGTTAGATGCCAGGTAGGGGGTAAAAGCACCAAATTCTACTGGTTGATCAAGGAAAGTACCAAATCAACTAAGCAAATTAGGATTTCTTACCTTTATAGATTATCAGCAAGTCTTACTTCTTAATGCTTATCTTTTAGGCTTTTATCATTTTATTTGGTCAAAAGTTATTATATCAGGATGGATTTTCTCTTTTCCCACAAAGTTTAACACCTTTATTAGGACAATGGTAAACTAAAAGTTTCTCTAATAAAAATCTAGTACAAAGTGCTGCTAGTATTGTCACTTGTCCATTTTATAAGGACTCATGACACTCACAGAATCCTGTGAGGGGGTAAAGAGAGATTGCAATCCAATTTTCTAAGTATGGGGCAAAGGAAATCATAAAGTGATGCCTTTTTGGAAAGAATACCAAGTTTTGAGACAAAACCTTTATGAAATAGTCAATAAGACGAACTAAGGACAAAAAGGATGTCCAAATAGGTGAAAAAAGAGCAATTCAAAAACAAGTCCAGAATATATTAACAACAAAACAATTTATTTAGCCACTAAAAACCAATATAGGCTAGTACTGTGGCAGACAAGTCCTCTGGGACACCTTCCATAAGGGAAAAAGTGATATACTGAATTGTTTATACAAGTAAGAGTATATTTTCCCAAAATTTAAATAAACCAACTTCCAGTAACATTTTTTATCAAGAGACAAAAACTAACTTCTAACCAAAATAAAAACTAAATAAATAAAGGCGACAATATATAGTTCTAAATGCCTTTTGAAAACATTTCTAAAGAGCATCAGTTACTTATCCAATTTTCTATAATAGACATCATGATAGCACCTATGGAGGAATCTTTGATCATGTTATATATAATTAGAGCATGAGGCACAGACTATTTGTATGCGGGCATAATACCATACAACTTCATTGAAAAGTGAGAAGAGATGAAGAGGCAGTTGTAGGAGAGTAGAGATATATGGATATCTAGGAATTTTGTGAAAGTTCTGCAGACACATGGAGTTTAATCAAGACATTAGATTTGTAGGGCAACTGATTTTAGTGGAAATCTTTGAGAAACAGAGATTAAAGCTAGTGCTTATTATAATAGTACAAATTAACTACATGTTTTATCTCGTTCATCATTCCAGTGTTCATTTGTAATTACTCTCCAATTCCTTTCATAATTGTTTTGAATTTTTTCCATGGTATATTGCATATCAGCATATAAGATAATAACAAGTTGTATCATCAAAATCTAAATGCTCAGACTCACAGATAGAGTGATTCATGCAAGCATGCAATGTCTTCAAGGAAAAGGTTTCATGTCCCCATTATTTGAGTTTAATAGAAAGATAGTGGTTCATAGGATACCCCCAACACACCTTCAGGTGACTTGCAAAGAAGGAAAACGAAATTACCAATAATATATAAAGAAAAGAATGACAATTTACTACCTCATCCATAATGATTTCTCCATTCATTTGATCTCTCTCAACCTATAAAGCAGACAACCAAAAGTAAGTATAGTACATTCAATGGATATAAAAGCAGTATTCATTTTTTGATCAGAAACGAAGAGAAATATATTAATAGAAGGAAAGATACATGAGAAAGAAAGAAAAAAGTAACAAAAGAAACAACAAGAAGGATGAGAGGTCCTTCCTACACAATCTGAACAACATAAAAACCCCCAACATTAGCTAAAAACAAAGAGAAACCCCCCCAAACTCAAACTTTTGAAGCGCAAACCTCACTCCAGTTGAGTTGTAACACATTTAAAGGAACTCCTCTAAAAGCTGCAGAACAAGAAGCCCAAAGAGAGGAATAGAACAAAATCAAATCCCATAACGTCTCTTCCGATCTCCCCTTATCCTCAAAAATCCTATTGTTTCGCTCTTGCCACACTATCCAAACCAAAGTGAGGCAAGCAACTTGCCAAAGAGTCTTGCCTCTTAAGGAGTTCCCCAAGCCTTTAAAAGCAATAACCAACATGTCCACAAACCTCCTTGGAGGGACCCAGACCAGCCCAACTAGCTTGAACAACTTGTTCCAGAGTCCAATGGTAACAGGACAATGAAGAAAAAGGTGATCAATCGACTCCCCATTTCCTTTGCAAAGAATGCACCATTGAGGACAGAGGGACTTGTAAGGTCTTCTCAACTGCAACTTGTCATTGGTGTTCACCTTCCCATGAGCTACTAACCAAGCGAGGGCCTTAACCTTTGAAGGGGCTTTTGAACTCCACAAAAACTTGGCCGGAAGGAACAAAATAGGATTAGAGACTTTTGACAAGGCCAAGAAAAAAGATTTCACTGAAAACAAGCCTGATGAAGACAAAGACCATGCTCTATAATCAGCCAAAGAAGGAGAGAAACGCATTGAACTGAGGGAGGACATTAATCTCTGAAGGAGATCAATTTCTGAGTCGGTAAGATTGCGGCGAAAATTTAAATTCCAAGCCAATGGAAAGGAATTGCCAAGGACATTTGAAACAGTGAGGTTTTTCATAGAAATAACTCTATAAAGATCAGCAAATTGCGAGCACAAAGATTGGTTACCCCACCAAAGATCTTCCCAAAAGCGAATTCTCTCCCCATTTCCCACCACTAGACGAACAAAAGGGGAAAATTCCTGGAAAACTTGAGCAATAGCCTTCCAAAGACATCTGTGTGACCATCTAACCACCATGTTGGCGTCCCATCCATTAGGATGTGTCCCATATATACTCACTATAACCTTATGCCAAAGACCACTCCTTTCTCTAGGGAACCTCCAAAGCCATTTCCCTAAGAGAGCAATATTTCTCAAAGAAATCTTCCCAAAACCCAAACCTCCCAACTCCTTTGGTCTGCTAACAACCTCCCATCTGACAAGATGATCTTTCTTCCCTTCCCCTGCCCCAGACCACAGAAAATTCCTTTGCATCTTCTCAATCTTTGAAGCAATTGAAGCTGGGATTTTAAATAGGGAGAGGAAGTAACTAGGGATGTGAGACAAACACGACTAAATTAAAGTAATCCTCCTTCCCAAAGACAAATAGGCCTTTTTCCAACCATCCAACCTTCTCGAAATTCTCTCAACCACTGGGTCCCAAAAGCCTATTGTCTTTGGGTTCCCTCCCAAAGGAAGACCTAAATAAGATAAAGGCCACTCAGACACTTTGCAATCAAAAACCGAAGCCAGACTAGACAATAGCTCCTGCCTAGTGTTAATACCAACCATGGTGCTTTTCTCTAAGTTGATTTTTAAACCAGAAACTTACCCGAAAACCAAAAGGATAATCTTGAGGTTTTGAAGATGTTCCAAAGAGGCTTTAGAGAAAAAGATAGTGTCAATATTCATTACTATTAGCAATTACCTTTGTTGCAATTAAAGATCAAAGTAGATATGCAAATTTTCTTAAGTTAAAAAATTCAAGCTCATGTGGAGATTTAAGCCTAGGTTTGCAACTTTTCAACCTACCCAAATGCACAGTCAAATTCCAACAGGCTTAACTATTTCACTCACATCAGGCAGCTAGATTTCAACAGGTGCAATTCTACTAGTCAATGTTCCCTTTAAGCAGTGACCCCATAATCCGATGAGTCCAAGTAGAAAATCATCAGTTAATTTTAACTGAAATGGGTGAGTTTTTTGTGTGATATGCATACTCCTTTTTTTCAAAACATCCTAGACCATTGAAATATTTGAATGAGATTAAAAGGCAGATCATCAAGTCTACATGAAATTTAGTACATTTGATCTTAGTTGATAAAATCAGATAGCTCCCGGTCGTTGCATAGTGCCAATATGGCATAAATAGAGAGGTGTTTATATTTGAGGTTTAGGAGATATAATAGGAAAGGGTTAGAGGGAGGAGTTGGGTCCAGGTCTAAGAGAGAGGAGAATATTTAGTTGAAATTAAAAAAGGGTTGGAAAAAACAGGGGAGGGATAAAAACATTATATGTATGCATGGTGCAAATGTGTGTGGGTGTAAATGTGTGTGTGTGTGTGTGCAAGTGTGTGTGTGTGTGTGTGAGAGAGAGAGAGAGAGAGGAGAGCAAATCGGAGATAAAGATAGTGAGGTTGACTCATTTCTCTTAGTCATCACATGCTTGCACACATTAAACCCTAGCTTTCAACTTGAGCATGCATATTTTTCATTTTTTTCTTGTATGGTGCATTGTACCATATTGTGTTCTTCTTTACATATTCAGAAATAAACAATTGAATTTATGCATATATAAGATATATGCATAAGCATGAAGTAGAGAAAACATACAACCAATACACCAAAAAGAAACTATTATTATATAAAAATATGTAGTTACTTGTATAAAGTATATAATGGAGACTCAAGCAAGGAAAAACTTTTCCATGACCCAAAATGGAGGAAATGTGAGAGTGTAGAACAAAATTTTATATTTCCTTTTCATGCAAAAGAAACCCCTTACACGAGGAATGATCTAAATTGGGGAAATATTCTCCTAACGCAAAGGTACAGAAAGCCAAGAGAAGAAGCACCAATTTTGGCCCTAGTATGATTTTTTTACTTTCACACTTTCTATTTTTCTTAATTCAAGTGTTTTCGTCTTAAAAAATGTGTCATAAAACTGAATCCAATATGATTGATAGTTAAATCCTATTCAAAAAACTCATCCCACTGATGTAGCAACCAACCCAGTACATTTAGTGAGAAAAATATCAAATGTAACACTACAACAAGGCACATGAAATTTATACCAATAGCAAAATTCTTTTTTCATTCTTTAAACAAACAAAAATTTCTTGGAAGGACATATTATGGAACAACAAGAGGATAAATTACAGCCCTCAACATGAGGCAGTTGGTTATAAATGCCATGGTGATTTTTTCCAGGTTTGGAATCACAAGGAAATGAGGTTTGAAACCGGCAATGTAATATTATACACAGGAAAGGTGCAAGCACCATTCTTCCTCACTACAGCTGTATGGGATCTAAGGTTGGTTCAGGCTAGAGGAGATACATATGAAAGCAGAGGATGAAGGCTCCAAGATATGTTGTGCTAAGGTGCTGTTTCTTGCAGTTCAAGGGGCAAACAGTGACCAAGTCACCAAAGACCCAAACTTCTGCCTAACTATATTAGCTTTGCATCAAGGGCCTATAAGTAATTGCCGATTACCATATGAAGGATAGGGAAAAGAGGGGATTACCTGGTTCCCCTCATGTCCAAGGGCAGGACCATGCTCAGAGCTAGTACCCATTCTGCCTGATGGCAGACAATCTAGTTGGGCTCTGCATCTGGATGATTCAGTCCCTAGGCAACTCTCCTTGTAAAGCACCTGCACAGGAGAAGCATGACAAATCCATGCATATTTTATAGCGTCACCCATTGAAAATGTAACCATACCTCTCCAAAACCATAACCACCAAGCTCTCTTTCTCGTTTTTCTCTCTCAGTAATCTCTTCCTCTCCCCATGATGACAAGCATGGACCAAGACCAGGCACCAATGAACCAGGTCCTTCCACAGAAACAGTCTCATAGTAAAAAAGCTGTAAAGGAACTAAATAGGTCAGACAATTTACAATGTTCCCCAAAATATTAAATAAATATATGCCCCAAAGCAGTGTATTTACCTGGAGAAACAAAAGACAGCCACCAACTGCACGTTGTTTGCCTTGATGAAAGCGAGATACCTCTCGAACTAGCCGGTCAAGCAAAAATTTTCCCCAGTTGTATTGATGGATGGTATCCATATTTGTCAAGAAATGGAGGAATGAAGGACTAACATCTAGTCTTGCTGTAGGGCACAACACAGTGCCCAATGCATAAAGGATAAATGATCTCTTAAATTCCTCTCCTGCTTCTGGAGCCGCCAATCGCTCCTCGAGAAGACGTACAGAAATCCCATGATTTGTAGCATTATAACTATTACGTAATTCTACAATTAGGTCATCAGGGCCTGAATTAACCACATCCTTCCCACTAGCTGCTAACCCCATCACCAGCTCCACATCCTTTGGGGATAAAGGAATGCGCTCACCACAAATCTCCAAGCTGCGTCTTGCCGTGTCGAACCTCTCCAATAACCAAAGGCACAAACTGCGGCGAAGGGTCCTGCATCTGAGGCCAAGGAGGCTTCCAAATCCCATGCTTCTCACTGCAGCCTTTTGATCAGGTGTGAGGCGTTGTAAGACATTGAATAGCCGTCCAGGAGAGCACCTTGTGACAAGGTTAGTCTGCATCATTTAGGTTGGAAGATTCACATGACATACAAATAAATGGCAATCATTAAAATATAAGCTACCTGTTTTCTAGGTTTGGGGGCACGGGCGGGAGCTGTTGTCAAGTAGTTATCCCATACTTCACGGGAACGCTTAGTGTATTTTGCTTTCTCCTCAAGGCTCATAGATTTCCAAGCATCTGAGGCAGCCTTTGTGGCCTGAAATGGACAAACTCATTATTTTGATTACTGTATTTAACCACTCATTACAAAGGAAAAAAGAAAGCTTTAAAGTTAATACAAGAAAAAGGGTAATTAAGATGCTTACAGCTTTAAGGCCTGAAGACTCAGGATGGGAAGCACTATACTCCCTAATAAACTCCCGGCTACAAAAATTGACTCCTACATTAGCAAAACAAAAAAGACAAAGAGGCACATACTTACACATGTGAGATCATACTTTGAAGAAACTATGATCACCTAAAATACACCCAAGAACATGCAGGACGAGGTGTTGCAACTTGCTTCTTCTTCTTCTTTTTCTTCTTCCCTTCCAAGGCAATAAGTTCTTCTAACTTTCTTTTTCCCATCATGGAATCATTTTCACTTGGTACCTTAAAATTCAGATTAAAGAGATATGTTTCAGTTCTTTCAGATAGTACTTTTTTCCTTTTTCTATCAGAACGAATAGTTACTTATTTACAAGCAAAAGAATACTTCATCCTTCCCAATTTTCTTAAAGATCAAACTTTAAATAGAAACAATGACCAATACAAGATAGTTTGTCCTAAGAATGAAACATTTAGGTACATATGAATTGACTAAATTTTAAACCTTTGGAATGAAGCCCTCAGAATGTCCATACGCATGTTATAAGTTGTGCTTGCAATAGGATTTACATCATTCCTTTAATGTTCCAATGTATGCTGATCTCAGTTATAAGCATTTTTGAGTGGCAGTTGATGTTCATGAGGATTATACCACATTCTGCAGTGCCAGATATGAAAAGGCTTTATGCATTATCCTGCTCTAGGTAGTTGCCATTCATTTCATAATAGGTACAGGTACAGTTCTAATTATCCATCTTTCATAGTGAAAATAGGTTCACCGCTTGGACAAGTTAGAAATGAATTTAAACTTAGGGAACACACATGAGCTTGAACCACAAAATTTAACTTTGATAAACAATGTTAAAGATGGTTGTCAAGACTTAATCCTAAGTTTTTAAGTGCCTTCTATAAGACTCTCAAACTTATACTAGGTTTGACTTAAGTCAGTTACAAGCTGTACACCATGCTCTTTGAGGTTGCACTTTCTGTTCTTCCAGGTTGCATTACGTTATATGTAATGTATACCATTTGCAGATATTGGCAGCAATTTAATAATTCCAAATCACACCATTTCCACATACAGAAAAACTACTGTCCCAAGTTAATTTTGAATTCAAAGCAGAAAAAGCCAATAAAAAGGTACAAAGACTAACAAGAACAAAAGCATGGTTTAATTATAGTAGTTAAAGTTAAAAAATTATGTAGTGGAAGTAGTGGCTAAGAGGTAGACATACAACATGGAGGATACATCAATGCAGTTCCTAATATTGAATCATTACATTATACAATGTACTTGATGCTATTCTAAGCAGTAGTGCTATTTGGTTACCAATTGAGGTCTGTATAACAAAGTAGTTTTTCCAGGCTATATCATCCATCATTCTAATTTCTAAGATATACATCATGGTGATTTGGTTGATACACGCATTTCTCAAGAGAACTTCATTAAACATGTGTCCAATATTCTGTGACTGCAGCAGTAATTCATTAGTATTTAACATAGGTAAATTAAGGAGTGATGGTTGAAGGATAACAAATTAAATGACTAACATGTGGGAATATGGTAATTCTATCATTAATAAATGACTCTAAAATTGATGAATGCATGTAAGTCTGTACAAGCATACCATGTCCCATGTCAGCATATCTTAGCAACACATATATTGCTATCTTATATTGCTCAACAAGGTACACCATGAACTTCAAAGCAACACCAAATGATCTTTTGCATTAATTCCCATCATCTTCAAGTAAATAGTCACAGTGTGCTCCAAGTTTTTACAGATTAGACAGCAAGCTTTGTCTAAGCAGTAAGCCAACTCCACTCTAGGACCTCGTCTTTTCCTAAGAACAATCCTCCTCGGTGACGGCGTGTTCAACATAGGAATGCTCTTTTGTGTTAAATCCCCTGGCAGTCAAGATAATATCAATGCTACTCATACTGAGCTTATTAAACAGTCAGAAACCATGCTAAGCACTTCTCTAAATGATTAATTAAGTGAATATCCGTGCTTCTTTGAGTAGTACCTAATGCTATTCAAGGTTGTCCCTCACATTTTGGCTCAAAACCTACTAACTCTAATCTACAAGGTTACACCAATTGCGATGGCAAGAGAAAGAGTGGTGTTATTGAAAGTGATGCCATACAATTGTTAAGCATACCCACAGGCTTCTCTGGGTTGTACCTTCTGCTGTTCAATATTGCACATCCTTATTTTCCCACAAACCCCTAATGCTCTTCTGGGTTTAAATCTCTCGTCTTTCAAAACAGCAACACCACCGCCTCTCAATTCAGACACCAACTCATTCAACCAGGCACACAGCCTCCCTAAGAGAGGCTTAGCTGGTTCAAATCATGCTCTTTTGGGAAGTCCCCCACAATGTTTTTAGGTTCATACACCCCTTTTCCCAGAAACCATCTGGGTGATAAACAAATTAGCACAAGAAACAATCAAAGAAAGGGGAAAAAACATGAATTAATGAACGGATTGGTAAGGGTTCGAGAAGCAAACCATGACAGTGTAGGAATGGTAGAACTTGAGATTGAGATCCAGCAACCAATTAGAGGGATTTTAGAAAATGGGTACCCAGCAATCAGAAAAGGGAAGGGGAAGAATGCGAGGCTCTGCGATGAGCGTACGTGTTTTGTCTTCGTCGTCCTCGTCTGTCGTCTTCGTCGTCCTCGTCTGTCGTCTTCTGTCGCAGCTTTTTGTGTTATGTGGTGTTGTACTTTCCTCCAATTTTAAAATTTGAGTCGCAAAAATGCCGTTTTTTAATTACACTCTCAATAGCCTTATTGTTCGAATTTCACTACTAATTTGTCGGTCTTCAACTTGCAGGTTGATCGGGTTAATGGCTAATCCCAATATAATCTGAATTAAGAAACAATTAATGAAAGATCAATTAAACTCGACTTCTAATAAGAGGTGCTGAATTAAAGCCCAATTCATTTTTATTTTTTTTAAATTCTAGTAATCGAATTAGTTATATTAAATTTTAGTTGAAGTATGGTTAATTGAATGGATTAGATTACAAGATTCAAAATTTATTTATAATGATTTTTAAAAAATCTTTTTTTTTTTTGTATTTATACTAAAATTAAAATAATAAATAAGATAAAAATTTTAAATAATAATAAAAAAGTATAAATAAATTTACATACTTTTTCTAAAAAAATAAAATATATATAATATAATTATAATTTAAAAAAAATAAATAGATAAATTTATTATACATAATAAACATTATAAATATTATAAAAAATATTAAATCGGATTCATATTATGCCAAGTTATTCGAAACTTGCCTTAAACTCAACCCAAATTGAACTTAATTGAAAAATTTTAAGTTCAACCTGAGTATTAAAAATGTTTGTCGGTTGAATTCGAGTTGAATGGGTTGAATCAAACCAACCCACCCAAATTGTCACCCTTACCATTTTAGAACATGATACTAGTGAAGCTGATAATTATAAACACTTCACTCATTTCAAAATATTTTAAACACAGTTGTCCCTTTTAATTGCATTCTAACATTGAAAGCCATGTCAATGTGAAAGAATATTAAAATAATTATAAATTAGTTCCTAAATTATTTATAAATGAAACAAAATTAAATATTAATTTGACAAGTTGTAATTATTATAAGCCCCAATATCTCAATCATTCTCATCTTTTGTATTGATTATTTTTCATATTCATCTTCTTTGTGTTATTACTTTTTACTTGCCAAA
Organism: Vitis riparia; assembly: GCF_004353265.1. NCBI lineage: Eukaryota > Viridiplantae > Streptophyta > Magnoliopsida > Vitales > Vitaceae > Vitis > Vitis riparia. The sequence continues at coordinate 7,244,405 of NC_048447.1, read as the reverse complement.
CTCATAGGAAATTCAAAGTTTTATCTTATTTTGATATTTAGTTATTTTTATTTTTGTTATTTTGTGTCTTTATATATTGAGTGGAATTTTTAAAATTCTTAATATTAGGGTCTTTGTCTTCTTCATGTTGGTTTTCTTTATTATAATTTGTGTTTAATTTTATATGCTTCAATAGAATATATCTTATTCTCCTTCATAAAATGTGAATAGAAATGCCAACATACTGAGATCAATTCCTGCCACTCTCATCTAACCCATTCTAATTATTTAAATCTATTCACATCTTTGTCTAAAAATTAAAAAAATTAAAAAAAAAAAGTTTTATAGGCAACAATGTAGGTCAAAACAGGTAGGCTAATTTCCCATATTTGACATGCCCCACTCTATTTAATTTACATAATTCATTTTCAAGTCTTTTATGTGTTAGAAAGAGGAAAATAGAAATAATTAATTAAATAATTTATATATATAGGATGATAGATGCATCAATGACGATAGATGCATTCGCCATAGTTTTAGCATTATGGCAAACCCGTGTCAAATATATAGCGGATTTGGGCATTCTAACTAAAATGAATCATATTTCGGCTATTACCTTCTCTATTACTATATTCTCATATACAAGAATACCCTTGTTAGTCGGCTTCTGTAGCAAATTCTATTTGTTCTTTGTTGCCACAAGTCATTTTAGGAGACCGAAGGTAGGGCAGTTCTCCATGCATCAGACACATAGCTTACTGAATCAATAGCAACGCAGATAGGAATACGTGCTATGAAAGATAGGGTCGAGTATATATATATATATATATATATATATATATATATATATATATATATATATATATATATATATATATCGAAGTTTTGCCTTGGCCTCTTGGATTTCTTTGTCAAGCCACCTAAAGGAAGTCAAGTAGAGCAATGTCCAAACCTGTCATGCAACCCAACCCAACCTAGGTTTAGAATATAATTCCTAGAAATCCACCTCCAAATCATTTATGTTTATTTCAAACTTGTCTTATTAAGGACAAGATGGATCACTAAAATTACTTAATCCCACTTCCATCCTAGATTTAGTCTTTATCCTTATTTCTTTGCTTCAAACATTTTAAATTCTTCAATGAATTATTTGTTTCAAACATTTTAAATCCTTCAATAACTACAACAATGTAAGATTTAGTCACATTTTTTTTTGTCTATATGTAACGACCCGCACCCAACCATGTAGATATTGTCCGCTTTGAGCCCAAGGAAGCCCTCACGGCTTTAAAACACGTCTACTTGGTTAAGAGGAATCTCTACATATATAGCGCCAGAAACATTCTCCCCTATCCGATGTGAGACATCACAAACACCCCCCCATGCAGACACAACGTCCTCGTTGTATCCCATGGGATTGCGGGGCCAAACAGACAAACACCCCTTTTACGAAGTCAAACAAACCCCCACACCGAGGTCGGGGATCGGCTCTGATACCATTTGTAACGACCCGCACCCAACCATGTAGATGTTGTTCGCTTTGGGCCCAAGGGGGCCATCACGGCTTTAAAACGCGTCTACTTGGTTAAGAGGAATCTCTACATATATAGCGTCAGGAACATTCTCCCCTATCCGATGTGGGATATCACACTATGACTACAATTTCATTATTAATTATGAATCTTAAGCTATGAAAGAGGGATTTTGTTATAGAATATTTTATTATGAAGTTTTTTTTACAAAACTATTTTTTGACATTAAAGAATTGGTGCAAGAATTGACGCTCGTTGGGAAATTTTTTATGACAAAAAACATATATTTGTGATAAAATTATTTATCACTAATTTTTAATTTTTAATAATGAATATTTTTTTACACTAATAATGAAATACACATTTTTTTTTATGAAAATTGTGTCACTAATTTTCAATTTCCAGTGATGAATATTTTTTGTTACCAAATCATCAATCATTTTTGGGAAAATATATTTACTATTTATAACTATTATTATGTGATAATACTATTGTATTAAAAAAAATTTAAATTAAAAACTCACTTTTTGTGACAAATTACTTTGTCATCAAAGTTTTTTTTTTTTGACACGGTAATTAATGATAAAAAAATAGTGATACTTTAACATTTTTTCCAACACCTTTTAGAACAATAACATTTGTTATCTAGCACTAATAAAAGATAAAACTTATAAAAATTTAAAAATTGATTTCTTTTTTTTTTTTGACATAAACAATTTTATTTTTAAATTTAAAATTTTATTTTCTTTAGCATTTTGTTAAAGATAATAATATTTGTATGGAAATAAGAATTGATAATTTTATGAAGTTTGATTTGAAATCTTTAATTTTTTTTTCTCAGCATTTTATTATTTTATTAATATGTTTATGAAAAATAATCTTAATTCAAAATTGGTGTAAAAATAATTATAATGTTCAATTTAATTAAAAGTATAGTATTGGTTTTTAAACTTCAATTAGTTTATAGATGAAATGATAAAAAGAAGTGTTTTCAAAGTAAAAGGTTACGGAATCACAAGAATTGTAAGTTAATATTATAATTATTAAAGAAATAAAACATCTTCCCTAGAGACTCGGGATAGGTATGAGGGGTGTCATCTTGACTTTAGAAATTATCATTAAAAAATCTTTTACCACAAAACTAGATTCGTCACTAAAAATGCCTTTTTCGTGATGAAAACTATCATCATACAAAATATGCATTCTATGACAAAATTGTATTATTTTTTCACAAATATATATATAGTGACAAAATGGTAGGATTTAATGACAAAATTTTGTTATTTCTTATGATGATTTTTTATGTCATAAAATGTTATTATTCAATGACAATTTCAATTTTATCACCAACGCTTAATTTTTCATGATGAAATAGAAGATTTGCATATTATGACTTTCAATTATAGGTTTATGTTTACCAACCCCATGACAATTTTTCTTTTTTTCTTTTTTTATCATAACGCACTAATAGTGACAAATTATTATTTATCTATGACAAACACTTTTGTAACAAAAATTGATATTTGTCGTAGTATTATTTGCTTCAAGCATTTTAATTCTTTAAAAAATTATTTTTTTAATGCATTTTAATATATCTATGGATTCAGACAAATATAGTATAGTTACATCGTAAAATATAAATTAAGTCTTTTATAGACTATTGATCATATAATTAAATCATTATGAGAGTTGATACAAGATCTCCACAAGAAACCTTATGCTACTAATCATATTTTTTATCTTATGATATCAATTTTTTCATTGCGCATTTGTACAAATACCTATTTGTACATAACAAGATTTACATCTTTAGGTGTTTGGACTACACATTCAAATACTTCTCATTTTATTGATGAGTTTAATTCTACTTGCATGACTTCTTTCCATTTTTGGCCAATTATTTTTGTGTCAACATTCTTCCATAGCTTATGGCTCAAGAGCTTCATTATTTCTTAAGATATCAAAGGTCACTTCGAAAGTGAAAGCTTTATTAATAAAATTATTATTTTAATCTCATTTTTCTCTCATATGTACATAACTTATTAAAATCTCACTATTTTCAAGTACGTCTACCTCTTCAATTTGTGTTGGAGTATTCTCAATGCACATATTTGCCTTTATTACTTTCTTTATATCAATGAATACATCTAATAATTGGTTTGCAAGATTTTACAAATGAATGATCATTTGAACTTCCAATTCACATTAATTTGGACTAGCATCAAGATGAGACCAAAAGAAGATGCATTCTAGGTAATTTCTTGTCATTCTTTAGAATCGACTTTTCTCTCCTAATGATGGAAAAACATTTTCATCAAAATAGCAATCCACAAAGCAATTGTAAAAACATTGTTTGTCAATGGTTTAATATATCTTATAATAGACAAAGAATCAAGACCTACATAAATCTCAAGTCTTTGTTGAGAACCCATTTTAATGAGTTATGTAGGTGTAATTGGTTCATATACTACACAACCAAAGGTTCGTAAGTGAAAGACACTTGGTTGTTTTCCAAGTACAAATTGTGAAAGGGGAGTATTCATGGTAAGTTGTAAGTCGAATATGGACTAAAGTTGTAATATGCAGAATAGCATGTCCCCAAGCATAAGTAGGTAATTTTTTTTTCATTATTAAGGATCAAGAAATTACTTAGAGATGTTTAATAAGGGATTTTGTCAAACCATTGTGGGTATGAGTATGAGTAACAAAATGCTCAATATCAATCCTAATAACGTGGAATAGTTAATGAATATTTGAAAAGTAAATATGTCAACATTATCAAGACAAGTAATTTTAATTAAATAATCTAGAAATTGTGCTCATAATCTTATTATTTGTGCAATGAGCCTAGCAATGTCAATATTACATATAAAAAATGACAATTATGCAATCATCTAGTAGAAACATCTATTAAAATCATAAAATAATGGAATGGTCCACATGGTGGGTGGATAAGCCCACATATATGACTCATATATGACAATTATGTCCTCATGTATTCTTTCTAAAAAGATTGTGGACTCATATATGACTTTACTAAAAGATGACCTAACTATCAAATTGTCTCATGAACCAACAACACATGAATATTCATTGGACAAAAGAATCATATACTTCTTTAATGAATGCTCACATGAGTATTTGATGCATCATTGAAAACCTTGATTGACCTAACCGGTCATACCAAGGCATAAAATTTTTTTACGTCCTGAGAACTTCTGGTTCATGACAACATATGACTTAATAGGCTTTATGATTGTATGATACAACCCAAAGAAGAAAGTTTGACATTTTTTCACTGTAAACTTTTGGCTAGAAGAAAAAAAAAAGTAACATGATATTATATATTACTTTCATTCATAGTTTCAATTAAATATCCATTTCTATAGATATCTTTAAAATTGAGTAAATTTCTTCTAGATTTGATAAAATATAAAACATCATTTGTATGAAATTTAATTCCACTTGGTAACACAATATTTGCTCTTTTGGAGCCTTTAATCAAGTTTATAATATTTGGCATGGCAATAACATTAGCCTTTGTTGATGTCAAATTAAAAAAAAGTATCTTTTATGTAGAGTATGAGTGGTTACACAATTTGCAAAACATACATCTTCCTCATTCAACTTGAAGCAATATATGCAATTTTATATATAAATAACATTTGAGAAAAACAAATGGGAAATAAAAATAATAAGCATAATGATAATATACAATGTATCACCAATTAATAAGAATATTTTATCATTCACTAAAAGAACAATTGTTTTACTAAGACATTCAAAGAAATCAATATATATCAAACTAAATTAAATCTAATTCATCACTATTATTGAAATTCACTTTCATCTCTTCCCCTTTTGCTTTTGATGATACTTGATAAAGGTTGACTAAATATTTGAGGGTATAATAGGTATGTGACTAATACCCTTTCTTACCACACTCATAATTGTTCTTAATATTGTTTCACTATTAGTGATATTGTGTGGTTTATTTTGTTGTATAACTTTCACTTTAATATTCATAATTAAGGAAATAGATTTGTATTTGTTTTCAGGAATAACATTACATTCACTTTAGGGAATAAAATTGTTTTCTTGTGTAGTTTTAGGCTCTACCAATATGTGAAAAAAAAATTATTTACATAACTTCTCACTATGAGAAAAAATATAAAATTATTTCCATATAAATTATAAGTATAAGTAAATTTTAAATTAATTCTTACCTAACTTCCGGTTATAATTTATAATTAGTTTTTTATTATTATAAATATAATTTTTATATAGTTTCTAGGTATAAGAATAATTTTTACATAACTTTTAACTACATAATAATTTGTACATAGCATCTACCAATAATGGTATTAAATGAGATTTGTGCATAGCTTCTAGTTATGGCCAAGAAAAATAATTTGTACATAACTTTTAACTATAATTTGAAAATAGTTTATGCTATCAAAATGGGTTTTACATAGCTACTAACTACGTAATAATTTCTACATGACATCCACCGATAATGGTAATAAATGAGAATTAAACATGGTTTTTTACTATGACCAAGCAAAATAATTTATGTATAGCTTTTAACTATGTATAAAAAAATAGATACTAATAGAAATATGTGACATCTATTCTATATTAATTAATAATCTAAGTTTAAGATATATATATATATATATATATATATATATATATATATATATATATATATATATATCTTTAGAGCAATTCACATTGATAATGTATTATAAAACTAGAAGCAAACTATCAATCTTATATAAAGTAGAATTGAAATAATAAGAGAATGAAGCGAAGGGAATTTTCTTACTCAAGATGATCTTTCTTTTTATTCCAAAGGCCTTTATAGGCTTACAAAAGTCATATTAATTGTTACTTCATTTAATCTTTCATCACATTGAATGCATTTATGAATGCATTTATAATTAGAATAGTGTTTTGTTTTTTTTTTACAATATTTTCAAAACTAGACCAATTATTGAAACCGTAATCAAACCAATGACGCTATAAATATATAATTTATATATTATTAAAATTAAAAATAATAATAATTTATATATATTATTATATGGTATTTAAATCATATAAGAAAATGATGACTAATTACAAATCAACACTCCAAAAGAATTCTTTTATCTTACAACTTATAATAATTCTATTGTTTTGTAGTTAGGATAATATTTATTGTTTATACCTTATTTGATATTTCTTTGATCTTATTTTTTATTTAAGTCTCTTTTATTTATAATTTTATTCAATAATTCAAATTTAATCATATATCAAAATTATATTAAACTTCGACATAATAATAAAAATAGAAGTTATTTTTTTAAATATGATTGTTATCTTATTTTTCAATAAAATATTTTATACAAAAATTACTAATAAAACAACAAATTATTGAATGAGTTGAAAAGAAATATAAACATGAACATGAAGAATAGAACTTCATTTATTGAGTCTAATTTATATGTGAAGGTGAAAGACGGAGAATGAGGGATGCATGTCAAAGAGAAGATGAGAGGTTGTGATGAGAACAATGCAAGAGAGAGAGGGGCTTCAGAGTTTACGGCCAAAGTAGTTTATTTGTAAAAAAAAATGATAAGAATAGTATCAATTTGAAAATATTTGTCAAAGTAGTCTTCACTATCCACGTAAGCATCCACATGGATTTTAAGTGTAAAAAACCACCGTTGGTGACTGTGGTTTTAAAACTTATAGAAATTTCCTTAAAACCGCAGTTTGTAACTGTGGTTTTACAATTTCTCTTAGAACCACAGTTACTAACTGTGGTTTTAAAAGAAATATCCTTAAAACCACAGTTACAAACTGTGGTTTTGCAATTTCCCTTAAAACCACAGTTAGTAACTGTGGTTTTACAATTATTTTTAATCCTCCCCCGTTTTAATAGTGTTATAATTTTAATATTATTTTTAAAATATTTTTTTATCAAAACAACCATAAAACCACAGTTAGTAACTGTGGTATTGCAATTTCCCTTAAAACCACAGTTACTAACTGTGGTTTTACAATTATTTTTAATCCTTCCCCGTTTTAATAGTGTTATAATTTTAATATTATTTTTAAAATATTTTTTATCAAAACAACCATAAAACCACAGTTAGTAACTGTGGTTTTACAATTTCTCTTAGAACCACAGTTACTAACTGTGGTTTTACAATTTCCCTTAAAACCACAGTTATTAACTGTGGTTTTACAATTATTTTTAATCCTTCCCCGTTTTAATAGTGTTATAATTTTAATATTATTTTTAAAATATTTTTTATCAAAACAACCATAAAACCACAGTTAGTAACTGTGGTTTTACAATTTCTCTTAGAACCACAGTTAGTAACTGTGGTTTTACAATTTCCCTTAAAACCACAGTTACTAACTGTGGTTTTACAATTATTTTTAATCCTCCCCCGTTTTAATAGTGTTATAATTTTAATATTATTTTTAAAATATTTTTTTTATCAAAACAACCATAAAACCACAGTTAGTAACTGTGGTATTGCAATTTCCCTTAAAACCACAGTTACTAACTGTGGTTTTACTTACAATTTCTCTTAGAACCACAGTTACTAACTGTGGTTTTACAATTATTTTTAGTGTTATAATGTTAATATTATTTTTAAAATTTTTTTTTATCAAAACAACCAAAACCACAGTTACTAACTGTGGTTTTACTAATGGTGTTGTAATTTTAATATTATTTTTAAAATATATTTTTATCAAAATTACAATTATGTTGTAATTTTCACAAATATTTTTAAGGGAAACTCATGTGTAAAAAAGTATGGGATTTTAGAACTTTGCTTTTCACAAATTTTTTTGTTACGACTGTTTTAAAAATATATATATTTTATCTTTATTTTTTCATATTTTCCTTGAAAATTTGAGAAAATAATTTGGTCTACATGCATTCCCATAAAAATTTAAATTTCCTTATATATTTATGGTAAATAAAATATTTATTTTTTTACAAATATTTTCACATATGAACTAAAGAAAATTATTTATTCATATTATTTTTAAATTTAAAATAACTAAAGAAATTGTTTATATTATTTTAAAATTTTATATTTTCATATGAAAATTAATGCCAATGATTATGATTTTAGGTTATTTATTATTAAGTATGATTTGAATTTATGTCTTGGTTAAAATGTATAATTTTTTAATTATATGAAAGAAAAATAGGTAATGGTTGTAATAATTTATTTAGTTAGAATTTCTTTCATTTATACTTTTGGATGCATTTGAGTTTTATTTGTTTAAATTATCAAGGAAACATGTGAATAACATAATATCACTAATTTGAATTAACACTTTATATAACCTTAAATGTATAAACCAAAGTATAATAGTTCTACAAACATGAAAAAAGATCTCAATGTGTCCCACATGATGGAATCTTTCTCTTTCGTTGTGAACATCTACGGTAGGTGGCCATATTTGTTGTATCCATCTGTGCTATCTGAAAAGTCTCCATCTCTATAGACTGTGACACGTCATCTACATGAGCTGTCGAGATAGATGGAACTGATGGAGGTAGACCTCGACGTACACGTGGAGCTCGATGTCCTCTAGGTACCCGTACATGTAATCGTGCAGCATGAGCTGTCCCCTGAAGAAAAGGTAGAGGTGCAATGGACTCTGTAACAGGTGGAGGTGCAATAGACTCTGTAACAGGTGTGGGTGCAATAGACTCTGCAATAGGTGGGGTGCATCCAATGATATAGATGGCTGAACAGGGTAAGGGTAGATGGTATGGTAGTCTCGGGTCGAGGTGAATAGACTGGTATGGATACATCAGGGGGAGAAAGTGGCGACTCTAATGATGCAGATGGCTGAAATAAAGGAAAGGTAGATGTGACTGGTGGATGTGAGGGTTGTACCAAAGTAGATGCCAAAGGTACATGTCGGTGACCAACTCGACGACCACCTCTCCCCCGACCTCTAATGGGTGGTACCCTAACAGGCGTAATCAATGATGGTGGTCTCATGGATGACACTGAAGATGTGGATGGCTCATGTGTCGAGTGTACGCGATGGTCCTCTCCTATAGCACGTAAAACATCAATAGCAATTCGGTGAGTTTCCTCTAAATCATTTGAAATAGCCATCTATGATACAGCGGTGATCTGTATAAGAAAATGAAACATGAGGCATTTGCACATAATTTAAGTTTAACATTCATTAAAAAATGGTTTTGTATCTCAAATGCTCTCACCAATAACTCAGTGGCAGAAGCTATACTATGGAACCTCATATGATCTCTATGCAAAACAGGTGCGATCAGGCGTCGCGTGATATGTCGATACCACTGCATATATGGATCATAAAAAGACATGGTAGTAATCGCAAGTGGTGCTGTCGCAATACGCTCAGAACGAGTAGCCCAAAGAGAAATATACTGAGCATGGAATGTGACCCAATCGTACTGATGTCGTCCTCGCCTATCCACTAAATGTAGCTCCATATCTATCAAACAAGGTGGAGGTATCCCTTGTTGCATACCAAACTGGCGTAAAACTCGCTCTAGTCTATGCCACTCGATAATATCAAAGCAAATTAGAGGTGACATAGTTCGCCAAATTTCTTCATCAGCCTGACATATAGCCGGAAGATGTGCAGTCAAATTTGCTGTATATGGTTCCCATAATACCTGTAATTTTTTTAAAAAAAATAATTAGTCACATTGGTGGAAAATATTGCAAAGGTAAGCTTACGCATCTACACTTTACCTGATCTTGTGTCTGGGCATCCAATTGATCTCGATAGAATGTCAACACATGTGGTGATGGGTTATGAGACCAAGACAGGGGTACTCTCCACCTGTGGCCCAATGGATCGATTGGAGTGCCTCATCTGGCAATAGATGATCATGTAAACCATCAACTACATCATCATGGACATGTGGGACTACTATAGGCACTGGAGGACGACCGAAATCAGGTCGACCCACATGAAGTCTCTCCCATGACCACAACTACAAAATCAGATAACATTATCAAAATTAGACAACTTACAACAATAATGTGAGTCAATTAATTATAATAGATAGTTATGTCGAAATACCTGTAATAGTGTGATAGGTCCAGAAATCTCTGTGGCACTATCTAAACTCGCACGACATAGCTCTCTATATAAGTATGCCAACACTGCACTGCCCCAACTATAGTGAGAAATCTCAGTGAAGTCTCTCAACAGTGGAAGGTAACATAACTGTACATGTGTGCCAGTCTTGTCTGCGAACAATGCTCCACCCAATAGTGCTAATATGAAAGCACGCGCATAACGCTGTAAAATAACATCATCGACCCCTGCTGGTGGATATGAGAACTGCTCACGCAACCATCGTGCTGATATAGATGACCCTCTAATCTGAGATGGAGGTGGGACGACACCTAAAAGCTCAGAACATAGTAGTGACCAATCTACGTCACATGTGCCAGTGATAGGAGGCCCATGAATACGTAATCCAAGAATCATGGCTACATCCTATAAAGTAACAGTCATCTCTCCAATAGGTAAATGAAATGTGTGTGTCTCGGGCCGCCATCGCTCAACAAGACTCGTGATCAATGGCCAATCTAGTGAAATGTGTCCAACACGATATACACCATAAAATCCAGACTGCATCACAAATCGCCGAATACGAGGGTCCATCTCCCACTCTCGCATGAATGGACATAAACGTTGTCGACATGTCAATACCTGATTAAGCTACAAAAGATACCATTTCGATTAAATAAGAACTTAATTAAGGTTTATGATTATGTTTTTCTATACATCTATATTTATATATACATATATACCTGACCAGAATCCACTAATTGAGACCTATGTCTGTCCTGTAGTGCTAAAATAGAGCGATCTAATGGATCTGGATCGAATCTGCACTCTCTATGCTCCATTACTATACTGTCATAATAAAATAATGTTAATATTATAATTTAAAATATTTATTTGTAACCAATATCAATATCCAGTACAATAATTTAAAAAAAAAAATTGTCAAACACTAATGTTCACATCCAAATATTAAAAATTTCGGCAGAGTATCCCCTATAAATAGGGCATTCTCCAAAATACAAACAACCTGATTAATCAAAATATTTATGTGCAACCAATATTAATATCCAAGTACAATAATTTAAAAAAAAATTGTCAAACACTAATGTTCACATCCAAATATTAAAAATTTCGGCAGAGTATCCCCCTATAAATAGGGCATTCTCCAAAATACAAACAACCTGATTAATCAAAATATTTATGTGCAACCAATATCAGAATCCAAGTACAATAATTTTAAAAAAAAATTGTCAAACACTAATGTTCACATCCAAATTTTAAAAATTTTGGCAGAATATCCCCTATAAATAGGGCATTCTCCAAAATACAAACAACCTGATTAATCAAAATATTTATTTGCAACCAATATCAATATCCAAGTACAATAATTTAAAAAAAAATATCAAACACTAATGTTCACATCCAAATATTAAAAATTTCGGCAGAGTATCCCCTATAAATAGGGTATTCTCCAAAATACAAATAACTTGATTAATCAAAATATTCATCTACAACCAATATCAATATCCAAGTACAATAATGAAAAAAAAAATGTAATAATATGATGTTCGCATCCAAATATTACAAAATTTCGATAGAGTCTCCCCCATAAATAGGGTATTCTCCAAAATACAAACAACCTGATTCATCAAAATATTTATATTACAATTTTGAAATTAACAGCAAAGTCTCTCTTATAACATAAGTATTGTCCAAAATACAAATAACATAATATCAACATCCAAAACCTAGCACCCATCATGAAGGCCCAGCACCCATGTTCTTATTTGGACAAGAACGACGATTGTGACCACTTTGTTTGCACAAACCACATGTAACTGAGGTTTTACCTTCTCTAACATCCATTTCATTGTGCAAACGAGTAGATTTAGGTCGTCCACCTGACACACGTTTCATTGAATCTGCAGGCACAATAACTGGACCAACATATGGTGGCCACTCGTACTCATTGTGTATGGGGTTAAACAGTGGTGCCCAAGTGCTAAAGTACGATTGTATAGTGTAATAATGTTGAACAAATGATCTAAAATCAATTGAACGAAAATGATATGCCGCTAGAATATGACTACATGGGAATCCATATATGAGTATTTTGCCACATGTGCATCCATGCTCACGTAGGTTAACACGATGTGTTCTTCCACCAGATGATGTCTTTTTACTACCCCTACTGGCCTTTACATGAAACAGTCCTTGGAAGTTATCATACAAAACAACCTCATGAGAACCTGCCTTAACAATATTTGCATTAATCTTAGCATCAACATAAGGAGTGTATTGTTCACCTGAAGCAAGTCGACTAGCACCATGTTCTCTTCTTACAGCAAAGTAACTATTAACTCGATAGAATGCCAATTGAACAAATGCGGTGATAGGGAAACTTCGTGCCCCTTTAAGCACACTATTGAACACTTCTGACATGTTTGTAGTCATTATGCCATATCGTCGACCTCCATCATGTGATAGTGCCCATTTCTCAAAGGGAATAGCCTCCAACCAGCTGAGTGCATCTTGATTGATTTTCCCAATTGTCTCCATATGCATGTTGAATTTTTCTACCTTAGTTTCTAAGGCGGCTCTGCATAAAAGTTGTTTCAAGCATTTGTCCTTAAAGTGAGTCATAAAGTTGCTAGCAAGATGACGCATACAAATTCGATGATATGCATTTGGCTCAGACCAACCAAGATAAACATCAGCAAACACAGCCATAATGCCCGGATGACGATCAGAGATAACACAAAGACCCCTCCTTTGAGTTACTCGATTTCTAATACATGCCAAAAACCATCCCCAACTATCAACATTTTCACCCTCAGTTATTGCAAAAGCAAGAGGAAACAATTGATTATTTCCATCACAGCCCATGGCAATCATTACAGTGCCCTTATACTTCCCATACAAGTGTGTACCATCAATAGTTAACACAGGACGACAATGCTTGAAGCCCTCTATGGAAGGATGAAATGCCCAAAAGACTCGCTGAAATACCTCTTCATTTCGCATATTTCCTGGGAATGTTTTAGAAATTACAACACATCCTGGATTGGCTTGCTCTAAGGCACCAAAAAAATGTGGCAGTTTAGCGTATGATTTATAAAAATCACCAAACAAATTAGTTAATGCTTTACGCTTGCCTTTCGAAGCCTTAGTGTATGAGATATGGTACCCGAATATTTCTACAACACTTGCTTGAATGGCAGCCACTGAAAGTGTAAATTGTGTCTTAATCATTCCCTCTATATGGGCAGCTATCAGGTTTGAGTCTAACTGATGATGATCTTGGTTCATGCAAGGATTGACACATGTGTGTGGGCCACTATATTTGTTGATCTCAAATAAAGATGTCCCTTTTAACAACTGTAGCACGTAGTCTCCAAGGACATTGAGACTGTTTAGCTTTCTTGCATCTTAGGACCAACAATTTCTTTGTGGATGACAAAACGATATACTCTTGGTGCGAATTAATAGAGTACATCTTTACAGCATGTTGCAAATCTCCTTTGGAATTAAATATTTGTCCAACTATGAACTCTCCATTTGGATGTCCCATAAGAGTGTTTCCCCATGGGGTCCATTCACTTGACACAACATGACCAATGTTTTCAACATTTTCAAACTGTGGTGATGGTGCCAAATGATATTGCATTGGAGATAATTCAATTGGGTCATCTAAATCCTCTGTATCTGGATTGTTTGACAAGTTACATCTTTCCCCATCAACAGCCACATATCTCATTTGTTCTCTTTCAATTGCCTCACGAACAGCTAAAAAAGGCGAGCTACCTTCCCTATCTTGATTATCATCATTATGAACATCCTCGGCTCCTACACTGTCATCATCACATTGTGTTCCTTCTTTGTCTTCCTCATCCTCTTCTGATCTATGCTCAAAAGTAAATGGATTTTGAACATTACTAGTACCATCATTTTCACCAAGTAACAAAGGCATGCAATTACCAAGTGGTGAATTCATTTGTAAGTCAATAGGTACTTGTTCAACAAATAACTCAACTTCATCCATCCCAAATCTGTTATGCATTTCTAACATTCGAGCTACACCACTATCATTCTTTACTGGGCAAGGTTGGAATTTATTCCCTTTTTTCATAGGATACTTACAACTAAGTATTAATCAAAAATGTTCTTTATTGATGTCAGTGACCAAGTATATCATTTCCAACAGTTGTTCATATGTTGTCCCAAGAGGCACATCATAGGGTTCAACCACAACTCTATCCCCAACATAATCAACATCGGTCTGTGTTCTCACCATTTTCCCATTACAAAAACAAACTATTGCCACCGATAAATTAGACATAGTTTACCTATAGAAGAAGCCAAAAAAATCAAATCAATTTCATTTTTAACCACAAAATTACACAATATAAAACATTACTAATAACATCAATTTGTAATGAAATAACAAATAACAATAATAGGGTATGTTATTAACAATAATCAAATAACAAATAACACCTTAATATCCAAATAATTCAATGTTTTTTATTAATAATATTTTCTTATTATTTATTACCATTAAAATTGAATAAAAGGTTGTTATTTTTCCATTAACAATTAAAATGTCTTTGTTTAAGCTACCCAAATTAAGTGGGAATTTTTTTTTTAAATTTGTTCAAGAATGGATGTAATGTGTACATATTCAACATAATTATTTATAAAAATATTTTATAATCTTTAGGAGTCTATCTCAATCTTATAGATTTTTCCCTCTATGGCCTAAAATATTTATAAAAATATTCTAAATAACTTTCCTTATTCTATGAGGAAATATGATATCACAATAATAAATTATCTTTATAAAGATGATGATTGAAAAATGACACACTCAAATTATCTTTATAAAAATGATGATTGAAAAATGACACACTCAAATCTCATTCATCCTAATAAATTTTTTTAAAAAATATATATATAATAAAAAGTATATATTTTTTTAGAGGAGAAAAAGAAACAAAAATAAATTTAATAATCACTTCCAATTTTATAAAGTTAATAAATTATGAAAACAAATTTAAAAATAATTTGAAAAACTTAAGCATTTGTAATGATGGTTTCTCGATAAATCTAGTAATTATAATAAATAAGAAGATAAAATATTTATTAGGAAGTGTAGAGGCTTTCACTTTTCTTTTTCTGTAACTTTTTGAAGTTGCTTCCATATGTCTTATGTCAAGAAGATTCCCATAAATATGTATTAAACCTAGAAGAAGCAGATTCTTACAAAAAATAATGAGTCATTTTTCCCAATTTTTTACTTTAATGCATAGGTGTTTTACAAAATCCACAAAACAAAGCTTTGTGGATTGTAATAAAAGTAAATGTGAACACCAATGCTCATCACCCAATTGGCTCTTTTCTAACATACAAAGAAGGCAGTAGACAATGACAACCACTTCCCTTGTCGCATGCACATTTATACATTTAAAACCTCTTTTTTTTTCCTATCTAAATCCTTTATAATTTATATATATATATATATATATATATATATATATATATATATATATTTCTTTGTAGTCTTTGATTAATTAATTATTTACTTCCATAAAAAAACTAATATATTGAATCTTATGAGAGTATGGTGCCATTTTCCTCTTCAATTTAATATTCCTCCTTGATTAAGTGTTCAAAATTTGTATGCACCAATTATTTTTTTCTATAAAAATGAAATACATCTTCAACAGATCATCATATGAACACAAAAAATATGGACTAGGGAATAATTTCCAAGAGCATGCAATTGGAATCTATTAAACAATGACACCCCATATTCCACGTTAGATAGGCTTTCCCATAAAAAACATTGATGTTGATCAATGTTGGATTTGTTCACTGATTTTTCCAAGCTAAACCATATTTTCCCTAAAGACCAAAGAAGAAGACTTCAATGAGTAACTGTATATAAAGAATGATAAGTCACAAAAGATATATAAGAAAAATCTTTATTTATTTATGTACTTTTTTTTTTTGAGAAATTGTGGGTTTGATACATTCTTCAAAACCACTTTTAAAATTTTAGCTAATCATCTAGAATGATACATGGATAATTACATGGTAGGAGATTTTATATTTTTTATGTTATGTATGATACATTACTAAAAAGGTATAAAAATAATTTTTTATTACATCTAAATATAGAATACATTATTAAACACATTATGAAAATATTTTTTTGTTACATCTAAATACTAATGGATTTTTCTTAAAAAGTTTTTCTAGTAGAAACACTAATAACATCTTTCACATACTTATCCAAGAAAAGTTAAAAGGAAAAAACATCATCAACAGTTATCATCATCCAATTTCTGATTGGAATTGGCTAAAAAGAAAAATTTACACTTCATGTGCAGGGATAACAGAAAATAATAAACCAAATGATATTGTAGTCACAAATTCATCAGGGGTGGCCATGTCCTGTAATACATCATCATTATTCCAGGTATAATCAAAGCCAAATAGCAATAGACCATTTGTCCCAATTTTGAGGAACTCACTGAAACATATTCTTTTCTAAAATTAATAGTCACTTGATGCATTGTAACTATGTTAATTTCCAACATATTAACTCCATTTTTATAGAAAAAATAATTTTTTTTTTCTCCCTTTCGAAACCCCAATCCGAAAAAACCTTAACCTCTCCAAGTCTCTCTCTCTCCCCACCTTCATCCAATCCGAAATCCATATTTTGGATCACGATGAAGATGAATCATGGGCAGATCGACAGTTATCAGGATTCCGAGATGAGAGGAAAATGAGGCAAAGGTTAGGGTTTTTCGGGTTCCAGGACAAGAGGAATACAAGGCGGAGGAAAGGGTTTTTCAAGTTTTTTGGATAGCTATGAAATTGAAAACAACTTGAGATTTTTAAAATTTTCAAAACAACTTGTTTTCCTCTGTTTGGTTGGGGAGAAAGCTAAGGAAAATGAGTGGGAAAAAACTCATGAACCCGAAAAAAATTTACCTAGCTACTGGTGGAGCTGCTGGTGGGAGCCACTGGTGGGAGCCGCAACCGGTGAGGAAAGAAAATGGAGCTGCAGATGGTGGAGCCGCAGATGGTGGAGCCACAGGAACTGGATTGTTGGTTTCGGGAAAAATCTGGGTCTCCAGAGTAAAAAAACAGGTTTAATGAAGATGCCTTGTTGACGTGGGTTGCTTACGTGGCTTCAAAGGAGTAGTTTGGCAAATACTTTGAAGACCGGATCAGTTTGGGCTTTTTTTTCCAAAGAAATATTACTTTGGCCCTAAACTCGGGGCTTCACCACTTCACCTTCCCAACCGAGTTAATAGTCAATGTCCAATCACAAACCTCTCCCAAAATTAAACTACCGTAACAAGCAAACAATAACACCCGTAAACCTTCCCTATTTCTCCTTCATTTTTACTTTTCTTTCTTATCCAAATATCTCCAAAAAATTATAGAGAAAAAATAAATAAAATAAATAAATATCATTTTTTTTTCTTACTAGGCCATCAAAAGTGGAGACTCGAGGGAGGCTATTAGAGCTTGGAGTTGCCACTGGAGTGCAAGGCAGCAAGGGGTGTACACGCTAGGGCCTCTATGGAATAAGACGTCATTTATACGCAAACAAAACGACGTCATTTTACTGTAAAATGCATCAAAACGATGTCGTTTTAGGAAAAAAAAAATAGTAACAATGAATCGTTCAGTTCATAAAGAACTTATCGGTTTATCCGATTCACTGGTCTAATCGTTGGTTTCGATAGTTTAAGGACGATTTGAAAGATAAATAGTTTAAATGGTTGAACAAAACTGGAATGGTCATTGGTTGGCAGTCGAACTAGCCGTTCCAATCTAGTTTTCAAAGCATTGGTTTTTTGGACAATTAATTAGTAAGTTATTCTTTTACAAGTTTTTTTTTTGGTTATATAACATATTACTAAAAATGGTATTAAAATGTTTTTTATTTATATCTATAACCTAAGTGATTGTTACATAATAATTAGTTCATGTATTTCTATTTGGACGTAGTAATTAGCTCATGGCACCTAGACACTTACTACAATAAATAAGAATGAAAATAATATTAATAATTAAAATATAAAAATAAAGTATAAATAAATTAAAAATAAATTAAAATTATAAAAATATTGGTTTTTGTGCAAAATTCATTATTATGAATATAAAAGAAAATTTGAAAAATAAATTATATGATTTAGAACTAGGATGTGTTGATAGAGTTCATAATTATCATTTTATAGAATGAATATTAAAAAAATCGAAGTTGAGAAGACCCATTAACAAAAGAAAATTAAAAATAACATTAATTTAAATTTGGTGAGCTTTAAAAATAATTTATAAATATTAAAAGAATTAAAATTAAGATCAAAATAATAATTTTATGAAAAAAAAACAAGATAAATGTAAATAAGCTATAAATTTTAGATAAAAGAATGTAGTTTTAGAACCAAAAATTTTTTATTTTATTTTAATTTATTTTTAACTTAATTTAATTTTTATTTGATCATAATTAACTCACTCTTGCCTGAATTTTAATGTCATGAGATAAGGTAATAAACTTTAATTAAAGACATTAGATTGTTACAAGAATGCGTGTCAAGTATATTTGTACATGAGATAATACACATTCATTGTTAAAATATTTACAAATTTTTTAAAATAAAAAATATAATATTTTAAGGGGAAATTATATTTCACCAAAACTTTCTATGCATTCGTCCTTTTAATGAAAAAATTTAAAACACAAATGCCTCTTATTGAAATCCTTATATATATATATATATTTTGTTGATATCCGATATGGGATATCACATTAATGTCATAGCCGCGCCTTTCAGAGAAAAAAAAAAGGATTGTTTTATTAAAAGAAGTTTATTTATTTTTTATGAAAAAATAAAATTTCATTAATAGATATGATCATATATATTTTGTTGATATCCGATATGGGATATCACATTAATACCGCGCCTCTCAGAAAAAAAGTGGATTGTTTTATTAAAAGAATTTTATTTATTTTTTATGAAAAAAATAAAATTTCATTAATAGATATGATCACATCAAAAGGTTTTTAGGTAGAAAAAAATGAATCCAAAAATCATTAGTACCCGTTATTAAGACTCCTTACTAGTATTTTCTTTTAAGCTTGGATAAAAGGAGAGAAGGTGAATGTTAAAATGTACCTTTCTTGATAATCATCTTTCTTTTTTTCTTGGTTTTATTTTTCCACGTCAAATCCACCTTGCAACCATCTACTTTTAAACCCGGATAAAGGAGAGAAAATGTGACAATTAAATGTACCTTTCTTTTTCATGATCATCATCTTTCTTCTTCCTTTGTTTTATTTTTCCACGTCAAATCCAAGTTGAGTCTTGGAAAGTAATAGTGGGCTTTTGTGTTGGTGGGTCTTATTTGTTTCTAATTAAAATAAATACTTGACTAAATAGATGAATCCAAATGCAAAACAAATTAAAATTTAATTAAAAATAAGGATAATTTCATTCACATCCTTTTGAAGTTTTAGCTTAATACAATTAGTCTTCATTGATTTAAAAATTTGTTAAATACCTCGTTTATTTTAAATTAAAAGGAAGATGAGTGAAAATATTAAATGAAAAGAATATGAAAGACATATAATGAAATTTCAAATCAATACAAATTAGGTGTATTTAACCAAAATTTTAACCCAAATGTGACATATACTTACCTAATTATTAAATAGGTAACAATTCATATAACTCGCTTAATAATCAAATATTAGATCGAGTTAGATATGTTTAAGTCTATAATTAATCTTCCATCTTAGCATGTTTAGCATTCAATTGATCTGTTTATTCAAAATCAAATTTTAAATGAGTCAAACACATATTATAGCTATGATCAAGTTAATCAACACATTTATTAAATAAATCAATTCCAATCAAATTCATATTATATAAGTTTACCCAAAAACATGTTTATCAAACAAGTTATGCATATTCACACAAAAACATATGTATTAAACAAATTATGCATACCAACACGAATTTGACCTAAATACAATTATATCCGATCAGAACTTACGAAAAATGTGTTAAAATCAAATTATGTTAGTGAATCGTATCAAATTTTATCACCTATACTAGACTAGTTTCCTCGTTAGATGCAGAAATTCATGTTAGAGTTGAAAGTAATGACAAAAATATTAGGACAAAACCGAAAAAGTAATAGGAAAGAAGCAAGTTTCAGAGTGTGGAATAACAATTATATATACAATAGACCCGAGTCAATTTCCAGATAACCCTATACACCAACGTCTACCACCACCATTTTAAACAGCACTACTTCAGCTTTATTTTTTTTGCAGGACGTGCATTGTTCCCCCTTATACACAGCTCCAACTTCAACTGTCCTGAAGAACCCAGGAATGCGCTTGGAATTAGAAGAAATCCCATTGAAAGAGAAGGAAGTTCAATAACTTCTCTAATATTCTCCGTGAATGATTGTAACATGATCGACCTGTCCCCTTTCCATGCTGCAAGATTGAATGCATGCCCTCTAGATGATCTAGGCCCAATACGACAAACTGTGACTGCATGCCCAAGCTGTTGAATAGAGCTACTAACAATGAATAGGGCACCTTCTTTTGCTTCTAGAATGCAGAACTTGTCCACTGCATTAAATTCCAAATGAACAGGGAAGAAGCTGTTGTACTGGAAGCGTATCACTGAATTCAGATGTTTACTTCTGAAGTGTTGAGCTAGCTGTTTGGATGATCCCCGGAAGTTGCAGTTGGAATGAGGGCATGAACATGGTACGTAGTTGCATGTCACCTCGTGGTCATGTTTCTTACTGTAACTCACTGTTTCTTTGCAGCCATATGCTGTGTTTTGGCATGATACTTTGACTGATTCAAGAACCTTTTCAATAGCCCGGCAACGGTTATAGCCAATAGGCCAGGAGCAGGACGGGCATCTGTTGCTGAGTTTGGTGCAGCAGGAAGAGCATGCTGTATGCCCATTCTCACACTGAATTTCCAAACAAGCATACACAAAAAGGGAAGAAGAAGAGGAAAAAAAAAAACACATATATCAGACGTGTTACTATGCATTCATGCTGGGAACAGGAACAGTTCTGAAATTAATCTGACAAACTATCTGGTTTAGTAATCTCTGTTGGGGGAAGCAATGAAAACATACTTTTGCTAGGCAAGAGAAACCAATGGAAACATACTTCTACAATCATTATTAAATCCTGTTCTTTCAAACTTCAAGCAGGAATATCAGATACAAAGAAATCCATAGTATACTTTACTCAATACAAATTGAAAAATATTTCAAGAGAAAGCTGTGTCGAACTTTAATTGTCTCATGTTGTCTGTGCTAACACGTTGACATAGTTTCTAGCTCAATGTGTACAATCTAATCCATGCTTGCTATCTAAAAAGACTTAATAATACAAATTTCCGATTTGCCTCCTCAAATAATTTATAAACAATCAGAAAATGAGCACATGACAACTTCCTCGCCACAATGAAGAAAAGACCTCCCACCCAAGCCCCACTCCCCAAAACAATAACAGAAAGAGCAACAAGAATAATAAAGAAAGCCAGAAGAAAAACACTGGACATTTATGTCCAATTTACCAAGGGGAGTACAAGAGCTTACATCCATTTGGTAAGGAATTTTTAAACCATAGAACAGTTTCCAACATTTTTTTTTTCAATTTGCAATTGGTGAACAGTTGATTTATATTAAAAAAGAAAAAGAAAAAGAAAAGAACAAAAAGGGGGAAAAAAGACTGAGCAACCAGATTTCTTTAAATGAGTCAAAAGATAAATAAATAAACACAACTGATTAATGAGCATAGATGCATTTTCAAAAGCTAAATACTAGTTGGAGAGAATTAAAACTAACATCAATTAAAATGAAAATATAGCAGCATATTCAAATTACTAATAAGTAGGTATTTGGAACTGACAACAGTGACTCAAATTTACATTACCTAGTTGCTGACCTCTTATGAAACAATAACACTGCTAATTTTACTTCTTGATATTTGACCATGTTAACACCATGTGTGTCTGTCAGATAGGCCACAGTATTTAGGACTGTTCCTTCAATGCTACTACGGCAATCTGAACAATAGGAATAAGAGGAACGCCCAACAACACTTAGTTTACAATCAACTTCCTCCTTATTTGAGCAGGATCAGTCATTCGGAGCTAGGCAAATACACATTTCAGATTTTCCACCACTTCCTAATAGTAGAAGTAACATTATATGTCCTAGAATTACTTGAGTTAAGAGTCAAGTCAAACTAAATATGGATGGATATTCCTTGGGTAAACCAAGTCAACACAAAATTGGATATCCAGATAGAAATTTAGAAGGTTTAATATTTAAGATTTCTGAAACCAACTAGTTTGGATGATGTTGTAAACATTGACCTTTTAGCTAACTCAATGAAGGAGTGGTTCTGAAATAAGCAAGCCTAACTTAATCAATTATAAGGGCTCCACCATTCAGTGAGACATTATCAGAGATCAACCGAAGATATATACGAATCATTAGAAACAAATTCAATGATAAACTGAAGAGAATAGGTGAAAACACGAGAAATTCTCCTGGACTCTCTTTGTAAATTGAATAGTTGGTGCAGTAGCCCTATTCCAACAATTCTGTGGACAATAATATTTTAGACTAAGGGAATTTATACACATGGATTTAGGACAACTGATGGGAAGAGTGTGTTTAAGACACATAAATTCCTCTCTTTATAATAATTTAAGATACCAAGCCCACCCTCCTATTATGTCTCATGAATTTTGTCACAAATGTATCATGCTTTTCAATCCTAAAGCTAATATAAAAATTAAATCTAAATTCAAATTTTAAAATTTCATATATATAAAGAGAAAGAGAAAGAGAGATACATAGATCCGCTTCATCAAAATGAAGCTCCTCACTATCAGCGGGACTGGAATGAGAGGCAGGCTGGTTTTAGATCAGTGGCTAGCTTGATCCTCAACCTCCATGGGAGGCTGGATTTCAGAGATTTCAAGAGAGAGCCTAGCTTCTTCTTCATTTGGAATCAGGCTGGGGGAAAAGAAGTTGTCTCTGGAAGGGGAGTCGAGCAGATCATGTTCAATAACCTTCTCAAGGATTACCTAGGGATTTCCTCATACAACATCAACTTCAACTTGACCAACAAGCTTCAAATTAGGCACAGTAACTGATAGTGTAGAAAGTGAGATTCTATATTCTATAGCCTAAGTGACTGCTTCTGATGAGACAGAAGTAGGAGGTGTTGGAGTTTAAGGGTATGAAAACAAAAGACTAGCCCAAAAGACACAAACAAAGAATAAAATGAATAAAAAGAAAAACTTATCGGTTGAGGCGTGACAAGTATTGTTCTTGAAATAGATCCACCCTCCTCAAAGACGAACTCGATGCACTAGGGTACCAGTGGTCTACCTCTAGGATTCAACAGTCAGATCTCGCCTTGGGTGCACTCTGTAAGCGAGATGTGTACAACTCGGGTTTTGAAAAAATTCCTCCAAATAAATGTATGAAAATACTCCCTGAAAAACTCTCTGAAAAATTGGTATTGATGTATAGAGAGAGGGGTGACCTACTTTTATAGGCCACTAACACAGTCCCAATGGGAATCTACCTGTAATTAGAAGATGACACAAAGTGGAAAGTGATTCTACTTATAAAAGGAATGAGACTCCACTAACACAATCCCAATAGGACTCTTCCCAAAAATATAACATTAATAGAATAAAATAAAATATAATAAAATAAAAAATAATTCTCAATAGGACACTTCCCAAAAATATAAGACTCATAGAATAAAATAAAATAAATTCCCAAAAATAAAAATAGAAATTATTTACACTCTTTCTACAGGAGGCACGTCTTCCTTCAGTTGGCCTGTCATCAAAGGATGTTAGCAAAAGAAGTAGAGGCTCCAAGGCTTGGGTTGGTCAAGCAAACTGATTCATTTAATTTTTGTAAGTGTATTTGTGTATTGGCAATTCCGGGTCAAAATTCCCATTGTGTCTCATAGCTCATACTCTTCAAATCCTTCCTTGGACACTTGCCTTTTCCAAATTGTTTGTGTTTGAAGATGGCTAGAGGAGTTGGTAAGCGCATTTAAGGTATTGGATGACGGCAAACATTGATCAACCTTGTTTTAAACTCTTATCATTTTATTAAAAAATGGAGTGGTTGCATAAGGAGTGTAAAATATAATGTTTAAATCATTTGAATTGATTTTTGATCAATCAAACTTAAGTGTAACAGTTTCTGCTATACCCAATTATTTTTAATCTTCTCTAATCGATCAAACTTTAATCACATCTACATTCCTTCAACTTTTTCTCAAGTCATTCTCAACCGTTGGATGGGTTTTAAAACCCTAATACTTAAGCTTTCAGAAGAAGAGAGGCAGCTGTGAGAGTGAAAACCTAGTTTTGAGCTTCAAGTTTTTCTTACCAAATTGGGGAGTGTTTGCCTTAAGAGAAAATCACTTGTGTTTGAGTTGAAAAACATTTTTGAGTGAGAAATTTTTGTTTCAAATGGGTTGATTCATGGTGTTATTCATCCTTGCTCTCATATTGCTCTCATATTCAACATATTTGGGGTAAAACCCAAGTTTCTTCTTGTGTGGACTCAAGAAGAGGCTGAGATCAAAGCTTGGAGTGGATTCCAAGTATTTTCCAAAAGAAGAAAGGTGGTATCTGAAGCTTAAAGGTTCTAGGCAAGTAATTGGGGAGAGGATAGAAGGCTTGGTCTAGGTAAATCCTAGTACTCAACTAATTTTTCTTCATAGTGGATCATTTGATTGCTTGAGGCCTTGGTATTTTTATCTCTTCGGAGGTTTTCCATGTTAAAAAATTGACGTCATTGTCTCTTTATTCTATCTCATCTTTTGATAAGTATTTCATTAGCTTAGGATGTTTTTCATTGAGTTATGTTGATTGTTTAAATGGAGCATAAGTTGAAATTTGACTATTGGAGCTTTGCAAGAACAAGATATATTTCATTTTTGTTGATTGATGTCAAGGGGCATGTGAAAATGAGTGTGTGGTGATGCAATGTCTTATATATCATGTTTGGGGAGTGTTATTGCATTTGCATGTGACTTGCATTGAATAACTTGTTTGGGAGAGTGTTGTTGCATCCATTGTTGCTAGTGATTTGCTTGTTTGTTCATAGAATTGAAAAAGAAGATCAATTCATAGGAGAAAAACAAGGGAATTGTAAGCATTTGTAAGACACCTTCTCTAATTGTTGCAAAAAGACCTATTCACCCCACCTCTAGGTGTTATCCATATGTGAGATTCATCTTCAATTTTTATATTAAATAAGGATTTAAAAAATACAAAAGAAGGATGAGAAATCCTCTCAAAAACAAAGAACTAAACAATAGGAACCTCCAAAAATACTAAGTAAATGTATACAGCTGGGGTGTATCATAAAGCAGGTGGAAAGTACACACAACTCTCCTTGCTAGCCCACACCATTGGACCTACACATGATAAGTTAATTTTTCACCTAGTCTTATTACCCGCTTGTGTGAGTGCATGTTAAAAAATTGAGAAGCCGGTTGCCATTGATATGGAGAGAGGAGACTGGCCTCCAGCTTGCAACTGAACCTAGATCTACAATTTCACATCATCTCTCCTCTAAAACTTTGTTTTGATCTCGTTCCCTACCATAGATTGATTGGCAGTCCAACTTTCTTTGAATAATTTGACTAATAGATTCACCATTTCCCTCTTCTTTAGTCACCAGTTCCCAAAAGGTTATGGCAATTTTCCATTGGAGGAAAAATTCACTAAAGTCCAATCAAATAACTGATGCTAATTTATTTTTATGAGTTCTGTTGGCTGCAAATTGTATCCAATTTTATCAACTAGCAAACCAACTTTTTCAAAACTCAATTTTCAATTGCATTTATTAATTATTATGAATCAGAATGTTAAGGATCATTCCAACTATTATAAATGTAAAGTTCTTAGCTCACAACAGGTTGGAAAAGTTGCTTTTAGCACTCACAACACCTTTTTTTTTTTCCTTCTTGAATGGCAGAGAAAAACTCTAGATGCACTATTCATTGCAATGGATGTGTTCACTTACGAGGAAAGAATAATTAGCAACAGGTTAGAAAAGTTGCTTTTAGCACTCACAACACCTTTTTTTTCCTTCTTGAATGGCAGAGAAAAACTTTAGATGCAGTTTTCATTGCAATGCATGTGCTCACATACGAAGGAAGAATAGGAGGCAGAAATATTTAAGCTTAAAATTGAGAATCCCTACAACAGTCTGATTGGAAATTCCTTCAATGATTAGTAAATCGTTTGGCCTTCAAGACAGGTGTGGGATGTATATCACCTGTAAAGTAATGGTGAATAGGTCACAAGCAGGATTTTCCAGGATTTCAAAGGGTGAATGGATCACAAACAGGATTTTCCAGGATCGCAAAGGGTCTCGATGAGGCTCCTTTATTTATCAGCATTCCTGTTCATGAGTATGATAAATACTTCAGGTGGATTGGTAACCAGGGCAATAGAAGTTTGCTTGGCTGAGGGGTTCTGGGTATAGAGAAGACAGGAGAAAGAGTGTCTTACCCTTCCTATATGCTGATGACACCATCATCTCTTGTGGGAATAATGTAGAGCAACTAAGATGTCCCAGATGCACCCTATTATGTTCTGAGGCATAATCAATTTGGATATGAATTTGAGAAAGAGAGAGTTTATTCCCATTAGGACAGCGGATGAGATTAGTAGCTGCATTTGTTAATAGGGCAGCAGTGAGAGGAGATTGACCTTTGTCAATAGCATTTTTCTTCGCTTGCCATCATGTTTCATGTCTCTTTATCATCCTAACTTCAGAGAATATAAAAATTTACAATCATGAAAGTGTAAGATAGGGCATTTTAGTGCCCATGAGGCAAGGTGTAAGCCCCAAGGCCTTGAGGCTTAAGTCTTTTGGAACTCTAAAATTTATCATAATTATTAAGTGCATAAACATAATTTAAAATAACAAAAAAACATAAAATGAAAACAGAAACCAGCAGAAAAAGCTAAATGAAAAAAAAAACACACACACACAAAAAACTAACAAATAATGTAAAAACTAACAGATAAATGAAAATAGAAGTCACAGGACAAAACTAAATGAAGATAAATAAATCTGGGTAAAGAAGTAAAATGAAAGTACTTTCAACAGGGTGAAAGTTGAAAGTGGAAGTTTAAGATTGTGACATTTGTGGAAGATGGTGAATTTGACAGAAGGGAATGATTTTCTTTTCCTCAATTGACAGGTGAACAGTTCAAATGGTGGGCAGGCTACTCTCTCTAGAAGTTGATGGCTTTATCCTTATTCTTTCTATCAACTCCTTGAAAGGAAAAAACAGTTCAACCTTCAAGTAGATGGAGCCATTCCTGCACAAGAGCAAGTCCTTGGGACCCTGGTTGTAGATGGGTGGAGAGTTTATTTTCTAGTTTTCCCATGTTTATGTGCGACCTTTTCGGTGTCTCAAGAGAATCTTTGCTTCCTTCAAATAATTATCTTAACCGCAATAGCTTCCTTGATTATGCTATATGGATTCAGGTAACTAAATTGTATGCAGGTGTATCAAACCTCTCCAAACCCTAAGGATTTGGACACAAGGACATAGCTGAAATACAAATGACCAAAATTTCTTCAATGCCCTGGCAGAAATGAGACATCCATGAACATATCGTGTCCAAAATGAGAATATAATCATTTTGATAGATGCTTAAAACTAAAATAGAAAGAAATCAAGTATGGTACAAAACTCTTAGCAACCAGTGACTAGATTCCTTTCTGTTCAATTGGCACTCATGCAAGCTCAGTCCAAAATGGGAATGTCTTTCATGAGATTATAGAAGAGGAAGCCAAAATTGGATTTAGATTTGTCGTGTTTTCATGTTGCCTTTCAAATATGTAATAATTATTTTTCTCCAGAAAACACATCATCAACAGTAAGAAACCCAGAATTTTGCATGACTGCCCTCAATTTCCTTAAACGCACACACCCACCCACCCATTTCTGGGCTATATCATAAACCAAAGGAGTCCAACCCGAAACTGACTCTACCCATCTCTCCAAGGACATTCAAATCCTCCTCCCAACTGTCTACAAGTGCAAAAGCAATAAAACATCCCTACACTCATCAGAATTTCAAAAACCCACTCCAATTCCCCAACTCTCTCAAACCAGGAGCTCCTACCTTCTACAAACAACACAAGTACGCCATCAATGGTAAACAAAAAAGAGATTCAAAAATTTCATCAAAAACAGAAAACACACAAAAGGAGAACTCGAGGGCACGGCATGAAAAATACTGACAAACCTGAAATACGGGAACGCTCAAGGGTTCAAGGCAAATGGAGCAATCAAGCACTTCCGGGTCAGTCAGGATCACAGAAACCGAAGCATCTCTATTAGCCTCGCTTCCCGAACTTGTTCCCTGACCTGGGTCTCGCACTGGCTCCACGATTTCTTGTCCATGTTCATCATCAACAATTTCCACATTCTCGTCCGCGGAATCATCCGCATCATCATCCGACCCTTCAGATGAGCAGGAGCTGTCATGTTCTTCGTCAGAGGACATCCCCGGTTGCCCTGCACCTCCAATTCTAAATCTGTAGGCTATTCTCCGTTCTCTTGCGAGCACCACCTTCACTGGCAAAGCATCGTCGCAATCGTCTTCTGAAAACCTTAACTTCGCCATTTCTCTATCGTGAGACCAACATAGAGAACACTCCGGGGCGATTGAGAATTGGATCAGATACTTCTGGATCAAAAATTCATCTTATTCATAATTCTCATTTAATATTTTTTAGATTTGAGATATTTGATTATCACGCAACAACCACCGCTATCATTTTCGCGGTTTCCAGTCATTTTTTATTTTATAATTATATTCGGTGGGCGTTCCCAAAAAATTAATATTTATTATTTAAACAATAGTTTAAATTGACTTTTAAGTTTGCGATTATTATGCTTGTGGGTTTGATAGGCCGATAATTAGTGCGAAGGGTTACATTTTGTATAATCAAAAAGGATATTATAAGGGACAAAATTACCCTTTTAAAATAGAGTCGGGACTCGAGAATAACTTAAAATTTATTATAAATCATCAAATTGATATATTTATCTTGGTTAATTTTAATTAATAATTATTTTCGTTTATTTTAACTAATTTTTATTTTTATTAATTTTAAATAATAAATATATTTATAAAATATTCATATATTTAAAGTATTATAAATATATAAAATAATTATAAAAAAATGCGTCATGTACTTGGAATCATTATTTTTAAATATATTCTCACTATGATGTCTAAATGAATAAAATATGTTTGAAATTAAAAATAAGTTAATTAAAGGCAACTGGAATCGAGTTAATATATGTGGAAATTTGATTAATTGATAGTTAAGGTTCTATTTTTAGTTCCCACTAAGGAATATAATCCTAAATACCATTCTTGCATTATGCATCCTATCACTTTCCCAACTTATCCTCTAAAGCAAACATTTTTTTTTTTCATTAGGCAAATGGATTTCATATTAAATGTATTAAACTTAATGAGGGTGAAAGCTAGGTATATTCTCCTTCAAAATTAAATTTTTTTTAGGACATCTACCTTTATAGGTTATGTTTGGTTCCCGAAAAGTACTAAGGAAAGAAAAAAAATGTTAAGCAAAATAATTTTCTTATGTTTGATTGTCTTATAGAAAATAATATATAAGTAAGATTAATTAAAAATTTATATATTTTTAAATTATTTAATATTTATATTGGAAAGTGAAAATAAGTAAAATGAGTTTGAGGTAGTATTTATTTTCCCTCGTTTTTTCTTTCCTTCCATTTTTCCTTTCTATTTTCTTTTCCTCGCATTTTCCCTTATATTTTCCGGGACCAAACATAACCAAGGAACTCATTTATGTTTTTTATCAATATGTACAAAATCCAAAAAGCTACCATTTCAAAATACGTTAATTTAATATTTAAAACAACAAACACAACAATTATATTAGCCTAAAAATTATTGCTTAAGTTAGAAAAGCAAAGACAATATTATACAATCCACACACTTGAGTTAGTGCAACCCATACAATAACGAATGAAAATAAAATAAAATAAGGTCATCAACATCAAATCAATAACAAATATTTAATAAATGTCATGCTTGGGGTTGAGAAAAAAATTTAAATTTCAAAATAAGATTTTATGTTTTTCTAGTTTTCCAAATAATGACAAATTCACAACGACCAACTTTAAACAACTTTAAACATTGGGCAACTAAATTTTATGCTAAAAATTTTTAAATAGTCCAAGGTTACATTGTGATGAATACTATCAAACAAATACAATATAACTCATCATATCAAAGATAGTATATACACACTTGAAAACTTTAATTTAAGAAAAATATAAAATTGTAAATAAAAGAAGAATGAATAGGGAATAAATGCTCACCAATTAGTAAACACATGCAAAAAATAAATTGCATTGATAAAGGGACAAGTAATTACTACTATAGATTTTAGATACCAACAAACTATAAACACATGCAAAAAATAATCGTATGAAAAAAAATGGTAAAATTGTCTTCAATTAAGATAGAAATTAAATTGAAACACAAATTATAGTAAAACCACATTTCAAAATTGCTACCTTAGCCTTAGAAGTTATAATTCAGACTTGAGGTTGTTCTCGAGGTGGTGCATGTTATAAGTTTATTTCATATTATTGTTAATTATTAATTATATGGTATTAATTATAAATATTGTATAATGTTAATTGATATTACATTTTGAAATTTTATAAAATCATATTTTATAAGTTTATTTCATAGTATTATTAATTATTAATTATAAATTATATGATTATTATTCATAAATATTTCATAACATTAATGAAATATAGGTTGATGTCAAATATAATGAATAGGTTGTGAGGAGTATTTTTGGAATGAAAAGTAAAGGTATGAGGGCATTTTTGGAATGAAAGAAAAAAAAATATGAGATATATTTGGAATGAAAATTTTGACAAATATGTCGTACTTTTATTAATAGTAGAGATGTGTGGAATAAAAAAAATAGTTTGTAATTACATTTAATAGAATTTTTAATTTTTATTGATATAGCATACTTTCTTTTCCTAAATGAATTAACATCTCAGCTCACTTAAGTTTACTCAATTTTCAAGTTGTATTGGTTTTCTTCTTATACCTATAAAAATGAATAAATATATTTAAGTTATATTTGGCTTCCTAAAAATACTCGGGAAAGGAAAAAAAATAAAAAATGATTATTTTTTCATATTTGATTTAAAGTAGGTCAAAATATTGGTAACTCTACCTTTGTATAATGTACAAGACACTAATACGAGGCTTATCCCATTGCAACATAATAAATACGATTACACCGCCACTA
Organism: Vitis riparia; assembly: GCF_004353265.1. Lineage (NCBI taxonomy): Eukaryota > Viridiplantae > Streptophyta > Magnoliopsida > Vitales > Vitaceae > Vitis > Vitis riparia. The sequence continues at coordinate 7,212,310 of NC_048447.1, read as the reverse complement.
TCATCATATCGCAAAAAGTTTTGACCCCTATTACTTATAAAATACAACCCAAATATAAGATTACTCACATATTACTAGCATAATGATCATTATCCCACATTAATCACATAATAGTTGAAATAAAAAAAAATCATTCCATAATTATTACATAATGGCTTAAGCCTTCAAGATGGACATAATGAAAATCATTTGAGGCAGAACATAAGTGATACCTTCATTTATTAGCTTAATAATAGATCCATCAAAAGCAACTTATGAAAAAAGCCTCAACCTCAAAACAAGGTATAAAAAACAATTCATTCTTTATCTATTATTTTCTCACTTCACTCCATAACTAACTTAATCATTAAAAAGGGATTAATTCAACATAGTCAAACCCTTTTTATTATTCTATCTCTAAAGGAAGAGGACATCTAATTGGAGCCTAACTTAAAAGGGGCACAACAAGTTGGCATCATGGGAAATAAACACAAAAGCCATCACTTAATCAACTTAGTGATGGTCAACACTCGAACTAATAGTAGGTGGCCTTGTGACAATCCCCCATTATTACGGATCAAGAGTAAATGGAGAAAATGGAACAGAGGTTCCAAATAGAAAGAGAATAGATGATGCACTAACTCAAGGAGTTGAATAGGTGTAGTAAAGAACTCAACCATGAAAACATTCGACTAAAAAGATAAATTCATGAGATCAGTTGGCATCCAAGCCTTCTCAGTCCATAGCCATCCCATTAAAGGTAAGTTAGGGAAACATGGCATAAAAGGAATCACTTGTTTGACTAAGAATCCACCAACTCCAAACAGGCACGACATAGTCCCACATCATAAGGGAAGGGAAGAGTGCCCACTAGGCCATGGCTAACGAATCTTGTATGCTTGTTATACCTTGTCAAGCCTTTGGATTTGTAAGTAGTGCATGACATCACCTCTATTTCGTTCAACAAGGCTACCATCAAGGAAGAAGCACTTAAGGAATTTGTAATCAATTTGTAATCCTTAAATTTAATATGTTTAATGGGATTAGCAACCCATTGGAGCTTCTATTATATCTTAAACAAATGATGATTTTAACACAAAGAAATGACTTGCTACTTTGAAGGTCTTCCCACATAGTTTTTAGGGATTGACCTCATGTGGTTCCCCTAATCACCATCTAACTCCATCTTGAACTTTGAGTAGTTGTAAGCTATCTTTACCACTTAGTACATCTACTTTGTACAATAAAAAAAGAGGTTAGAAGCCTCATTCCAAGTGCAGAAGACAACTAGAGAATTGATACAAGCATAACCAAATGCAAAAGTCCATTCCTGTGAAACCTTGCTTTTTAACCAAAATGAGTTTCAATTAATTAATTAACTCAATTTAGAAAGACAATTCATAAACTCATATGAAACCTTTCATTTTTACCAAAATTCTCTTGTACATACTTATGAATAAAAACCCCATTTATACCTTAAACAATGTGCCACTTAGGAATGTGAGCTTGAACAAGGATCATTAGGACTTATAGGAAAATACTAGCTCTCTCCAAATCTAATTACGAAGTTGATTCAATATTCCACTAAAGAGAGTCAACTGCATTATAATATTTTACATTATTACATCGAGATAAGAGTTAATTAAATCTAATTTTCCTTCAATTTGTTACCTATTATCCAATGCATGCAGACTCCCTATGAACTAGTGTCCATAATCTAATGAGGAAGATGCTATAAACCTTTCAAAATTACTTTACCATCCCCAAGTCTCAGTTCCTCCTATTATTGTAAGGAACCTTAAATTACTCCATTCCCAAGCCTTAGATCATTAAAGTGCATGCAATTTGTTCCTAGGACTCTCTAGTTTAAGCACATTAGAAACATGGTATTCAAAACTAATAATAGAACCTAAATCTAGAGATATAGTTACATGCCTATGATTTGCATGTTCCCATATCAATTCTTATTGGTGTCGAAAATTCCAAATCTACAAAAGATCTCATAAACACAATAATCTTCCACCCAATCACTTCTTAAGTTTAGACACTGAGATGGTGGAAATCACTAAGTTAGAGGTTAGGGTTCTCTCTTTGGACTGAAGGAAGAGAGTGAAAAAATTCTGAAACCTTTTTAATCCCTAAGGGGATATTTACAAGTTTCCTATTAGGCTTAAGTGACTTAAGTTTACCTTGGACTTGAGTCACTTAATCTAGCTTTAAAAGGTTGTTAATTGATTAATTAACTAATTGATTCAAATTAATCAATTAGCCCAATTTAGAGATATTGTTCACTAACACCGTGTAACCTTACATATTTACCAAACGTCTTTATATACATAAGTGAACTAAAAATCAATCTAACCTTCATAAACCATGTCATCAAGGTATATGAGCTTAAGTGAGGACCACTAGGACCCATAGGACAACATTGGTTTCATCATAATCCAATTTTGAAATTAACTCAACATCATATTATAGAGGGTCACTTGCACTCTAGTACCTTGTATATATTACAATAAGACACTAAATGTTTGAGTTTGTGACTTATTATTATCCATTGTATATAATATCTCCATAACTAGTGTTTATAATCTAACAAGGTGAAAGTTATCAACATTTTAAGATTACCCCTACCATCCTTGAGTTATCAACCTTCTATTATCTAATTAAATGACATATTCTAACTTGCAAACAACGTATGACAAATTTCACTAAAGGAATTACTGTGATGTTGTAGATTTCATGATTACACGTCCTTAAGATCATTGAAGGAGACACGCCATCTCAAAATCCATGAGATATTATAGTGCCCCTATTGAGAATACCTATTGCTATCGACTTTCATTAATAGTTACTTAGTCCATAGGAAATATATGATCACTTTAAGATCTCACTCCTAGGTCAAAACCATTAAATACTGAATCACAAGAACTATTCTTAACTTGTTCTTTATGTTTTAAATTATATTTTAAAAATAACTTTTATATATATTATTTTATTTTTAATCATTTTTTATATTAGTATAACTATTTTTTTAAAATGGTTATAAAAAAAGGAAGTGAAAACAACATATGTTTTTTTGGAAAATATTATACTTTCTATTTTAAAAATAAAAAATTATTTTCTATTTTTTTGGTTATCAAACGTACTTTTATTTTTAATTTTTTTGTTTTAGTGAATAAAAAACTATTTAAAAAACATTGTTAAATAAAATCTTATTTTCTGTTAAAAAATTATCCAACATGTTTTTGAATATACAAAACAATTTTTTTTTTATTTTTAAAAACGAAAAATAGTTTTCAAAAACAATTTTGACCATGCTTTAATTTTTCGAAGTAAAAGAGATTCATGAATAATGCGTTGGAAAACATATTTTTGAAATGGGTTCTTAACTATATATTTTTTTTATTATACTTATCGTTTTTAAATTTTACTTCACTTCTCCGATTTACTATATAAGTCTACTGGCGATAAAGGTTTATCGGCCCAAGAACGACACCGTTTTAACCCAACCAATAACAGTCTTATTTTCCATTGCTTTCCCGCAGTTTCTGAGGAAAAAGGAGAAGGAAAAGAAAGAGAGAAGAACCAGAGATGGAGAGGAGCTTAACTCTAACGTATGCAGCGTCAGCCTCAAGACCACTATGCTTCAATCGCAGTCCTTCATCATCATCGTTATGGCTTCCAAGCACTAGCAGAAGCAGTAGAAAGGGAAGAGCCGTTTCAATGGTTAAGGCATCCTCTGCCTCGAGACCGACCCTCGCTTCGAATTGGGATCTCTCCAGTCTTCAGTCTGCTTCAGCCCCCACTTGGATGCCCAGATTCGAAGATCTTGACACCACTAACATGCTCCTACGCCAGCGAATCGTGTTCTTGGGCTCTCAGGTTTGCCCCGCAGACTCTTTCTCTTTGAAAATTGAGTTTTAAAAAGTGGATTTTTGAGATGGGTTTTGCGGACCCTTTTTTCCTTCGTCTTTGCAATTCTTTTTCTGGGCTGAAATGCCAAAATAGAATGAGATTTGAGATGGGTCTATCTGGAACTTACATTTATTTATTTATTTATTTATTTTTCCGGCTTAATATTGAATTCTTGAGGCGGGTTTTGCTGATTTCCCAGTGAGAAATTAAAGGAAGGGAGAATGAATTTGGGTTTCTTTCTATGAAATTTGATTTTTCTGGATTAATATTATCTTTTGAGATGGGGTTTTGTTTATTTCCTATGGGAAGTTTAAGGTAAGGTGACGCTTAAGATGGTTTTTGCTTTTCCATGCACCAGCTGGTTTTTCTAGCTTAAAGGTTGAACTTTTGAGATGGGTTGTGGAGATAATTACTCTTTAGCATTCTTTTGAGGATTTTAGTAATTGTTTGTGCTGATTAATCTTGTTTTATATATGCTTTACAGTTTAAAGCTGGAACTTCTGAAGGCAGATTTTCTGTGCTCCTTGTTTCTATTATCAATTAAGTTTCGTATGTATTGAACCATGAACAAAGCGGGTTTTCAAGTTTTGGTTTTTTTATTGATGATGGTCAGGTGGATGACATGACTGCAGATTTGGTCATAAGTCAGCTCTTATTTTTGGATGCTGAAGACCAGGAAAAGGACATCAAGTTATTTATCAATTCACCTGGTGGCTCTGTTACTGCTGGTATGTCTAAAGGGTCCATTTATTGAGCTTGATGATCATTTTTTCTTCTAATGTATAACTCTATATGTTCATGGTTATCAGAGCTAATATTGAAATTTGTTCTACATGCGCACTTCAAAGCATGTGAAGTACCTCTGAGACATGACATAACAAGAGTTTGGTGTAGGGTATGCATTCAACATTCCTATTGGTCAAATATGTATTTGATAGGTGTAGTATTCAACTAAAAAGAGAAGAATAAACTCTTATTTCATTGTAACATAAGACTCACATTGGACATTCTATCTTAACCATACACTTCAATTTGGACCAGGGGATACTACATAAAGAGAAAGCAAATTATTTAGTCATATCATGTATCCTAAAATCTGGGGATTAAATGAATTTGAGACTTAGACACACACTTGCACCCGACCCTTGTACCCAAGTCCAAGTAGAACATACTAGAGTTGTTCAGTTGTTGAATGAAATATGCTTGTGAACAGATGGCTTTCAGCTTGTTCTCCAATCAAATAATTGAAGCTTGAACTACACTCCCAGGATTGTCTGGGAGTGTAGTGAACCCTTTGCAAAGAGCAGTATGGAACTCCAGAATGGGATTAATAAATGCTAGGTAATATAATAGAAAACAATAAACAATATATTATCTTGTACATGCATCGACTAATGAACTTGCGGCAGACCACAAACCTGATTTTAAGGATAGTACCCTTCACTAACCATTATTATGTCTTCAATCCACATGAATTCACCAAATTTCTTGACCTAGGAGAACTTAGATTCACTAAGTTGTAATCATCTGCTGCTGATTAAGATACAAAACCACTTTCAATATCTTACCTATCAAAAAAAAAAAAAAAAAAAAAAAAAAATGAAAAGAGAAAAAAAAACCACTTTCAATATCTTCATGACGAATTAATGTGCTCTATCTTGTAGGCTTGCATTTTCATTTTGATCGAGCATTTCTTAGTCTCATTTACTGCTAAGAGTGCCTCAAAACCGTTTTCTTGCACAATTTCTGTTTAAGTTCTAGCATTCCCTATTACAGTAGCTCAAAAGTCTGCGCTTTCCAAGCTGAATAAAATGATTATCAAAGGCATAGAGAGATTAGATTTAAGAATGAAGGACTTGTTCCTCAAATCATTATTTGCTTGGTATATGGTGTGGCAGGAGGATGCAGAGATTTCTTTGTTAAACTTCATTAGAGGGTCTAGTCTATGAGATAGTCTTTTCTATTTTTTATATTCCTTTTTCTTTTATGGTTGCCTTCTTTTCTGTCAAGTTACTTCAGTTTTCCCCCTTTTATTGGCTCTTTTAATAACCTTCTCTCTTGTTTGCCTATGGAAAAACAGATATAGAAAGTAAAACCAAACATCAGACATAACCAAATTTCCACTCAAAACTTCAACAAACATAATGGGGAAGAAAGTAAAACCAAGGAGAAAGAGAAGAAAAAAAATAGAAAATCTTAAAACTTTGTTAGGCTGTTGTAGAAATCCCACTTTGAAAAGAAGATAATGGAATCTCAAAATTAGTATGAAGATAGAGATAGATAAATCTTGGATTCTCACTAAGGCCTTTGAGGAGTGTCATTAAGGAGATAACCGAGTCTCACTATTAAATAATGCAAGGATGCAAAGATCATGATGATTAATTGTGCTCTTGTTTTGTGGCAATTAACATTATTTGTAGGCTTTAGACAATTCTAAAAACTCAGCAAGACAATAAACTGGAAGTTTTACTAATAAATAACCTATTGGGACTTTAATTCTTTTTCTATCTCTCTTAAACATTCCTAATAATGAAATTAAAAGAAAATAGAAAGTCTTCAGAAAATAGAACTTTTTAAAAAATCTCACATAATCAACTATTTCTAGTATCAACTGCCAACAACCTAATTGTGCAAAAGTGCCAAAGCTTCTTCCATTTTGAATAAACCTTAAGGGTCTCTCCTCATCTCCCTCTTTCTCACACGCACACACTCCATCTCTTCGAACCACTTCTATGCAATATTATATTCTTAATCAGAAGATCTTAAAAAAAACACACACACTCACACATGATCTCTACTCTGATATAATTGGTATGCTGTAGGACAGCCTGTCTGTCTTACCACTAGGCCATGCCCTTTTGGATTTCTCTTCAACATTAATAATATTTATCAAATGTTTGTGAAATGGATTAGATTGTTCCTGGTATTTGGACATGTGTGTATGTATGTTTGTGGTGTCTCATGTCCATCTCTCTCTATGTGTGTGCATCCCTCTCAGTAACAAATGCACAGAATGAGCAATTTTGTTCAGGTGACACTGTCACCTTTTTTAAATTGTAATTGGGATTAATATTATGTAATGCTTTGATCAGAAGTGGCTTTGTAATAGATATTTTTTTAGCCTTTTTTTTTTTTTGTTTGCAATCTAAAATTATTCATTGTAGTCTTTTCCCTTATTTAATTTAGTACTCGGTTCTTCCTCCTATTCTTTCTGAAATGTAAGATGCTTTATACTCATAATTTGCTTTATTTTTTATTTGATTTCTAATTCTGTTTTCATTTAAACAAGATTTTCTGCTAATTTCTTTGTAGCATATTTCTAGCAGAACATCGTTTTAGTTTTGTTTCATGTGCTTAGAGTCTAATCTACTACTCACCGGTCCCAAATTTGGAGGGAGGGTGGGATTGGGTTTGACAGAGAGCTGAAACATTTTGTGGACCTTGTGATGAAGAATCCTTTAGGTTTGTGATTGATATGCCTTTAGATAGAGCTGAGTTGCAGAAAAGTGTGCATTTACACTTATCCGAGTAGCTAGGGATAAGGTTTTGTTGAGTTTAGTACATTCAAAGAACTTTTTGGTTTGTTTTTGATATCGTTTTTCTTCTTGCACTTACTGCTGCATGTAGGATTGGGAATATATGATGCGATGAAGTTGTGCAAAGCTGATGTTTCTACTGTTTGCCTGGGGCTTGCTGCATCTATGGGTGCCTTTCTTCTTGCTTCTGGTTCAAAAGGAAAAAGGTTTTGCATGCCAAATTCAAGAGTGATGATCCATCAACCTCTTGGAACGGCCGGGGGCAAGGTAAATGCTTGGATTCTTTTGTTTATTTTCATTGATCATGTTCAGAAATAAGAATTTTCTATCCTTAGATACAAGGCTCGCTGTACTTTTTCATGATCATATTATTTGGAATGATGCTAGATATTGGTCTTATACATTAGAATTTGAGTCATGATGCAGCACCTGCATTGGGTTAGTAGCTGCAGGTCTAATGGATAAATCATAATGAATCCTGGATGCATTTTCTGTCTCCGCTTTAGAAAGTTGGAGAAGAAGAATTATGAGACTAGGAATTGGAAAACAAAAGTACATGGACTTGTTTCATCACCAACCCTTCTTGAAACTGAGACCTATGAGAGATGGTACGGTTTCTTTAATTCCAAGGGAAGTTACTGGATAGCTTGAAGGAAATTCAGTTATATGGAGATGACTATGGAAGACAAGGATGATTTTGGTTGTTTGGAGCTCATTCATGAAAGCTTAAAAGAAATGGAGGCTTTGCAGCTAGAGATGGTCTTAGCAGAACCTGAATGTTTTCTCTCCTTTCTCTCAGCATTTAATGGCGAGTATCCACTACATGATTGAATTGCATTAAATCAAGCCTAAACATGAGCCATGAATCAGCAGTAATCCAACAATGGTTCATGGTCTTCACAGCTCCACAAAATCCACTTATTCTCTTATCTGCTTCCTTTCGAAATCGGCTAATGTTATTCTAGGTGTTGATAACCCCTGTTTGTAAGCTAAAGTACATGAACTGATTAGCTATTAGAATAGTTGTAATCTGGGCAGTGATAGATATGATGGATGTGTAACACTGATTTTGAATGGATTCATTGGTTGGGAGGATTTCCTGGTCTTAGAGAATTGTTATTCAGGAAAAAAAATATTATCCTTGTCAGATGGAGTCAGTTTCATTGGTTGCTTGATTTGTTTTTAGTTTGCCTCTTTTATTTATTTTTTTGCCTTCTTATTGCTTCTAATTTCAGAACTCATGCACCATTTTTTCTTTGTATTTTCCTTGTCTTTCTAGTTTCTTTTTGTTTACATCTTAAGAAAGGACTATTATAGATTACACCATAGTGAAACTTTCATAGGAAGCATTAGCACAAGAACCTTTTTTTGTTGAATAATTTCTATTTGTGTTTTCTGTGATAATATAAAAGATATCAGTTATCCCCACTTTTAGTTATGAAGATCCATACAAAAAGCGTCAGTTGGGTAGATTGCACCAGTACATCCTACTCTTTTTCTTATTCTATCCTTGATCTATTTTTATTAGACCTGAACCAAATGATACTTGTAGGAGCACAGTTGTGAGGCACCATAACAGAATGAATGTCATACACTTGGTTTCAAAAGATTCAGCACTAGGGCTGAAGGCGAGATTGAAGGTGTGGAATAAAGAAGTTTTTGGTAATGCTGCTGTCCAAAAAGAGCTAGCATTGAAGCAGGTGGGTTTTTGGGATTCTAAAGAAATGGATTCTCCGCTACTAAGGAGGAAGAGGCAGCCAGAAGGGCAGCAAAAGATGAGTACTGTAAATGGGCTCTTATAGAGGAAATCTCTTGGAGGCAAAAGTCTAGATAGATTTGGTTGGAGGAGGGGGATAAGAGGACTAAATTTTTTTCCCAAAATTGCAAATGCCCATAAGTGGAGGAATTTTTTTGGCTAAGATTAAGGTGAATGGGGAGTGGCTTTTAGAGGATTTCAACATTAAGCAAGGAGTGGCCCAGGCTTTTCATAATCTTTTGTTTGACATGGGGGAATGGTGAAATTCCTTAAATGACATTTCTTTCATGACTTTGGAGTTTGGATCATCATGAGGTGATGATATAGGACAACCCTAGGATGGTTGCCTACACTCAAGGGTAGGTGGGCTAGGGTTTTATTTTTAAGGTGTAAGGAGAGGAACAAGGAATAAATTTTATGGTAGAGAAAATTATAAGATAAGAAATAGAGAGAAAGAAGAAACAATGAAGAAAAGATGGAAAACCTTAGAGTCTCACTAAGGCCTTCTAGGAGTCTCACCTAGAAGAAAATCAAAGGAGTCTCACCATTGAGGGTTGCAACCTTATAATGAAAGAAAGTATAATATTATTCATCAAATTCATCCCTTTGATTTACATTGATTAGCCTATTTATAGGCTTCTCTAAGAAATCCAAAGTCTACTAGGACTCTAATAACTTATTATGATTCTAATTTTAATTATAACATCCAAAGTCTACTAGGACTCTAATAACCTATCATGACTCAAATTCTAATTATATTATAACTAAACTAGCTAATCCTAATTAGACTCCAACAAATACCAATCCCAATTCAATTCTAATTAATATTAATCCTACTTAAAGTTTACTTAGGTCTTCACTTTCTTCCTTGAATAAACTTTAAAAGGCTTTCCCCCATCAGGTGATGGGCTTAGAGGGGTCCTTTTCAAAGGAGGAAGTGTTTAAAGCCTTGTCTGAACTAAATGGGGACAAAGCTCTTGGTCCAGATGGTTTTACTGTGACTTTTTGATAATTTAGTTGGGATTTTGTGAAAGATGAGGTGATGGGGTTCTTTAGAGATTTTTTTCGCTTGAGGCAAGTTTGAAAGAAGCTTAATTGCCACCTTCTTGGCTTTAATTCCAAAGAAAGGGGGTGTGAAGGACTTGAGAGATTTCAAATCAATTAGTTTGGTAGGTGGTCTTTATAAGCTCTTGGTAGAGGTGTTGACAAATAGATTAAATAAAGTGATGGGAAAAGTGGTGTCTAAGTTTTAGAATGCTTTTGTAAAGGAAAGAGAAATTTTAGCTGTGACCCTTATAGCAAATGAAACAATCAATTCATTATTGGTGGACGGTTTTAGTGGTGTCATTGGTAAGTTGGACATTGGAAAAGCCTATGATAATTTCAATTAGGCTTTCTTGTTAGCGGTTATGGAAAAAATGGGTTTCGGCAAAAAATAGATTTGATGGATACACTGGTGTATATCCCTAGGAAAGTTTTCAGTGTTGGTCAATGGGACACCTTTCGGTTTCTTTTAGAGTTTGAGATAAGGGGATCCTCTTTCGCCTTTTTTGTTTGTTTTGGCCAGGGGGGTGTTGAGTTACCTATTAGAGAGAGTTGGGAGAGGGGAGGTCTCACATCTTTTGTTTGCAGATGATACTTTGGTTTTGTGATTCATAATATCAATTGGTTCACCTAAGTTGACTACACATGGTTTAAAGCACTATCAAGGCTTAAAATTAATCTAGAAAAAAGTGAATTGATTCCAATTGGAGGGGTTACAAATGTAGATGTTTTGGCAATGAAATTGGGTTGCAAGGTGAGGAAAATTCCTTCTTTTTACCCAAGATTACCTCTGCGAGCCCCTTATAGATCTGAAGCAGGTTGGGATGAAGTGGACGAAAAGTTTCATAGAAGACTATCGATGTAGAAAAGATTATACATCTCTTAAGGAGGGAGACTTACATTGATTAGAAGTACTTTGTTGAGTTTGTCAATTTATTTCATGTCTTTGTTTGTAATCCTAGAAAGGTTAGAATGAGATTAGAGAAGTTTTAAGGGAACTTTTTTTTTTTGGGGATGTGAGACTTCAGAGAAAAAGTCTCATTTGGTTAGTTGGTCTATTGTTTGTATGGATAAGAGAAAAGGGGGCTTGGGTATTACAAGTCTCTCTCTATTGAATCAGGCCCTCCTTGGCAAATGGAGCAAGAGATACGTTTTTGATGGGGGATCTTTTTTAGAGCAGATTATAGAGGGGAAGTGTGGGAGGGAAGGAATGGGTTGGCACCCTTGTGAAGTTAGAGTTGGTTATGAGGGTTGGTGTTTGGAAGGAGTGAGATCTTTTCTTTAGTAAAACCTCTTTTGAAGTGGATAATGGCAAAAAGGTTAAGTTTTGGACGGATAGATGGTGTGTGGAGGAGTCCTTGTGTAATTCCTTTGTCTCTTTGTATGCATTCACTTTGTCAAAAGAAGTCTAGGTGGTGGATATGTGGAAAGACTTAGGAGGGAAAGGGACATTGGATCTGTGTTCACAAGGCATTTTAATTTTTGAGAGTTGGAAGTTGTTGAGACCTTTTTTTTTTCCAATGTTGTGAGGAAAGATGGTTAGAAGGGAAGATAATAACAAGGTGATTTGCATAAAAGCCAAAAAAGGATTGTATTCAGTCAAATCTTTCTATGCAACCTTGTAGGTGGGGAGGGTGGTCTTTTTTCCAATGAACATTATCTAGAATCCATGGGTCCCGTCTAAGGTGAAATTTTTTGCATGAGAGGTGAGTTGGGGGAAAGTTTTGATTTTAGACAATCTCTAGAAGAGAGAGCGATCACTAGTGAATAAATGTTATTTGTGCAAATTGGAGAGGGAATCTATTGATCACATTCTTCTTCACTGCTCTAAAGCAAGGATTCTTTGGCTCCTATTGTTCTTCTTATTTAGTGTAAATTGAGTGATCTCTTCCTCAATAAAAGATACATTTTTAAGTTGGCATGGCATCTTTGTAGGGAAGAAAAAGAAAAAAGGTGTGGAAAACTGCCTCCCTTTGCATTTTTTAGACAATTTGGTGGGAGTGTAATCAAAGAGCTTCTAAAGATAAGGAACAAAATGATCAAAATTTTTTTTGTTTCCATATAATCTTTCTACTTGGGTTAGCATGTACATAAGTAAAGCTCAATGACTTTGTTTGATTTGCAGAGTGGGTTGGGTCTTCTTGAGTGTCTTGGGTGTTTTTTGTATACTTTAGATGAGGCCTTCCTTTAGGTGCTACTTGTATATGTCCTGTGTACTTGGGTGTACTTTTTTCTGTTACTAATTTATATTTAGCTATCTTTACCTATCCAAGAAAAAAAAAAAGAAAATTGATTCAGCACTAGGTTGATGCAACATGAGGAGTAAACCTAAAGGTCATCAAAAGGAGATGACATGAAACTATCTAAAGATTTTATAGTACTTAAAGAGATGATTTTTAATTTAGACTAAACATGGGTATTTTATTTATTTATTATTTTTGTTGTTTTTATTATTATTTCTGTTATTATTATTATTATTATTATTATTATTATTGTTATTGTTATTGTTATTTTTTTTGGGTGGGTGGTGTGAGGAAGTGCAAAAAAGATTTTTTATTATAATTAGGTGCAAAAAAGATGCAGATGCATATCAACTGCAACCTTCAAAATTTGAATATAAATCTACCATTTTCACTTTTTACAATTGCAGGAAAGCTTTCAATATAAGTAGGGTAGTCAGGGAAGATTTTTTTGGGTGGGTGGTGTGAGGAAGTGCAAAAAAGATTTTTTTATTATAATTAGGTGCAAAAAAGATGCAGATGCATATCAACTGCAACCTTCAAAATTTGAATATAAATCTACCATTTTCACTTTTTACAATTGCAGGAAAGCTTTCAATATAAGTAGGGTAGTCAGGGAAGATTTTTTTGGGTGGGTGGTGTGAGGAAGTGCAAAAAAGATTTTTTATTATAATTAGGCGCAAAAAAGATGCAGACGCATATCAAGTGCAACCTTCAAAATTTGAATATAAATCTACCATTTTCAGTTTTTACAATTGCAGGAAAGCTTTCAATATAAGTAGGGTAGTCAGGGAAGATTTATTATTATTATTATTATTATTATTATTACTATTATTATTTGTGGGTGGTGTGAGGAAGCATAAAAAGATGTGCAAAAAAGATGCAGATGCATATCAAGTGCAACCTTCAAAATTTGAATATAAATCTACCATTTTCAGTTTTTACAATTGCAGGAAAGCTTTCAATATAAGTAGGGTAGTCAGGGAAGATTTTTCTTAGGCATTGACATCAAGGGCTCAAATTGAATTACGATTCTGAAGCACTAAAATACAATGTATGCCATTTGGTGGCCCTGCTAAGGGAGCTTTTTTTACATTTTTTTTTTCTTTTTGTGTTGAAATGATTACATTATCAAAATTTAGTTTTTCTTTTAGAAATTTTTTTGGATAAGAAACAACAATTTTATTGCATCAAATTATGAAGTACAAAGAAGAGTGAGAAATCCTTTCAATAAATATACAATCCTCTATACAAAGAAGGATAAAAAAGGCTGATAAGTGTATGTTGGTTTAAAAGGTCAAATCTAACTATAACTCACATAATATAGAATCTTGTACAAAAGAAATCATGTCTTGCTCCATGTTTTGCTAATGCATCTGTTGCATTTTTGCTTAAGCGATGAGTCCAGGAGAAGGAATATCATAACTCATCAAACTTTCATCATCATCTTTCTTTCTTAGTCAACCATGATATGACAATAGCATAATCACCTTCTACTAGAAAATTAGAGAAATCTAAAGCTTTGGCCCATACAAACCCTTCCCAAAGGGCTAGAATTTCTAGCCTTAATTTGTAAACCCTGGCCTACAGTTTTAGAGAATGTTCTTAACACTCTGCCACAATGATCTCTAATCAACCCGCCAATCCCTAATTGCCCTTGGTTGCCTGAAGAACATCCACCAAAATTTAGCTTAACAAAACCACTATAGGTGGTAGCCATTCATTAGGTATCTCCTTAGTTAATTTGTGGTTCTGCAAATGAAGTTCCAATCTAGCAAAAGTTTCACTGTTGAAGTCCATAGTGAAAAAGAGAAATAAAACAGGTCCCAAATTGCTCCTAGAGTCCTCTACCCAATCCTCAAAAGTACTTGCGTTCCTTTCCCACCAAATGATCCAAATCAAAGTGAGACTGACAATAGGCTAAGAGTATTGTGTATGATCATCCAATATTTTACCATGTAGATAGCTGGTGGGAGCACTAATATTTGGTGCTAAAGTTTTATGCCTCTATTCTTGATGCCGTGAGTAGTGAGGATCAAATCAGAGAAAATTCAATGGAATTTCCTTTGAGGAGCAGTAATCTAAAATCATTCACTTGTCAAGTAGTGGAGTTTGGGAGTTTTTCTGTGCTTATCATGGCTTTATTAGGGAAGTAGCTTTGGAGATTTTGGGCTGAGCAAGATAAGTTGTGGAGGATGAGTATTTAGACTAAATTTGGGAGGGAAACTGGCGTTGGGCCTCTACTTTAGTCTGACTAAAATGACTTCTTTTCCTGAAGGAAAAGCAAGCTGGGAAGGGAAAGTGGTTAAGGAGGGGCTGGGAGGGGTATGGGGTTGGCTTGCGGAGAGCAACTAGGAAGAGGTGGAAGCTTGTTGATGAAATACATGCATTGTAGGGGTGGACAGTCATGCATTGAAGGAGATTTTCTTATGGTTTTGTTTGACATTGCCTTGCACAAACAAGCTTGGGTGGTGGACATTTGGGAGGGGCATGGTGTTCTTAGTTATTGGTCTCCTCCCTTTTGGAGAAGCTTTAATGATAGAGTTGGGAGTGGTATATATTTTTCTTCAATTTCTCCAGTCAGTTGTTTTGTGAGGATGCAGCTATAATATGGTTTGGATGATAATGATGAATGGTGCTTTCTCTGTCAAATTTTTCAATATAAACCTTTTGTCTTAGGTGATCAACATCTTTTTTGGCTAGGGAGAATTGGTCTCATTTTGTGCCATCTGAAGTGAATTTTTTCACTTGGGAAGCTCCGATGGAGAAAAATCTTTCTAGTAAGTTTTAAAAACAAGTGCTCCTTTACCATCTGAAGTGAATTTTTTCACTGGGGAAGCTCCGTTGGAGAAAAATCTTGCTAGTAAGTTTTGAAATCCAGTGCTCCTTTACTATCAAGTATTGTCTCTATAAGTAGGATTAGGAATTGGGTATTCATATCCTAATTCACTGTAGGTTAGCTAGAAGGTTGTGGATGTGATTTTCTTTATTTGGTATTTTCTGAGCACTTTCAAGGTCTTCAAGGGGCCTTTTGCTGTAGAATTACTGATGAGATCTTTGTCTGGAGAAAGCAAAGAAGGTTATGGAGGCTTGGTCCTTTGTGTGTGATCTGGTCCACTTGGAAAGATAGAAATAGAACAAGCTTTGAGTGATGAAAATTCAGAAGGGTTGGTGAGAGCATCTTTTTAAATATCTTGTTTTTTTGGTCTGCAATTTCCCTGGATTTGAATGTTGAATCCTTGTCAGACCTTATTGACAGGTAGGAGTGAGGCTTTTGTCTTTTTCCTCTCTTTGAAGTGCTCTGTATACTTCCAGTGCACTTGTATTGCACTGCCTTTTTGTTAGGAACCTTTTGTAAGTCTTATTTTATTTGCCTATCCATCAAAATATTAGAGAGGGGAAAAGCAAGCCCGGATGGAAGGGCATTGTATCAATTGCTTGTTGAAAATCGATCTGGAGATTGAGTTAGAGCAACTGGCAAGCTGAGCAGTTGCATGAAAAAACTGTATAAATTTGGTTTCCTAGGTTCATGTAAGTTTGGGCTTTTGGGTTCAACTAAACCCCAAGTCAAGCCTAACCCAGAGGGTCTCTGGACACAGTTTGATTGCCCTGTGTCTGGCACTTAAAACACTGAATTCTTGCTGTTGAATGTGGCACTGGAGTTGCTAAATGTGGAGACTTTTGTCAAGATTATAAGGGTTTTGGAACAACTAAATATGGATTAGGGTTATTTAGTGGCTTTGGTCCATGCAGTCTTGGAGTTAAGCTCTACTACTAGTATTGACCCATATATTAAGCCAGATTTCCAAACTAGAACTTTGTCTTCTTTGTCCTAAAGCAATATACCCCAATCTTGCCCCTTTGACCTGTGAGCATGTTTGCAGACTAGAATTGAGGGCCATTCGAATTGTCCAACATATATGCAGTAGAACTGCGTATTAAACGGTTATTACCAAGGAACCTGGTACCCAAGCATGACTCCTAGTTCTTCCTGGGATATCATATTACACAAACATTAAACTCATTTTGGACAGATATCAACCCAGGATGTTAAATCTGGCACAAATTCAACTGCTATTATCATCAGTCAAGATAAATGCAACATTTTCAATCAAATCTCAATCGAGTACTTTTTTGCTGTTACTATTTGATCTTGATTCTGAATCAAATTGGATGTTGGTATTCTAAGGCTTGGGTGTAACCATGCAAATGAAGCCTGCCTATGGGATAGGCTAGGTTGCAATGCTGTGGTCTTTTTAATTAGATGTAATCAGATTGGATAGGCTAGCGTGAGCAATCTGAAGATTCGTTCCCTGGAAAGTAATTGTTTGAGGAATTAGAGGAAAGAGATTACTGGTGAATAAACCCTAGTTCCTCTTATCCAGTAGCCATCCACTTTTCCATAAATTGCCTAATAGTTGGTCACAACTGGCCATGTGACCATAAGAAAATAAATTAAGGTGAAAAACAAATCTTGTTCATACTGTCAGGTTTTTTGAACAGTGTAAAGTATTTGAAAAACTGGTTTAAATCAAATGGTTAATAGCCACCCCACCAGGCTGATTTTTTGCTTGATCTAGCAAATGGGATCATGAAATGTTAGTTCCTGATTTCCTGTGATGTTGACATGCAAGTTGAAATTGGTTACCAGGTGCACCAGACAGGGTACAATTAAAGAAGAGCCAAGCTTTTTGGTTTTCCTTCTTCCATGTAGTCACCTAGTTCCACAAGGGAATTTAACCCAAGTGAATAACTATCTTCTGTCCTAAGTTTTCATTCTCTAGTTTAATCTTCTCTACAATTTTTCAGAAAACATTGTTGCACATGAGAGGTGAACTTTGTTAGACCATCAAGCTGGGATAGCTGATGAAACTGCCATTTGGAAAGGTTGCAAAACTACAGCTGTGTTAACTAACTACTTGATATAAAGTGATTTTACTTAAACATTTAAAGCAGTGCCTTTGGAATTTGGTTTCTTGTTGTGAGGTTGTAAATGATTTGACCCTACGTTCTTCAGGGTGACAAGAAAAAAAAAATGCAAAAGTAAATGAACAAAAATTTTTGCCTGATAATTTTATGGAAATGATTTCCTTTAAAATGATGAGCTATTTGATGAATTATATGAAGTTAGTTTATTAAATGATTGTGCTAGATCCCCTTTAAATGGAATTTGCAGCCGAGAGATTTCCACTGCTGAATATGGAACTGTAGTAGATATTTTTCTTCATTTTTTTTAATCTTGTTAGGAAGCATTTTGGCTTATGTTTGTGTGAAGCATTACATGCTAAGAGCATGTTTGGAATGTTGGAATAGAAAATGGGAATGAGAAACCAATTCCATTCTCATTTATTAATGTGTTTGAATTGTTCTTTAGAATGAGAATAGGAATAAAAAATTCAGTGTTATGAAAACCAAATCTCCCTCTCACTAGGATTTTGATTCCTCTCTTGTACATGGGATTATGATTCACTTCCATGCCCATCCTATTTTTATGTGTATTCCTGCATACCAAATGCACCCTTAGTGTATTAATCAGTGTAGAAAGGAGGTTTAATCCTCATGTTTCTTGTAACCAGGTGGGACTCTGTTATTTCTAACACAAGGTTTATATGTGATTCCAGGCAACAGAGATGGGGATACGAATCCGAGAAATGATGTACCACAAAATTAAGCTGAACAAGATACTGTCAAGAATCACAGGGAAACCTGAACAACAGGTTTTGGACATCAAATAATACAGTCTTCTATTTCTCCTAGTATCCTGTTTTGGTAGTTCATTGTGAAATTTCCCTTATTTGTTTAGTTACTTTGTCCATTATTTGCAGATAGAAGCAGATACTGACCGTGATAATTTCATGAATGCTTGGGAGGCAAAAGAGTATGGATTGATTGATGCAGTTATTGATGATGGAAAGCCAGGATTAGTTGCACCCACCGCAGATGCAGGACCTCCTCCAAAAACGCGGGTTTGGGGTCTGTGGAAAGTTGAAGGGAGTAGGAAAGCCAAACAGAATCTACCCTCAGAGCATAAACTTTTGCAAAAAGGGCACCAAGGAGGTGATGATGAGAAAGGCACAGAACAAGAAAAGGAAGCATCATCACCAGTATGAGGATGAAGCCAGGAATATGGTTTGTTCACCTTGTAATGTTTTACCGCTCACTGCAGTCAAATTTGCTAATTGTTTTGAGTGGCTTGATCAATGCGAAGCATTTAGAGAAATGGAACAATTGTGAGGGATCCTTCACACTTACTGAGTAGAAGTACTTAAGTCCCCCATAACTTAAAATTTTGCTTTTTACCCAAAAACAAAATACACTATTTGTATTAGTGCATGAAAATTTTGTTGGCTCTATGCTCTTGTAGTTTCATTGTAACAACCACAGGGATGCTGCGTGAGCTGCTTTTGAACTTGATAAATGGAGACCAGAATCAGCCCTGAGGGCCAGGTTTTTTTCTCCTGTAAAAGGGCGGGGCAATTCTCATCAACTTCTAGTTAATGGGATTATGGGAGTGATTAGGATTGGACATGCTCACCATCTCCATAGCTGGAAAAGAAACCAAGGAAAACATAGACATGAAAATGACTGGGAACCAGATTTGATGAAGAGAGAAATGTATAAATACTGTAGTTAAGGTTTTTATTTTCAGGAAATTTTTTTACCATTAACCACTTGACTTGGTTTTTGTTTCATGATTCATTAGCCTACTTCCCCTTCGAATGTATAACCAATACAGCGTCAGTATCAGCGTTATTTACATGGCTGCATTGGATTGAAACATCTACAAATTATAGACCATTTCGGTAAGGTTCTCAAGCTCCATCAATTCAGTTCCACTGCAGTGGTGTCTGAGAGCCATCTGGGCAAGGCAAACCAACATTGGACCATCCGATTACCTTCAAGTTTATGATCTGATCCACCAAAAGATGCTCAAGCTCATTGAGCCTTACCCTACTTCTAAGTCCATTTTAGTAAAAGCTACAACGATTCATCACTCACGTCTGCTCATTTACAGTTTACCTAAGTGGTGAAATGATGTCGCAAACTGCTCTGAAAAATTTGTTCTACTTTTATTATTGAGAATGCAGAATACCCAGAATATGGTCCTTAAGGTCACCTGAGAAAGACGTGGTGACCATGACATGAATTCCAGAGGGAGCCAACTAACTCACATGGAAATTTGGGTTCCCTTCTGATTAATAATTTTACAAACAATTAGATGTTACATGAAAAGAAACAAAAGGGTGTTAAGAAATGCAGCTCTTCAAATCAAATATAAGCAAACCCATAAAGTTGCTTGATGTTGATGCATTAGCTTCAGCAAAGCAACACCAGAATATCACTTAAAAATCAACCCCATGCGATGGAATCTCTCAAGCTTCTCCTTTTTCCTGCAATAGCATATGCTCACCTGATGCAGCAGGTGATGATGGGCAACCATAATATGTAAAAACCCAAAGTTGTTTGTCCATTTTTGCACTGTTCAAACTTAAGCAGCATGGCTAAGTTTCAATCCTTCAGATGGAATTGACAGAGTCAGCATCGCTGGTTTCACTGTCACTGCTGCTGCTCCTCCTCCCACTCCCGCTGCCACTGCCACTCCCACTTCCACTGCCACTGCCACTCCCACTTCCACTTCCACTCCCACTCCCACTACTTTCACTCCCACTGCTACCGCTTGAGCTAGAAGTCTTCTCCTCCCTGCCCTCTGCATCCACCTGGGCTCTAAGGGCTTCTGCAGCATTAGGACCCTTATCTGCTTCATCATCACTGACATCAACATCAGCAATCTCATCATCTATGTCATTTTGCTGTGGCAGGTTGATATCAATGCCGGTGTGGAATTCCCTTTCGGCGACATTTTCTTTTTTAGCTATTTGAAAATTATCATTGTCATCATTAATTATATCCAAGTGCTCCTCCAGTTCATAATTCTTAGGGTTTGGTGATGTCACTGATGGATTTGGACGGGAAGGTGGGTAATCGACAACCTTCCCATTTTTAGCTTTTGTGCCTGGTCAGAGAGACAAAAAGGTTATTACATTGAACAGAAAAAGCATGTATACATGTCAGTATTCATGAACATAGCAAATTATTAAGAACTGAATTCCAAAATGAAATCTGGAAATATTGATTTATTGTTCATAGTTTCATTTAAATGCAGGAAAGTCTACATAAGAAAACGGCAAAGTTGGTCAAACAACATTCTTATTTCTTCTTTTGTTCACCGGGGGATGACATGATAAAAGAGTATTGATTCTTGTGAGGCATTTTATTACTGAAAAAAACTACATGGTCAGAAGTGCACACACTCATCTAAGTGCAGATTACTCATCAAGACACAGTTGAACACAAGATAGCAAAATTCAGACTCAGTCAAATTTGAATTAAAATAGTAATACGTTAATTCATTTCAATAATTTTTTCATCTAAGTCGGAAAATTTTGTATAAGACTAGGTTAAATTTGAAACCACTTAAAACAATTAAGAGTGCATGAAACAGAAGTGAAATGTTTTCTTCCTCTTTGTGTTTTATAATTCCGTCAAAAATCAGTATCCTAATCTTAAATTGTTAAACTAAGATGCGAGGGTTATTCACCACGCTAAGCACATGTGGGCATGCACTCACTAAATTGATTCATTCAACCCCATGGTTTCAAAAGGAATTACTAGTTACTCCTAGCCTATACTTTTTTTTTTGCCTATGCTTGGCATTTCCATCTCTCACTGTGTATTTAGGTGGATCAGCTTCATTCAGGTAAATCCCTTCCCAAGCAGTTAGCCTATGGAACTGTCAAAAAGCAATTGGTTTAAAATTCAAAAAATGTCAGAGCATGGTCACTTTCTCCATTTTGTTTTGCTGAATCAAGACAGTCCACTCTTTGTTTGAGCTTAACAGGGCTTAAGCCCATAACAATTTTATTTTGTGTTTTCCAGGGGTTAAAGGGTAGTGTATCATTGTTCCATCAGTGCCAGAATATTAATCAATAGGCACGCATTTCTTTCCTTTCTAAATCAATTCCCAGCTTAAAAGACAAGAAGATTACTGGTCAACCTGAGAAGCCAAAACTGTAGCTATACAATCACTAATAATAATAATAATAAAAAAATAATAATAATAACAACAACAACAATAGCATCTACAATAATAAAGTTAAAAGCAACATACCTAAGCTCTCTGAGTTGCCAATATCAATACGTTCGACCTCAACCTGTAGAATTACAATAAGAAAAAGTCCCAACTTATCAAAGTGGGGTGGGTCATTCTTCACAGAAACAGAACATAATACAAGGCAAAAACAATAAAATTGTTTCCTATCTTTGTTTTTTTCTCAAATCTCAAATTACACAGTACTAGAACAATCAAAACTAGCAAAAAATTATTAACAGAAATAGGAGATAAGATGTAATTCATGCAATATATGGACAGGAATTAACAGAATAGCCAGACAGAATTGCATTAAACACAGAAAAAAAATCTGGTAAGAGCACAAACAAAAACAATCTCCCATTGTCAGGAATATGTATTCAACCCTTGGATGGTGGTGTTGCTCTTTATCAGAATAAAATAGATGTCCTGCAACCTTAAATCCTGCATGCAAGTAAATAACTGGAAGAGCAAGGAATCAAATTCATAACGCTCTCACAAGAATCCAAATTTGCCCACCCACTGTTGACAAATGCAGAGTAGACAAGGTACGTGTTTCAAACATGGGCCTAACAAGAGCAGCAGCCACAAGCAGGGGTACAACTTGATTCTAGTTAGATTTTGTACATAAACCTAAACTAGAGAGGTCTACCATATAGGTTGGTTTTCCTTTCTACTAACTTAGTGTGTCTTTTGGATTTCTAAAACCTAAAAATAAGGTTATTTCATGTAAAGGACATAGCATGATGAATGGTAATAAGAATCTAGAAGGCTTTAGCAACGCTCTAAGGTTTTTACATCTCTTTCTTTCTTCACTTCTTTTTTCCTTATTTTTTTAATATGCATCTTTCCTTTTTACACCCTTCCTTTTTTAGGCTCCCATAACCTTGGTTTCTCATTTCCTTCCTTAAATATTACAAAAAGTATATCACTGGACCACCCTTATTTGATTGTTGAAAACTACCTTAGGGTTTTCCCAACATAGTGAAATGTGTACCATCCCACCCCACAAACTGGTGCTACTCAACCCAACACTGATGTTCTAAATCTTCAGTCAAATGAATTCAAGTTTCTATTTTGACTCGAATCAGAGGGTTTGAGTTAGAGTTAGATAGCAACATGGGAAATATTTACATAAAATGAGAAGGCAGCAAATTAATCTATTTGAAGCAAAGATTAACAAATGACTGGAATGAACAAAATGGAATACTTCGTTCTAACCTACTCAACAAGATGCAACATGAGCATCAAAGTTTAATAAGGACACAAGGTGTTTTACATGGCATCCTCTGTAAAACCAAAATATGAGATAACCATACACTCATGCATGTTGATATTGGTCATCGGGTAATCAATAGTAAAGGGAAGAATGCCTAAAAAAAATGAAGAGAAGGATTGGAAGAATCTGTCGACAACTTAAAGGAGAAAAAACTTAGGCATGTAGAGATTTGTCACTAGATGCCCAATATGGTAAAAAGAAGAATGAGAAGAAGCTGTTGGCATGCTAAAGAAAAGGAATAAACAACATAGGAGAGTACTTGTTGCATATTTTTCAAGACTGTTAACACCTAAATTATCCTTGATCCACTTGTCTCTAATCTCAAGACTGGTAACACCAAATTGATCCTTGCACCAAATGACACAGGAAGTTACAGCCCACTAAGGGGAGAACAGAGTGCATCTCACAACCTCCAATACAAACAAGACCAATCAGAGAGAGAGAGAGAGAGAGAGTACATGCTCTGTTTTCCTATCAAAATCAAATTTAAAACCATAAATGGCAGATAGTACAAAGTCAAGACCAAAATTTAGCTCACAAGCATAAATAGAACACGACCACCAGCTCAATAGAAAGAGATATTCTAGAACTTAAATTTTGATTTGTCACTTATGTGATTGATCTCAGAAATGTGACCAAAATCACATGCAATAGGCAATAAATAAATCACAAGAAAGAGACACAGGAGGGGGTGGGGAGAACTATGAGCATGTCTGATATGCCACTATCTGGGCTGGAGTCAAAATCAAATTTAAAACCACAAATGGCAGGTAGTACTAGCTCACAACCAAATTTTTTTGCTCATGATCCCAAATGAAACAAGAGGACAACCAAAATAGAAAGATATGTTTTAACAGTTGTTTTAATTGTTGTTAACGGGTGATTGATCTCAGAAATGAGACTAAAATATTATATGACAGGCAACATATAGATCACAACAAAAAAATTTGTACACAATCTCAAAAGGACCAGCTGGCACACCGTTTTTCAGACTGCTTGTATCGATCACCAATATTCTTTTTAAGTTATTCAATTCTTTAACAAGAAATATGCTTCACATGGACTAAATAAATTGAAATGCACCTTTTTTTTAGTAAGTAAAAATGAAGCAAGTTGAGATAAATTTGTTGTGAATATGCTGATCTTATCCATATTATTGCATCAAAAAAATCTGCTCATGGATTTACAATATCAATCTCTAAAATACCCAAGTCACCTTTTTATTAAGGGAAAAGAGGCAAACAGAAATTTTAAAAATTGAAGCCTGCACAAACCAGCCCATCACCCCAACCAATAAATCTGACCACTCTACTTACTCTCACGAGAGGTAATTGGATAATAACTTCAGGTAAGAAAGGATATGTAAGGTGAGGAGCAGAGAGCATGCTGGGCGTCTCTAGTTCTTGCTTAATAAAGATAAAAAAGAATAAAACACTAGTTAAAGGCCGTATCCCAGTTATCAGGAAAAGCCACCTCGTGAATGAAGAAATGTGCATGCGAGCTTATGCACTAGGTGCAAAGAATTTATTGTTTCAAATATGTGTGTGTGTGAATATATATATATATATATATATATATATATATATATATATAGGCAATAAGAGGGAATGCCTTGATAAAGCCTTGGAACAAATACAAAAAAGTACACCCAATGTATACAATAAGCGCCAAAAGGCAAAAAAAAAAAAAAAAAAAGGGAAATAAAAGAGAAAACAAAAACAAACCTCCTTATATTGAGCATAGCCATTCAACAAAGCCTATCATGGACAATGATTGATTCTCTACATACAGATTAATCCGTTCTAAATATATATGAAAAGACCTTCTTTTCTCTTGTAATCTAAGTCCTAATCCTATCCTATAACTAAGTAGCAAGACTTAAAGTTTAAGTAGATTAAATAGTGTTTAGTAAAATAATTTAATACCTCGATTTAAAGTTTAAAATAACTTTTTAAGTATTAAGTAAAAATAGTTAATTTATTCTGAATCTCCAATCTTTTTTGTCCCATTTGCCTACATCTAGTGAGAATATATTTTACAACCATGACTTTACATCGATGACTCATTTTTTATAGTAAATATTTTGTGATTATCTTATATATCTACAATAATTTAAATATGAATATTTAACAGACAAATTTCTTGCTTAGATTAGTAAAATTAAATATTAGTTAAAATTAATGAAGGTAAATATAGTTAAAGTTAATAAAAGTAAGTATGTAAATTTAAAGGCTTAAAATAAATTTTAAGTTGACTTTATCAAACAACCTTAATACTTATAATAAAAATCAAGTAATAAGTTTTAAGTCAACAACTTTAGAATAATTCAACTTAAAGTCAACTTAAGTTATTAAGTAATAAGTATTCAATTTCCAAGCACCCTCTCAAATCACTTTCATTCTGCTACTCATAGGTATGCAATGCAACACCACTAAGCCACAAAAATGATAATGCATATTGAAACAAAGGGAAATACAGATCTCACATTATAAGTTAAGACCATAATCAATGAATGCAATTGAGTCAAAACTCCAAAAAGGCAGCTATATTCATAGTTCTATAAAAGAACAATTTGAAAACTTACACACCCTTGGACTTCCATTCCTACTCTTCTTTCATTTATTTTATTGGAATGGACATAGCAAAATCAAAATCAACCTAACTTATTCAGATAAAAAGCTTACTGGGACTGGATGAGCAATGCTTTTATTAAATGACTGAAGTTTTGCTCCTTTCCCAATTGGTGGTGAATAAGACTCAACCGGGGGGACAACTGAAGTAGTAGCAGCAGTAGTGGCAGCTGCAGCTGCAGATTCACCAGGTAGCCGTACATGCCTTAACCGCTTAACTGCTCGGTGCAATCGCTCCAACCGAAAAGTCTCACCATCAAAGAACAAAACTGCATCATTTTCCTTATAATCCTCACTACTGCCCTCGAATGTCACTTTGGGTTTCCCCGGTTGGTTGTTATGAAATTCTACCGTAACCCTATTTTCTTTGTTCTTGTGTAGTGATCCCGGTTGGTTCTTATCAATTGAAGCTGGTTTGAATTCATCTGAACAAGTTCAAATATAGAATTATCATTCCATACAGCTGAGAAACCAGAGGGGAAAAAAAAAACAAAACAAAAAAAGAACAAAAATTGAAACCTTTCTATTTTCCACTGTTTTAGGTTCCAAAAAAAAACAGAACTTACAATGCAAGGATCATCACTACATGTAACAACTCAAAAATCTTTTTATTTCTCAATTTTCTGGACAA
Organism: Vitis riparia; assembly: GCF_004353265.1. Classification (NCBI taxonomy): domain Eukaryota; kingdom Viridiplantae; phylum Streptophyta; class Magnoliopsida; order Vitales; family Vitaceae; genus Vitis; species Vitis riparia. The sequence continues at coordinate 7,186,149 of NC_048447.1, read as the reverse complement.
TCAAACAGAGCAAAGAAAAATGCTCGAAAATGACTCAAAATATGGATTCATCCACCCCTCTCCGAGAACCAAACCAATCCCAAATCTCAGATGTTATGGTGCATAATCGCATCTTTTTTTAGAATCCAAACAACATAAAAACAGAAAATTAATAGCTTCATTTTTCTTTCGCTCTTTCCCGACAATTTTCTAGGCTTCCAAACAGAGACAAATGATAATCGGAAAACAGAGACGAAAATAGAGAAATACGATGACTTACATCGCAAAGTGCAGAACTTGGTAGAGGAATGGGGGTCCTTAAAGGAGGAACCTAGGGTTAGATCATACCAGCGATCGGACTCAGGAGCAGTGCTGGGTTCGTCTTTGTTGTTGATGCTTTTGTTCGCCATTTGAAAAGCAAGATTGAAACCCAAGAAATCTAGGGTTTTGAAGGAGGCGTGGATGGACAACCGTTGTGATTTGCAGAGGGAGAGAGGTCGGCTTCGTCTTTTCGGTTGGCAAATACTGACGCATGTCAGCGAGTGTCCGTACTTTCATTTTGGGCCCCACTCTCCCGTGTGGTCGACCGGCCGCTAAAAACTTGCCAACTCAGCATCAGAGGTTGATGCTGGGCCCAAATAGCTTCTTCGGAGTTGCAACGAATTTTTACAATGCAACAACAAAGAAACTTTAGGCCCCCCTCTGAAAATGTCACTTAAAAATAATTTTCAAAATGTAATTTTTGAAAACAAGTTTTAAAAATAATTTTTGGTAACTATTTTTAAAACAATTATGAAAAATATGTTTTGTAAAGTAAAAATCTGTTTAAGAACTTGAAATGTTGTTAAGTTATTTTTAATATTTTAAAAATAATTGTTATATTTAAAATTTTATTTTTAGTTATTATACATATTTATATAATTATTCTTTAAAATAATTCTAAAAAAAAAAAATAAAAACAGTTTAAAACAACTAAAAGATGTTTTTTAAAAACGCTTTATTTTTTGTTTTTGAAAATATAAAGGAATAAAATAATTTTCTGATTGTTTAACGTGTTTTTTTATTTTTTTTATTCTAAAAAATAAAAAAACTATTTTTAAAAATAGTTATCAAATGGACCTAATATTTCATGTAACAATAGTTTGTTATGCAATTAAAAAATATTTTTAATCTTTTTTTTTTTGTATTTTCAAATATTTGTTATAAATAACTTTTATTTGTAATTTATTATTTTGAATCATTCTCCATGTTTATATAATTATATTTTAAAATATGATAAAAAATAATTAAAAACAATTAAAATATGCTACTAAAAAACGCCATATTTTCATAACAATTCTCAAAATCCTATTTTGGAAACAATTGAGGGCCAAAAAAAAAAAAAAAAAAAAAAAACTTTTCTTACCAACACTTCTCACATTCTTAATAGGGAAACTATTTTTTTAAACTCAAAATTGATTGTTTCACTTGTTTAAAAAAATAAAAAATAAATTACAAGTATAAAAAATATTAAAAATAAAATATTACATGTAAAAATTATTTTTAAAAAACATGTGGAACATAGAAACATGTTGAGAGTATTTCAAGTTCTACTTTTCTTCTAAAAACCATTGTAGAATTGTTTTTAAAAATTGTTCTCAAAAAATATTTTTTGAAAACATTTCCAAACAGGTCCAAGTCTCTTCACAAACTCATTTATAGGTTCATTATATTCATGGGCAGTGAGCCGCCATCGCACTTCTCTCCATGCAGTCATAGCTCCCCCACACCCTTTCATTCTTTACATTTGGAGCCATCATTGCCATTTATCATTCTTGCTTATGCTTGTGGTGGTCTCGAAAGGGATTTGAGGCTAATAGTGAACCAAGAATATTGCTTATGCTTTTGACCTAAAGATAAGTGAGATACCAAGTAATGATGGAGATGCTTTTGGCCGAAGGATAATTCTTAAACTACACCAAAAGTATCTCAACTTGGCTAGAGTTGAAGCCTTCTCAATATACACCAACATACTCTTAGAGATATTTGACTTTTGGCCCTCATGCTCCCACAATGCATTTGCTGCAACATTGGCACACTCAAACATTTCAAATCATTGAACTCATTAGAGGCCTAAACTAAGATATGAATCGAATCTTGGTTTCACTGACCTCTTTGGTGCTTAGATACTTAGGTGGTGTTTGTTTTTTTACTTAATTCTAAATAGAAATTTTATACTTAATAGTATTAACTATTAAGTTGCTTGTTTTTTTCAATATTTTTTTTATTAAACATTAAAAAGTAAAAAAAAAAATTCAACATATTATTTTTTTCTATTTAGAAAAAGTTAAATATTTTGGTTTTTTATATTTAGCAAAAAATTTATAATAAGTTATGAAAAAAATAGAAAAACAAATAACATAAAGTTTAAAAGCAAATTGTTTTCAGTAAAAAACTGAAAAAACAAACGACCTCTTAGTTGACATGGCTATCGGCTTAAAAAGAGAAGACTAGATACTTTAAAAATAGGAAATTTAGAATTTTAGAAGTTAGACTAGCATAATTGAAATTAAAAGAACACCAAAAACTAGAGAAATAAATTGGAATGTATTAATGCAAATAAATTGGAATTAAATTTATAATTCCTTAGGATCATTTAAGGGAACACTCTATTTCATTTCCATACAATATTATGGTATCTATCATAAGAATATCTATTATCATCTGCCTTAATCAATAATGACTTAATTTGTAGAGAAAAAAAAAATGTTTTAAGAGTTTCAACTTTCACGTTTCAAGCCAAACTTACAATGGATCAAATTATTTGAACGATGTACATTTCATATGACAAGTCATAATTGAAAGTCTACTCATTGCTTTTTTTTTTTTCTCTTTCTCCCCTTCCTTTGTATCACCTTTTCCTTGCCTTTTAACACCTGACCTTTAATACTTTTGTTTTTTAAAATGTATAATATATTTTTTTTCTCATGAAACCTCTTTAATTTCATTTTTTTCCCCACTTTTTCATCTTTTCATATTTTATTGATTTTAATCATTTTCAAACGTATTAAACACAAAAAGCCAACATATAAGAAATAATTACTGAGAAAATTAAATATAGAATGAGAAAAAAATGAAAATACTATCCCATAAACAATAGACTTGATAATTTCAAATACTAATTATAGTAAAACATATAAATATAAATATACAATGAACAAAAAATAAAAGTATTATCTAACGAATAATACACATGATAATTTTAGATATTAATTATAGGAATACATTTGATAATTTAGAATATAGATTTAAAAATAATGTTTTATTATTTAGAGGTTTATAATATAGGATGTTTTGTATTAATGCTAAATACAAAATTTATTAATTTTTAAATCTTATTACATGTAAATAAAATAATTTTTTTTCATATTATTTTAATATTTATATTATTATTTATTTTTAATTTAATAATTAGTGATGATGGTTTTAACTTATTATTTATGATTCTAATTTGACTGTGGTTTCAATTATTTTTTTTTATTAAAAATTTCAATTTTTATTTAAATAAAATAAAAACGAATTTAGGTACATCCTCAAGATACATATGTATATCTTGGTCCAAAATAAGTACATGAATTTCATAATAAAATTCCATTTTTCCTTCCCAACACATGGCTAACAACCCTCATTTGATGTCAATAATTCATTTTTCGTTATGTAATCAAATATGTATGTTGGTTATCCCCAACTGATGTCGGAAGGAATAAGTTACATCTTTCATAACTTTTGGTGCATCCTAAATAAAAATCGACATGTCAACACTTAAGAAAAATATGATACATTCTACTAAAAAATAGATACACTACATGTCTGAATATTACTAACCTCAAATAGTTGGGCAAGGAAAAATGAATCTTGTGCATAATGCTCATAGAATGTACCTCTATTTCACCATAATGAACAATGTTTTTATTTTATTTTATAAAAGATGTATTAATTTGTATTCAAGATGTACAAGAAATTATGAAGGATATGCATAATCCCAAATATGTGTAATCAAGGAAGAAAAAATAGATGATTGTCATTGATTAATGACACATGAATCTTGTACATAACATTCATACAATGTACCTTTTTTTTTTTTAAAGTAGAATGTAGCTTATTTTCTTAAAATTGTATGTATTTTTATTGAGGATGTGCCACAAGTTATGACAGATGTACCTAGCCCCCTTCAACATCAATTGACATTAGTAATCCTTAAACATGCAAGATTAATTAAGGAAATGTAAATTATTATCATCAATTAATGACAAATGACTATCATATATAGCGTTTATATAATGTACATTTTTTTCAATAGAATGCACCATATATTCTTCAGGATGTACTTATTTTTCTTTAGGATATACTATAATTTATAAAGGATGTACATAATTTTTTTTCACATTAGTTGAGGTTGGTAATCCTTAGACTTGCATGATTGGGCAAGGAAAAATGGATGATTGTCACCGATTACTAGTGGTTGACTCTTGTATATAGTGTTCATATAATGTACCTCTTTTTTAGCATATTATACCAATTTTTATATAACATATACTAGAATTTATGAAGGATATGCCTAATTCCTTCCTATATTAGTTGAGAGTTACTATTCCAAAATATTACCCCTTGCACATGCTTGACAACACAATGAAAAATGGATGATTAACATTAAATGAAGGTTGTTAACTCCAGATATGCATGTGTTAAGAAGGAAAAATAGAATTTGATTATAAAATTACTTTATGAAAAATATTTTGGAATAGAATGTACCTATTTATCTTGAGGATGTATTTAATTTTTTTTTTGTTTTATTTAAATAAAAAAATTAAAAAATTAAATAAACCAATTACAACCATGGTAAAGTTAAAACCATGAGTAAAAACTAAAATCACACTATCACTAACTATATATATGAGATAAGATTTATAAAATAAATAATTTTTTTACAAAGCATTAATGTAAAAAAAAAACCTTATATTTACCCCTTCAAATAATAAGACAATTTTAAATCCAGATCCTAAATTATCAAATGTATTATTATAACTAATAATTGAAATTATCAAGTATATTATTTGTGGAATAATATTTTTATTTTTTATCCATTATATATTTATACTTGTTATTAATGTATTCAAATAATTATTAATGACCTCATAGTCACTTATGAAGACTTTTACGTTTCCTTGTAAAGAATTAAATATTATATTTAATTTTAGTTTTTCCTAGCTCCTATAAATAAGAGACCCGGATAAATGAAAATTATACTCTCAAAGTTCTTTCATAACTCTGCTTTCTACTTCTCCTTTTTTCTTTTATATTCTAATACATTATTAACACGATGAGTCTCTGCAAAAAAAAAAAACTCTTCAATAACAAGGAGTCTTTATAAAACAAAACTCTTATCTAAGAGTGTTTCTAGAAGACCAAAATATCGAGAAAAGTGTTTGGTAAAGATAAAGTTGTTACCAAAACCTTCTTTCTCACGTGAAAGGTATGTGATAAACTTACACTTTTATTTTCTATTTTATTTATATGTGATAAAATTATACTTTGATTTTGTATCTCGTTTATCTTATTTAAATACATAAACATGTAAAAATATTATTTAGAAAATATATTTTCATTTTCTAATTAAAAACTATGAAAAAAAAAAATCCTCATAACCAGAAGTTATAGATGAAATTACAAAATTACAAATATATAACCAAAAGTTTTTCATATGATTCTTAATTCATTTTTAATTATACTGTATAATTGGAAGTTATGCAATACAACATTGTATAGTCGGAAACTATGGAATGAATGGTTCATAGTTTGAACTTATGTACAAATTTGCACATTTTTTGTTTTGATAAAATGATCCATACTCTAAAGCTATGAAAACTATTATTTTTTAATTTCTATTTCGTTAATACTACCTAATGTTCATGCATTTTTAACATATTTATAATTGACAACAAAATATAGCAAAATCTTATATCATTATATTTTTAAATGTTATGTACTTGATGAATTATTAAGTTATTATATTTTATTTTGATAAATTGAAGTCTTCTCTGATTAATTTATTATATATATAGTTTTCAAATAATGTCAAACCTTACAAAGCTTAAGTCTGTTGTTCTCGATATTTCAGGCAAAAATGATTTATTTTAGGTTTTGCATGCTGAAATTCACCTAGATGCAATGAATCTTGGAAATACTATTAAAGAAGGAAATTGTGCATCCTTATAAGATCACATCAAAACTTTAATATTCCTTCGTCGTCACATTAATGAAAAATTAAAAGGTGAATACCTCATGGTCAAAAATCTTTTCATCATTTGAAATAATCTGAAGGAACAATATGACCACCAAAAGACTGTAGTCTTTCTAAAAGCACACTATAATTGGATGCACTTGAAATTATAAGATTTCAAGTCTGTTAATGACTACAACCCAATTTTATTCAAAATGATCTCATAATTAAAATTGTGGATAAAAAGTCACTGAAGAAGATATGTTTGAAAAGACATTTATGATTTTTCATGCCTCAAATGTGCTCTTACAATAGCAATATTGAGAGCATTGTTTCACCAAATATTCATAATTGGCTGAACAAAATAATGAGTTTTTACCAATGTTTTCAAAATCGGATCGGTCATTGAACCTAAAAAGTTACTGGTTCACGGTTCACTGGCGGACTGGTGGTCGAACCGCTATCGAACCGGTGACGTCATAAATATATATTTTATTATTTTATAAATTATAAAAAATTAAAAAAGTAATAAATTCTATGTAAATTTTGACAGCATCTACTTTGTTTGTTGAGTTTTGTCACAAAATTTTTTACCTGTAAAAGTCATCAATTATCATATATGATATCTATAATATAATATAAGATATTATACATTCATAATGTCAATAAACTCAATATTTATCAAATAATCAAACCATTACTATCCTATAATAACCAAATTATCAAAGAGTTGTTAACTTAACACATTGTCCATAATAGATAATACAAATGTCAACCATAGGTCCACAACACTTAAATAATTACTCAAAAAAAGATATAACATGTCAATGTTTGAATATTCATGAAGATTTTTGCATACTAATAAATATAAAAATCATTTCTTCATTCATTTTGGAAATTGGAATATGGAGATTGAAAATAAGCATCTGGAAAACCAAAGTTCTCCACATCAAGCCCTTCTATAGCCACGTCACCACCATCCTCATTATCTACAAAAATATTGAATATATATCAACAAGAAATCATTTTTGAAGAAAAAAAAATATAATTATTGAACTTTTATAAGTTTAAATATTTTACTAACCAATGTGAGAACTTGAACCTTCCACTTCATTTATTGGAATTGACCCTTCTTCATATAGAAGAGTTTCCAATTCTTCAACATCTAGCTCTGCTGGCTTATCGTCATCAACTGTCCAAAAATCGGTCTCATCAATGCATGCATAGTCAATGGGATCATAGATTCTTTTCTTGTTATAAAACCTAAAAAAGAAAAGAAAAACATATAATTATTCATAATTGTGAATAAAAGAAATTAAATTCAAAACAACTAAGAAAACATTTATACCGATTTTTTAGCCGAAAATTGTAATGAATGTATACAAGATCATTAAGCCTTTGATGTTCCAATCTATTCCTTCTTTTGGTATGTACACTCCAATTCCTTTCACATCCAGAAGACGATGCAGTTTGGCTCAATAATTGAATGACCAACTTTTGCAAATGTGGTGCACTGTATCCATGTAGCCTCCACCATTCATCTAGTTACCATTTCACATTAAAAATAAGAAAAAAAAAATAAAACACATTAGCAAGTTTAAAATATTAAATAGTAAGTAGGTAACTAATAAAAAAGAACAAACACACTAATAAATGAAAATATCTTTTACTAGGTTGAAGTACTTCACGTGAAGAATAAGCAAGGTCTCTTCCAAAACTTCCTAATCGATCACGAAACAACTTCATTTCATTCATTGTTTCAAGCTCGCCTTTCAGAACTTTCTGATCAATAACATCCATGACTCCTCCAATAACAGTTGGCTTATTACAAAAGTTTTCTTAATCATATTGGAAACATGGATTGAACCAATAAACTGCTGAATGAATGCTTTTCTGTAGTTGTTGATCCCAACGTCACTTTATGATCTCTGTATAAGGCTTGTATAGTCTTTTGTTGTAGTTAAACAATTTCTTTATGCCCAAACGAACCCTATACATGCCTTCATACACATATCCTATCAAAAGTCTCTCATCACAATCAACAATACACAATAAGCGCATTAGTGGAGACATAAGATTCACAACAATCAAACAATCATTCCAAAATCTATTATCCAAGATGATGGAAACTGCAACTTTGCTTTTATTATCCTTTGAATATCTAGAGTCCACAAAGAACTTACTAGTCACCAAAGCTTGCAAGTCATGTTTATGATCATGAAGACTCTTGAGTGCAATGAATGTAGTAGCAAAGCGAGTTGCACCAGGTCGTAGAATCTTTGTCCATCATTCTCTTTTTTTCAACCAACTTAACAAAGCAACATGATTATACACAAAAATTATCACCTTTGATGCACGTCTTACAAGTTCAGCAACATGGTTCATCTTACCAATATCCTTAAAGATCAAATTAAGACAATGAGCTACACAAGGTGACCAATTGATGTGTTTATGCTTATGAGAAATCAATCTTCCCGTGGCCACATAATTTGTTGCATTATCAGTCACAATATGAACTACATTGAGTGGACCCACCCATTCAATCACCTCATCCAATAACAGAAACAAATTACTTGCATCCTTGACAATGTCCGAAGCATCAACAGATTTCACAAACGATATTCCTTCAGGACAATACACAAGGAAGTTGATGAGTGTTCTTTGTCTATTATCTGTCCAACCATCACCCATTATAGTACACCCAACTTTTGCCCAAATTGCACGATAAGAGTCCACAAGTAATTAAACTTCCTTCTTGGCATCCTTTAAAAGATTAACCCGCAGTTGATGGTAATTTGGACCCTTATATCCAGGACCAATTGCAGATATAACATCTAACATTGGCTTGAAGTAGAAGGAATTCACAGCATTAGTAGGAATGCATGCATCATAAAAGAATCTTCCAACCGCCATATCTGCTCTCCAAGTAGCTTCTTTCCTAGCTAATACACTCATCATGGAAGGTTGAGCTCTTTGAGTATTTTTTTGGTGCAAAATACTTATCCGCTGTTGATTTTTCCTTTTTCCACTACTAGCTGCCATAGGACTTTGCATTTCTTGAACTTCTTCTTCACTTTCTGCCATATCCCCTTCAAATTGTGACACATTAGGACCATAAAGATTTCTTTCTTCATATGCTACTTGGGTTGCTTTCTTGGAATTCACAAACTCTTGCAAAGAATTTTCCATTCGAAATTTGACATCAGGAGGAACCGATTTACATGGACCAATATCTTCTTTCACTCCAACAAGATGTAGTTTCATTCTATGAATACCCCCACCTTTTGTAATCTTTTTACAATACAAACAAATAAGAGCTTTCCTTCCATTTGCATATCTTTCTTCAGAAACATGCTCCCATGTAGGATCGGTTTTACTTCTAGTTGATTGTGAATTGGTAGTTGAATCTTGACCAGAGAATGGAGTCAAGTTTGATTCCATTTTTTTTTTCTCTCTATCAAATTAGAAACAAAAATCCCATATTAATTATTTATAATCAAGTCATCAACAATTTATAAAAATCACATATCAATGGGTAAACATATTCTTCAAATAGACCTTCATTTTAGGCTTTGGGCGTTCGTTTGTGTGTACATTGATGTGCCTTTTTGTTAGCGCTTTTTAATATATTCTCTCATTTACCTATCAAAAAAAATATTTAAGTTGTACTCTAAGCATTGATTTTGTTTGGTGATAACACTTTGAATGTTTTCTAAATCATTAAATTGATATGTATACATGTTGAAGAAAGAAACATGGTTAGCTAAAGTAAAGGATAGTTAGGATTTAGCAAAAGTTAGGGTCCATTTGGAAACTATTTCTTGAAAACAATTTTGTGTTCTTTAAAACAAAAAAGAGGTTTCTAACTTAAAAGCACTTGATTGGAAACAGTTTTTTGAGATTTTTTTTTGAAAACACGTTGTTTTTGGAACAAATTTGAGGTGTTTTTTGTAGGATGTTCTAAGAAACAATTGAAAATATAAATAATATTTTGGAAATTTTTGCATTACATATGTGAACAATAATAACTTCACAGAAAAAAAAGAGTTGAGAAAACTATTTTTTATATTTGAGTTCTCAAACAGAATGTTGTTTACAAAAATAATTGAGAAATGTTTTTAAAAATTATTCTTAAACATTGATTTTTGAGAAATACTTTAAAAAATTTTGCTAAATAGATCCCTTATATATTTTAATTTATTACTTGAAGGCATTATTAATTTTAAGTTGTAACATTATTTTTTTTACCAAACATACTTAACATTATTTTAATTTAAACACTTCTTTCATATTGCCTATCAGTTTTTTAATTGAATACATAGAATCAAAGCCAAAGATTCTAAAAAATATGCAACAGGAAGAGTCCCTCCAACAGGAAAAAAATCTATGGCAGCCTTGCAATTCCAGAAACTAGTTAATGCCTTTTCAAAATGATGAACAACAGCAGGGGACGAGCTTTGTCAGCTTCCAAGTTCCAACGCAGCAAATTGTCGGCCTGTAACGGCTGCCGGTGGAAGCCGTCTGGTTGTTACTGCCGGTCGGACGTCAAGGGCGGGTGGAACGGCACGGCGGCAGCAGCTGCAGGGGGCGGACTGAGGTGGTGAGGGAGGGTTTCAGGTTTCCAGATTTGAGATTTGCAGCCAACCAGTAGATTGAATATATACCATCCAAAACGGCGTTGTTTTGATGCAGTTTTAAAAAAAATTATTTTAATTGAACCGACCAGTTCATTAGTTGGATCGTCGATTCAATTCCATCCCGGTCCAATTGGCCGAATCAGACTGAAAACGCCACCGATCGACGGTCGGACCGGCCGGTCCGGTCCGGTTTTCAAACCATTGGTTTTTAGTGAAAAACTATCAATCTCATCCTATTAGGTCCGTGTCATTGTTTGAAGTCAATACCACATACGTTTAAAATCCTAGACATGGACAAGGACATAGATGTGGATATGGACGAGGTCAAGTAGAGGATGTGATTGTGGTCACAATCATGGTAGACACAATTCTTGGCACTACTATGATTATCATCATTCTTAGATTAGAAAGAACAATTCAAACCACCAAAAGTGGAATAATTTAAAGAGATGACTTGAAAAGAAGGTAAAACCAAAAAACAAACATACTCATGAGAATAAATGTTATAGATGTGGTATGAAAGGACAATGCTCATGTACCCGCCATGCTTCAAAACATTTGGTTGACCTTTATCAAGCCTCAATAAAATTAAAAGGAAAGGATGTTGAAATGAACTTCATTAATAGTGATGGCTCAGTGGACTTAACCCATTTAGATGTTTTAGACTTCTTTGAGAATACTAATGGAAAAATTGACCATTTAGTTGGTGATGGAAATGTTTCTTATGATTAAATGTTATGTTCTTATTTAGTTCTTTACAAATAGTTTTATCTTTGTTCAAACATGTTATCTATAATATACATATTTTATAGTTTATTTCACATTTTATTTAAAAAAAATGATAATTTCTTATCTAAATTCTATTTTTTACTTGAAGATATATGGATCCCTCTCATGCCTTGATAAATCATACAACATCCAATATAGATGCATGTCTTGTAGATTGTGTCATAACACACACAATTCTTCATGATAAAAAAATATTTTTTTCAACTTAAAGTTAACTAAGTCTAATGTTTATACCATATTAGGTCTTGTCAAACTTGATTTGAAGCTCCAAAAAAGCAACTATTATTTTACCTAGTGGAACTAAAATCTACATCAATGATGCTCTTTATTATGCTAAGTCTAATCAAAATCTTATTAGTTTCAAAGATATTCATTGAAATGGATATCATATTGAAACTATGAATAATGATAGTAATGAATATCTTCTCATTACTTTAGTTATTTTTAGAAAAAAAACATATATTAGAAAAACTTCGTTCTTACTCATGTGAGTTCTAAAAAACAATTATTAGACCCATTAAGTCATATGTTGTCATGAATTAGAAGTTCTGTGACTAAAAAACTTTTACGATTTGACATGAATGCCTTGGTTATCCGAGATTCTTTATGATGCATCGTATCATCAACAATTCTTTTAGGCATCCCTTAAAGAACCAAAAGATTCTGATGTCTAATTATTACAATTGTGTTACTCATAAGACAAATCAATTATTAGACCATTATTTACCAATGACGTATCTGAATCACCAACTTTTTCAAGGAGATGTTTGTGGGCTTATTCATCTACCTAGTGGACCTTTTCATTATTTTATGGTTTTAATTGATGCCTGAACTTGTTGGTCCCATGTTTGTCTTCTTTCAACTAGAAATGTTGCCTTTGCTAGGTTACTTGCTTAAATAATTCGACTTAAGACAAAATTCCCTGATCACCCTATTAAGACAATTTGTCTTGATAATGCTGGTGAATTCTCATTTCAAATATTCCTTAATTATTGCATGTTATTTGGTATTGTTATTGAGCATCTTGTTGTTTATACTCATACTCAAAATGGATTTATTAAATCTCTTGTTAAACATTTTCAATTGATTGCAAGACTATTAATCTTGAGAACAAAATCGTCTTTACCTGCTTGGGAACATGCTATTCTCCATGTTCCCACTTTAATTTGGATTTGTCCTATAACTAATCATGAATTCTCACCTTTACAACATGTTTTAGGTTCTCAACCCAATGTTTCACATTTATGTATTTTTGGTTTGTTGTCTATGCTCCCATAACTCCACCTCAACGTTCTAAGTTAGGTTCTTAATGTTGACTTGGTATATATATTGCTTTTAATTCTTCCTCCACTATCCATTATCTTTAACCTTTAATGGGTGATGTTATTATTGTCCGCTTAGCGGATTGTCATTTTGATGTAAATGTTTTCTTGCCATTAGGGGGAGGTAATTTAATTTCAGAAGAATGTCGAGACATTACATGGGATGTATCCTCTTCTTCTCATCTTAATCCTTGTACAAGGCAATGTGAACCAAAAATTCAAACGATTATTCATTTTCAAGGACTTGCAAATCAGTTACTTGATGTCTTCACAGATACAAAGAAAGTAACAAAGTCACATATAACGATTATGAATACCTTAGCACGTATTGATATCCTTGTAGAACAATTGGAGAATGTCATGGCAAGTGAATCTAAGACAAGCCTGAAGTGTGGTATATAAACCTATTGGCTCAAATGTTATAATTCCTAAAAAAAAAATAAAAACAATAGGAGCAATGTATGAAAAACTTGGTACTTTTGAAGAGCTTACAAATATAAAAGTGTCAACAAAAACAAATGATGAGATCCAACTTTATAAATAGTTAACCCTTGAAGAGGCACAAATTAATCAAGTATCCTTTAAAGAAATATCAATATCTAGAATTGAAGAGATTTTAATGACTCACATGGGAGAAACAAGGAATTGTAGTGACATTATCATAGATAACATATTTGCATTCCAAGTTGCTATAGACATCATGAGAAATGATGAAGATCAAGAACCACAATTTGTGGATAAATGCTAAAAAAGAAATAATTGACCAAAATGAAAAGAAGCAATCTAAACAGAGCTAAACATGTTAGCAAAATGAGAGGTATTTAGACCTATAGTTCAAACACCTAAAAGCATAATGCTTGTTGGATATAAATGGGTCTTTGTATGAAAATGAAATGAGAATAATGAAATCACAAGATATAAAGTATGACTTGTTGCTCAAGGTTTCTCGTAAAGACCTAGCATAGATTATGAAGAAAAGTATTCTCTTGTAATAAATGAAATCACATTTTAATACTTGATGAGTTTAATAGTCTCTAAAGGAATAAATGTGTCTCATGAATGTTGTTACAATTTATTTATATGGGTGATACTAACATAATATGTAGATTCTTGAAGGATTCAAATTGCTTAAAATAACTAATTCAAAACCTTGAAACATGTACTCAATCAAATTACAAAGATTTCTATACTAATTAAAGCAATTCGGATACATATGGTATAATCATTTGAGTGAGTATTTGTTAAAAGAAGGATATGTGAATCATTCAATTTGCCATGTGTTTTCATTAAGAAATAAGAAATCGGGCTTATAATAATTGCAGTATATGTGGATGAATTGAACCTTATAGGAACTCCTAAAAAGCTCACAAAATAGTAAATTATTTAAAAAAGAAATTTGAAATGAAATATTTGGAAGAAAAAAAAGACATTGTATTAGCTTGCAAATTGAGCATTGTTCAAATTACATATTAATCCATCAATCAACATATATAGAGAAAGTATTAAATCACTTTTATATGGACAAATTGCATCAACTCAATTCCCTCATAGTTGTTTGTTCACTTGAAGTGAACAAAGACTCGTTCTTCTTAAAGAAGAAAATGAAAAATTACTTGGTCTAGAAGTACCATATCTCAATGAAATTGGTGCACTAATATATCTTGCAAATTGTATTAGACCACACATAACATTTTCTGTTAATTTGCTAGAAAGATACAATTCTGCCTCAACTAGAAGACGTTGGAATGGGATTAAACATATATTGATACACCTTCGTGGAACAAGTGACACGAGCTTATATTATTCAAAAGAATCAAAATTACAATTGATTATGCAGATGCAAGATTTTTTTTCAAATCTTCATAAAGCTCAATATTAGACAAGATATGTTTTTACTTACAGGAGTGTTATAATATCATGGAGATCGGTTAAGTAAACAATGGTCGCCACGTCCTCAAATCATTTAGAAATACTAGCAATTCATGAAGCCAATCATGAATATGTATGGTTAAGATATACGATAAAGCATATTTGAGAGTGAACCAAGCATATTTCTCCAAAGTTCTTCTATACACAAAAGCTTCAGAAGAAGGGTGAAATTGGTATTCAACAAATAAGATCAAATGATAATGTTATTGACTTATTCACAAAAACCTTACCTACTATGACTTTCAAGAAGTTCGTATATCAAATTGAAATGCATCAACTCAAAGATCTTAACATTAAACCATTAGAGATTGCATAATCATGTCATCATGAGGGAGAGTATTATTATAGAATGTTAGCATACTGTAGTCTTTTTTTCTTTTATCTAGGTTTTATCCCATTGAATTATCAAGGTTTTTAATTCGACAATTCTAACAATCAACGTCTACCTAGTTCTTCTTCAATAGTAATGGTCATTCAAAGGGGAGTGTTATAAATGTGTACAGATAATTGTGAATGACTTCACAATTACCCATGAAGACTTTTATGTTTCCTTGTAAAAAATTAAATATTGTATTTAATTTTAATTTTTCCTAATGTTAGATTAATTTTTTGTAATTAATCTATAATTTGGGCCACACATGTAAATAATTAAAATGTGTGTGCTATCATTTAATTAAGCCTAAATATAGTGATCTAATTAATAATTGATTAATTGGCTTAAGGGTATAATTGTCATGAGATTATTGTGTAGATACCATTAGATAATTATTATTTCTATGAGGGACAGAAATATAATTGTGATAAAATTAAAACTGCCCTAGCAGTTTATAAATAGGGTTATGGTCCCCATTCTACCACTACGCATTCCAATTTCCGAAAATCCTCTCAGAGAGAAATTGACACAGAATCTAGTGGCCAGAATTGGAAGACCATCTCAAGGGTTTTCTTCCTATAAAGTTTTCTCCTTCAATGGATTCAGGTATGTTTCTGCTATTATTTTTCTACTCATTTTTAATCAGGAGTTTCCAGTATATATGAAATTAGGGTATTCATCTTGGTTGAGTTATAACAAGAAATATTCCAGTATATATGAAATTAGGGTATTCACCTTGGTTGAGTTATAACAAGAAATATTCCAGTATATATGAAATTAGGGTATTCACCTTGGTTGGATTTTTTTACAAGTGGTATCAGAGCGATCAAGGGGTTTTAAATTTTATGATCCTGCTATTAGGTCAATTTTTGAGACGGGAACTGCAACATTTTTTGAGGATGTTGAGTTAGGGGGGAGAAATCAGGTTAGGAATATTGTCTTTGAGGAGGAAGAGGGATCTACTATTGCTTTTGATAATGTACAGGTTTCACTACCTATCATTGATCAAGAAGTAAATTTGGATCCTCAACCAACAGACAATATTGTTCAACCCTTAATTGCAAATGAGGACATTGCTCCTGAAGAACAAACTCAACAACCTCAAGAAAATATGCCATTAAGGAGATCCACGAGAGAGAGGAGAAATGCAATTTCGGACGATTATATCGTATATCTCCAGGAACATGAGGTAGAAAGTGGAATGATGGAAGATGATCCAATCAACTTCCAGCAAGCCATGAAAAGTTCCAACTCTCAGAAATGGATTGAAGTCATGAATGAAGAGTACAAATCTATGCAAGACAATAAAGTTTGGGAACTTGTCCCATTACCAGTTGGTACGAAGCCCATTGGTTGTAAATGGATATTTAAAACCAAGCGGGATTCAAATGGTAATGTAGAAAGGTATAAAGCACGTCTTGTAGCTAAAGGCTTTACTCAAAAAGAAGGAATTGACTTCAAAGAGACCTTCTCTCCAGTTTCTACGAAGGACTCTTTCAGGATAATCATGGCACTAGTTGCACATTATGATCTTGAGTTACATCAAATGGATGTTAAAACAGCGTTTCTCAATGGTGACATTGATGAAACAATTTATATGGTACAACCAGAAAATTTTGTGTCCGAAGACTCAAAGAATATGGTTTGTAAATTAACTAAATCCATTTATGGGCTCAAGCAAGCTTCTCGTCAGTGGTACTTCAAGTTTCATCAAATTATTGTCTCATATGGTTTTGAGGCAAATCTTATGGATGAATGTGTGTATCACAAATTCAGTGGGAGTAAGTATATTTTCCTGGTTTTATATGTCGATGACATATTGCTAGCCACAAATGATATTAGCATATTGCACGACACCAAGAGATTTTTATCAAAACATTTTGAGATGAAAGATCTTGGTGATGCCTCCTTTGTCTTAGGAATCCAGATACACCGAGATCGTTCTAGGGGTATTTTAGGATTGTCACAAAGGACCTATATTGATAAAGTCCTCCAAAGGTATGGCATGCAAAATAGCAAACCAGGTGATACCCCTGTCGCTAAAGGAGACAAATTCAGTCTTAATCAATGCCCTAAAAATAGTTTAGAAAGTCAAGAAATGCAGAAGATTCCTTACGCTTCGGCTGTGGGGAGTCTAATGTATGCTCAGGTATGTACACGTCCGGATATTGCGTACATTGTTGGCATGTTAGGCAGATATCTAAGTAACCCTGGAATGGATCATTGGAGAGCAGCCAAGAGGGTTATGAGATATTTACAGAGAACAAAAGAGTACATGCTTACATATAGGAGATTGGATCAGTTAGAGTTCATTGGGTATTCCGACTCCGACTTTGCTGGATGCCAAGACAGCAGAAGATCCACATCAGGCTATATTTATCTGTTGGCTGGTGGAGCAATTTCATGGAGGTCTGCCAAACAGACACTCGTAACTTCATCCACCATGGAAGCAGAGTTTGTAGCATGTTATGAGGCATCCAATCAAGGAATATGGCTACGAAATTTTGTCACTGGGCTGCGTGTTCTGGATGGTATTGAAAGACCACTGAAGATATTTTGTGACAATAAATCAGCAGTTTTATATTCCAATAACAACAGGAGTTCTACAAAATCAAAATACATTGATATCAAGTTCCTAGTTGTAAAAGAAAAAGTACAGAGTGGACAGATATCCATAGAGCATATTGGAACAAACTCCATGATAGCGGATCCGCTTACAAAGGGATTACCACCAAGGTCTTTCATGAGCACACTGCTCATATGGGTGTTGTCTCATTTGAGGATATCCAAATTTAGTGGGAGTTTATATTATTCATTGTATATTGCTCTATGTTATGTTTAGACTTTATCTATAAATTTGGATTGTGTTCTGCAGAAATAAAGTATTCATTTTATTGCACTCTGTTAAATTATGCTAAAGATTTGATCTCAATAAAGTTAAGTAGGACCAGTTGGAAATAGGCATGAACAGATCACATTGCATGTAATTTCCATGCTATGCACTCATGATTGATCTATGTCATTTAGCTATATAGATATATGTGACCATTGATTGGTCTAGTAACGATTGATGTAACAAAGACCACCTTGATCCTATGTCAGTATAGTTAATGGACGAGATTGTTCGGATATACCCTAAGGACATGATAACAAATTTTGAGCTCATAAGGTTAAGCACATTTATTTGATTACATATGCATGTGGCCCAGTGGGAGATTGTTAGATTAATTTTTTGTAATTAATCTATAATTTGGGCCACACATGTAAATAATTAAAATGTGTGTGCTATCATTTAATTAAGCCTAAATATAGTGATCTAATTAATAATTGATTAATTGGCTTAAGGGTATAATTGTCATGAGATTATTGTGTAGATACCATTAGATAATTATTATTTCTATGAGGGGCAGAAATATAATTGTGATAAAATTAAAACTGCCCTAGCAGTTTATAAATAGGGTTATGGTCCCCATTCTACCACTACGCATTCCAATTTCCGAAAATCCTCTCAGAGAGAAATTGACACAGAATCTAGTGGCCAGAATTGGAAGACCATCTCAAGGGTTTTCTTCCTATAAAGTTTTCTCCTTCAATGGATTCAGGTATGTTTCCGCTATTATTTTTCTACTCATTTTTAATCAGGAGTTTCCAGTATATATGAAATTAGGGTATTCATCTTGGTTGAGTTATAACAAGAAATATTCCAGTATATATGAAATTAGGGTATTCACCTTGGTTGAGTTATAACAAGAAATATTCCAGTATATATGAAATTAGGGTATTCACCTTGGTTGGATTTTTTTACACCTAACTCCTATAAATAGAAGCCTAAATAAATGAAAATTATACTTTTAGATTTCTTTCATAACTCTACTTTTTACTTCCTTTTCTTTCTTTTTTATTCTAATATTCCACACTTTTCTAAATTTTTATTGAATATATATTTTTTCGCACACAAAATTAGTCTCTTAAAAGGATAAACTTACATTTTAGGTTTTTTAACTTTTTAAAATTCTTAAATAAATAAAATTAAATTTTCATTTGAAATTTGATATCAAACACTATCATAGAAAATAATAAGACAATTTTTAAATTCAAACTATAAATTATCAAATGTATTATTATACTTATTAATTAAAATTATCAAGTATATTATTTGTAGGATAATATTTTTATTTTTATTTTATCAATTATATATTTATACTTATATTTAATTTCTACTCATTAATTATTTATTATATATTATCATTTCATATATAATAAATGTAAATAAATGAGTAAAATCAACAAAACTGAAAAGATGAAAGAGTTAAAAAGGTGTAAAAAAAAAAATGACAAAGATGGGGAAAATGTGATGCAAGGAAGGAAAAAAAAGAAGATAAAACCTAAGTATCAATGATGACTTAGTAAATCAATGATTTAAAATATAAGTAATTTAAAATTTTTATTTAATTATTATTTAGTCTTATTGGCTTGAAACACGTTTGACAATAAAAAAATGTTCTTAAAAACAAAAAAAAAAAAAAAAATTGATGTTTTCATGTAATATTTTTTTCGTTGTTTTCAATTCTATGACTATTTAAAAAAATAGTTATTTAAATATAAAAATTAATTAAAAATAAAATAACATAATATATGTAAAAATTATTTTTAAAATATATTTCAAAAAATAAAATAAAGTTAAAAATATTTTAAATTCCAAATAAACATTAACAGTTTTCGAAAACAATTGTAAAAATTTATTTTCGAAACTTTCTTCCGAAAAATGTTATCAAACAAGGGTGTAATTTATCGGATTCTTGATAAGAGTACGGTAATTTAAAAAAATAATTCTTAAATTACCATAGTAGGAAAAATAATTCCAAATCTACGGTAGTTTTTGTCAGGTATGAAAGAGGGATATATATATATATATTTTAAATCGTCTCTTCAAAAGACGATTTATGACTTTTTTAAAAAAAAAAAAAAATCGTCTTTTCAAATTACTAAAAATGATAAATCGTCTATTGAAGAGATGATTTCCACAAAAAAAATTAAAAAATTTAACAAATATTATAATACAATTAATTATCTATATATTATAAAAATATATATTATAAATCCAATTTGGAATTAAAAAATTAATTATACTCATACAATTATTATAAATATATATTATAAAATTAATTAATTATATTTGCTAAATTTAATATAAGATAAATAATATTTATCTATTATTTTTTTCTTTCACTTTTCAATTAAAAAAACTATTATCAATTTATATGAAAAAATGAGTTTAAAAAAACAAATTTTTTATTAATTTATTAAATAATTATTTACAAAATAAATAATTTTGTTTTTTTTTTAAATTTTTAATTAATTTTATTATATCAATTTTGAGATTAAAAATATTAATCTTTAAGTTAAAATTTCATTATAAGAGAATTTAACTTACGACAAGGCCTCCACTACACGCTTCATTTTCTCAATTCCAACAATGCACTAGACTCATAGTCCGTAGGAGAATCTTACCTATTACACTCCATCACTTCACACACTATTACATTACAATTGCACTCAACCAATTTGAAGACCGTTGCATTTCCCTAATTCCAATAATGCACTACACTCATAGCCCATAGGAGAATCTTACCTATTGCAGTCTATCATTTCACACATTATTACACTACAATTGCACTCAACCAATTTGAAGACGTGTTGTCATTTCTTTTTCTGAAATGCTGAAATATTCCACCAATTTAATACTCCACCAATTTGACCGTTTCATGTCATTTCTTCTTAAACATTCAAACGTTCACCTCCTATCCTACACACTACATTCATCCTACCTTTCCTCAACTTCTTTTACAATATAAATCAGCTTCAAATTTCTTCATTCTCATTTTCCCTTTCTTCCCCATTTGAAACTCAAATTTTCACTTTCCATCACTTTTATATATATCCTTCATTTCTCTTTGGGAAACTTCTTAGCATATCTCCTCTCTTTTCTTGGACTCTCACATTGCTTATAAGGTAATATTTTTGCTTTATTTTTATTTCAAGTTATTTTGTAATGTATGGTTTTATTATTATATGAGTTTTAAATTTATTTGGATTATGTAATATTTGTTTGAATAATATTTTTTGGAAATTATTATTTTAAATAGATTAAATCATTCAAAAAAAAATAAAAGTTATATTATTTTATTCCTAGGTAATATTTTTGCATTTGTTTCATATTTATTGTGTAATGCATGATAGATATTTGTTATTATATGTATTTTTATTTATTTATTGGATTTATAGTAATTTTTTTAGAATATTATTTGTTGTAAAATATCATTGTATAAAGATAAATGAATTAAATCATTCAAAAAAATAAAAATGATATTAGTTTATTTAATTAATATGAAATAATAGGATTATTGTTTCTGCTTATCAATCAAATAATACGTTTTACAAAATATTAAAATTAAAAATTAAAAATAAAATAAAATATTATTAAAATGAGAATGAAAACGAATAATAATAGAATAATTATGTATCTATATATTTTGTATAATATATGATTTAAAGAATATTAAAATCTAAAAATTAGAAATACAACATTATCCGAAATTATAAATTTATCCTATATATTTTTTAAAATTAATATTAGTCTTAAATCCTTGAAAAAATTGTTGTAAAACAATGAGATGTAAAAATAAAAATATAAATAAAAGTAGAAATAAAACTAAAATGTTATTTGATTTATTTAAATGGATATTTTAATGTATATACTATAACAATAAAAATAGTAGTTGTGTATTCTTATTTTTGAAAAATATGACTTTTAAAAAATAGATTTAGTACTGGACAATGCACCATAATATTAGTAAAATAGATTTGCAAAATACATATTGTAAATCAATCATTATCATAAAGTTTAATGATGATGATACTTCTTTGTTGGTCTTTTGAATAAGTTCGATAATAGACAGTTACACCACAGTGTTGTGTTATACTAGTGGTGAAATTATTGATTGTGAATTTGGGGTATGTTATAATCGTCCTCCTGAGAAAAGTGTTTCAATCAATAGTATGATAATATTTGATGAGTTAGATACAAAATTGAGTCATGCTCTGAATATTAATCGTACTTACAACAAGTTAAATATAATGTTTCGATATCCAGTTCCATTTCCAAATGGAAGGGGTACCATTAATTATGTGTCTTTGCCTATTTGAGATGATGGTAATGTGAGCATAATGTTTACTATTGTCGCACAATCTCCTTCTCCAAATACTATTGAAATGTATTGTCAAACTTCTTCAATTAATCATCACCCCATGCCAAGTAGCTTTACTACCCCAATGCATATTGAAAGTCTAGGTCCAAGTCAACAAATGGTAAAAGAGAACACATCTTCCCCTATGTATATGCAAAGTTATGATAATGATATGGAACCTATAGTTAAGGTAGATTTGGCGGGGGTTACTGATTCAATTGTAATGACAATTGAAAATTATGTTGATATTTTACCTGGAAATGATGATGACAATGTGGAGTTATTTGATGAAGATGATGGTAATAAGAATATTATGGACATGGAAGATAATGAAAATACAGAAAATGATGCATCATTGCTAGGTGGTGGTGAACATGATATCCATTCCCTAATATTTAGAGAATTGAATTGAGATGTAATTAACTCCATGACTAACAAGGATTTAACAACATGCATTGGCTTATGGAATGAATAAGATGAATTGTTTAAGGGTTTGAGGTTTGAGAGTAAGGTAAACTTACAATATGCTGCTAAACATTATTCCATATGTAGGAATCAACATTTGATTGTTATTGAATCTGAGCCAGATATGTGGGCTATAAAGTGCAAAAAGTGGTTTAAGGGTTGTAATTGGAGGCTTCGTGCATGTCGTCGTAAATCTCATGGTTTTTTTGAGATAACAAAGTACACAGGTCCTCACACTTGTGTTTATCCTAAACTATCATAAGACCACTCACAATTAGACTCCACATTCATTGCACGAGAAGTTCAAAAATTAGTCCAAAGTGATCACACAATTTCAATTGTTGCATTACATCAAATAATGAAAGATAAATTTGGTTATAATGTTCATTACAAGAGGATTTGAGAAGCAAAGAGGAAAACAATCATAAGGATACTTGGTGATTGGGATGAATCTTACCAAGCTTTACCTAGGTGGATGAATATTGTTAAACTTACTAACCCTGAGACTAAGATTGTTTGGAAGACATCAGTACTAGTAGGTTGCAATGAAAATGTACGTTTTATGCGTGTGTTCTAGGCTTTTGGGGCATGTGTTGAAGGATTTAAGTATTGTAGACTAGTAATACAAATAGATGATACTTTTTTATATGGAAATACATAGGAAAACTTTTGATTGCAACATCAATCGATGCTAATGGTCATATCTTCCCTCTTTCATTTGCAATAATTGAAGATGAATCATCGGATCGTTGGTCTTGGTTTCTTTATACATTAAGGAGTCAAGTCATGCAAAGAGAAGACATATGTCTCATTTCTGATTGTCATGCAGGAATACAAGCCGCTATTAGGGATCCTAGTGTTGGATGGAACCTGCCTTAGGCACACCATCGATATTGTCTAAGGCATGTGGCAAGCAATTCCAATGATAAATATAGAAATAAGATGTTAAAAGACTTAGTGTATAAAGTTGGGTCTCAACATCAACCACGAAAGTATGAGTCATGTATGACTGAGTTAAAATGATTAGATGAGAAATGCTTAGAATATTTTAACAGGTTGGACACGAAGAAATGGACTTTGGCACATGATGGAGGACATCAGTATGGATGGATGACTATAAATATTGTTGAATGCATCAATGGAGTGCTTAAAGGGGCTAGAATGTTGCCTATTACTGCTCTTGTTCGATTAACTTTCTATCATTGTGTTTCATATTTCTAGACTCATCGAACAGAGATACAAACTTTAATTGCAAATGGAGATTTTTATACTTCCTATGCCATTAACAAAATAACAAAATGTGAATCAAGGGCTAGTGGACACTATCAATATCTTTCACCGTTGAAATGAGATATTTGAAGTGACAACTACTCCCCATGGGTTTTATATGGATAAATGAAACAATATACAAATTGTGAAGTTGAAAGAAAGAACATGTACTTGTAATAAATGACAATCATTTGGTATCCCATGTTAACATATGCTAGCTATATGTGCACGTGCAATGATTGATAGTTGTTAATTTGTTGACAAACATTATAGGATGGATGTATATGGTTGTTTTTATACACCACAATTCAATCCAACTCCACATCAAGCCTATTGGCCAAAACCTAATTTTCCAATTATTCATCCTAATCCAACTCTAGTATGTGATAAAGGAAGACCAAGATCTTCAAGGATTAGGAATGAAATGGATTAGAGAGAACCAAGTATCAAAGTCCAATGTGGGCTTTGTAAACAGGAAGGTCACAATCATCGAAAATATCCTAACAGAGAGGAGTGTTCTATCATAACCGCTCAATAATATTGTAAGTTCAAGTTGAAAATTTTACTATTTAAATAAAAGTTTGTTTTTAACATTAAAGATGAACATTGAGTTATTTCCATATAAGATCATTGGAATGTCTTGTAATAAACTAATGAAATTATTTAAATGATGTAGGGAATACATTCTCATAGATCCTGGACCTATAAATCGTTATGTTCTGTATAACCAAGAAGTACATCAATCTTCGATTATATGGAAAGAAAATGATCTTGGAGAGCTCCATTGTCGACATCGTGAAGCCAGTTTATATCGTAATAGTGTTTTAGATGCACGCATCATTCCATATTTGCAACAATCTGGATTCTACAGTGTTGCCTGATTAGGTTTCATTTCATTGGATTGACACCTCATTACAACATTTATAGAGAGATGGCACCCTAAGACCCACACTTTCCATGTACCTCAGGGAAAGTGTACCATCACACTTTAGGATGTTAGCATTATTTTAGGCTTACCGATTGATGGTGTTGCAATTAGCGGTAACACATGCTTGGATTGGAAAGAAGTGTGTGCTACATTGTTAGGAGTGGTGCCTGAAGAAAGAGATATATTTGGACAAATACTTCGTTTGACTTGGTTGACAGAGCATTTTTCTTCATTATCACTTGATGCTGATGTGGAATTTGTGCAATGCTATGCTAAGGCATTCATCTTATAGTTGATTGGAGGTTTTCTTTTTGCGGATAGATCGAACAATAGGGTACATTTAATGTTTTTACCACTACTTGAGGATTTTGGAGTTACTGGTACTTATAATTAGGGTAGTGTTTGCCTAGCTTGGCTATATCAAGAGATGTGTTGAGCATTCCATATTGATGCACATGATGTATTGGGTCATCTCATTTTTTTTACAGTTATGGATATGAGATGGATTTCCCTTTATAGCACCTATGCACTTACATTCGGCCCTACATGATGGAGTATTACCACAACCACCTTTAGGCATGCAGTATGTATTCAACCTTAGTTATAGCATATGTAAACACATATATACATAAATAAACAATTATACAAACTTTTAATATATATTCTTTTTGTAGTTGGAGAGATGAGTTTTGTACTACTTCGACGCCTATGCATGTGTTACCCCAATATAAGTATCAACTTGATCGACTTATGCCAAAGCAGGTGAGAAATTCATTATTTTGAATAATTTTTTTAAAACAATTTGTAATCAAAATATTATTAAATAATGTGAGTCATATTTCAAATTTAATTGCAGATTATATGGGAGCCATATACTGATGATGTCATCTTTGGACTCCCAGATTACTGTATTATTGCCTCTGACTTGTGGTTGACTATTTCACCCCTTATTTGTTTCCACATAGTGGAATGGCATAAACTTGATCGTGTTTTGAGGTAGTTTGGGCTACTACATGGAAACAAATCAGGTTCAATCCTGAGTAGTGCAATACAGAGTTAGGATTACATAAATATGATTTGAGGGGTCGACATGATTTGGATTGGGTGAGTATTCATCACCACTATATTTCAAAGGTGGGAGGCTAGGTACGATCATCTTGCTAGAGCTAAGGCAACATCTACTTCTTACGAGTATAACCACCCATATATGGCGTGGTATCGTTCTATCACTTGTTTTTTTCTTACTCCACATGAATCTTCATGGGAAATAGTGGTAATTACAATGTCTTTTTATTTATTATTATATTTTATTCTAATTAGAAAAACATATAACTTTTTATCCTTAATTCTAACAGAATCATAGTTTGCAATAGATACATCTATGGACTGGTCCAAATATTTCGAATATAGGTCATCGTGATGAAATTCATCAATTATGTGCAACTACTTTAGAGGCTATACATAAGGCTGATAGGTTGCTTATTTCTCCTAATGTCGTTGTTACAGAGAAACAATCATCGGATGAGGAGGTAGTGATGAGAGATGGTAGGGTACGGACTAGGGGTGGTGGGGTATGGACCAGAGGTGGTGGGGTATGAACTAGAGGTGGAGGTGTACGAACATGTGGAGGCCATATTTCTGATGATCCACACTTCCTTATCAATGATGCATCACTAGATTTTCCATCATCATCGCCTCTACAGCATACTGTCTTCACTTTTTCTACACCACTTCACCAATCACTACCTCATTCATTAGTTCCATCCATTGATGAGGAGGTGATACATGAAGATGTTGGGACATCATTCATCTAGGAGTTATTGCCTTCTTATATTGATGGGCCTTATTTTCATATACCTATGTCGTCTAGTATCGAGGTGTCATTTATTCCACATATAGCACCACTCATTGCTTTGTCACCACAATCATTAGGACATCCATTTAGAGATGATGTGGCGACACAAATGCAATACTTCCCTACACCACTTGTTGAACAACAGGGAGATGATCAAGTTCAAGATCAATGACGTGAACGAGGAAGAGGCTGAGGCCAAGGACGAAGACGAGGACGAGAACGAGGAAATGGAGCAACATTAGATGGTCCCTCAAATCAATCCAAGTTGGAAAGATGTCACCAATGCCCACAACAAATAAGGAAGCCTCCTTCATGTGGCACACATTGATGACTTTTATATATTTTATCGAACATAAATTGATGATACATGTTGTTCTTTTGTTGCTTGTTGGTTTATTTGTATTGATGATGCATGCTAACTTTTATTGGTTGTTAGTTTATTAGTGACGTATGTTAATTTATCGTATACTAATATTGAAGTTGTCATCTAGTAATGTTGAATTTTAATATTTTAGCTTTGTTGGTATTCATCTTTATTATTTTGTTAGTTGTTAGGATGTTTGTTGGTTTATTAATTTATATATATGGACAAAGTATTAGTTTTTTTATTCATAATAGTAGTTGATTTTTGATCATTTAGTATTGAATACATTTTATTGTTTAGAGATTGAACATATTAATACAAGTTATCGGTTGATATATATTTTTTCATTGTTGATGGTTCATATGAATAAGGTTATTGATTTTTTTCATTCATGATAATAATTGAATTTCTATCATGGTTGATATTTTATTAATTATTGGGTTGTTTGTTGGTTTTTTAGCATTTACATAAATAATGTTATTGGTTTTTTATAATCATGATATTTTATTTTAATTTATTTTTTATTTTATTTTATTCCTTTTATAGTAAAATTTGAAATTAAGGATTAATATTTTTAATTTTAGAATTTATATAATAAAATTAATTAAAAATTAAAAAATAAGATTATTTATTTTATAAATAATTATTTAACAAATTAATAACAATTTTTTTTTATAAAATCATTTTTCACATAAACAAAAAAATAGATAAATGTTATTTATTTTATAAATAAAAAACAATATCAAACTAAATTAATTTTATTAGTTGTAATTAATTGAATTAATTTCAAGAAAAAATTGAAGATTAAGAATAATTAAAATTATTTAACTTATTTTTTTTATTTTTTATTCATTTTACAGTGAAATTTTAACTTAAAGATTAATATTTTTAATTTTAAAATTTATGTAATAAAATTAATTTAAAAATTAAACAAAACAAAATTATTTATTTTGTAAATAATTATTTAATAAATTAATAACAAATTTGTTTTTTAAACTCATTTTTCACATAAAATTGATAGTAGTTTTTATTATTATTATTTTAATTCCAAAGTGAAAGAAAAAAATAATAGATAAATATTATTTATCTTATATTAAATTTAGTATACTATTTATAAATTAAATTAATTAATTTATAATATATATTTTTAATAATTGTATTATTATATAAGTATAAGAAAAAGGGATATAGACCCCAAAATTTGTCTCAATTTTATTTTTACATTAATTTTGAGCCCAATTTTGTCAATAAATTTTAAATCCCGATTACATGTTTTTTTTTTTGGCGTATTCACCCTTTAATTCTTAGTTTTTATTATTTTGTAAATTATTTGATTTTTATTTTTATTTTTATTTTTTATTATTATGTGATATTATATTATATTATATTTTTATCTTTTTTATTTTATTTTATTTATTTATTTTTTATTTTCTCTCTCCTCTTTTCTTTCTCTTCCTCCACCTACCCCCCATACCTCCCATGTCTAAAGGCTCCCCATCTCCACTCTTCATCATTTTTTTCTCCCCCATTCCAAAGGCAATGTGGATAGCG
The DNA here is from genome assembly GCF_004353265.1 of Vitis riparia. Classification (NCBI taxonomy): domain Eukaryota; kingdom Viridiplantae; phylum Streptophyta; class Magnoliopsida; order Vitales; family Vitaceae; genus Vitis; species Vitis riparia. The sequence continues at coordinate 7,157,182 of NC_048447.1, read as the reverse complement.
ACCCTCGTAACTTTTCCATTTTTTTTTCTTTTTTCCCTACAACACTCTCCACTGGATGACCCCCCATTCCTTTTCTTCTGAATGTTCTCTTCTCTGATGTTGCATTTTTCTTTTTGGATTTTTGGGTTCCCATTTTTTTTTGCGGTGATCGGCTTCCCATCTGGAGTTTTTCTCTTCATCTTGCATCACTCCACTCACAACCCAACTCTCTCACACGGCAATGGCCAGATGCCTCATCCCCCCATTCTCTCCATTTTCGCTTCTCTTCCCCTCATTTTCTCCATAAGGTCGACCCGGATCCCCACCCATATTTTTTCTTTCCAATTTTTTTATGGGTAATTTTCTCTTTGAAGACCTACTACCATTTTCTCGAGTTCTCTCACTCCTCTCTTATTTTCCTTTCATTTTTCTCTCCACGATTTTTTTTTTATTTTATTATTCTTTTTGGATTTTTTTCCTTCCATTTTCTCTTTCTCATATTTTTCCTTACTATCTCCATCCGCCACCGTCACCGCCATGGCCGGTCAGCCACTACCGGCTAGCCACCCCCACCATTGCCGGCTAGTAATCCAGTCATTCATAGTTTTTTTAAAAAAATGGGTAAATTTTCTTTTTGCTTTATTTTATTTTTTATTTTTGGTTTGTATAGAAATTTATTTGGATTTGGGCTTATTACTTATTGATTGTTTGTTTGGGCTTATTGGATTGGGCTTGATATATTATTTCATTTGACCATGTGTATTATTAATGTGGGCTTGTTAATTGGTTATTTGTTTGGGCTTATTGGATTGTGCTTGATATATTATTTCCTTTGCCTATATATATTATTAATGTGGGCTTGTTAATTGGTTATTTGTTTGGGTTTATTAGATTGGGCTTGAGATATTATTTCTTTTGGCTATGTATATTACTAATGTGGGCTTGTTAATTGATATGAATTTTGGGCCCACAATGTGGGTGAGATTTGTTGGATAACTTGAATATTTGATATGAGCTTGGCCAATTCGAACTATTTAATTTGGACATGGGACAATTGTGGTGTATATTAAATTAGGCTTGAATTATGGAATATTAAATTTAGGCCTAATGAGATTTATCTTAATTTATCATGTTTTTGGTTTGATTAATTAAGCTTATATTTTGGCTATTTTGGAAATTTTAAATTAGGGTCTATGATATGTGGGATATTTTTATTGGGTTATATTTGTTAATTTGGGCCCATTTTTAATTGGTGAAATTTATTGGACTAATTTGAAGTTTGAATTTAGGCTTGGACAATTATTGTAGACTCTACATATTTTTGGATATTTACGTTTGTGCTATTTTTGTTTTTGCATGGGCCTATTATGCAATTCTATTGGTTGAGTACGAATTTATGACACGTGGTGCATGAAATTTCATGGAAGAAAGTGATATTGAAAAAGTTGTATGAAGACATTAAACTTATTGTAAGTTTATTTGGGTACATATTTTATTTCTTATTTTTATTAGTTCTGTAAATATTTGTTTATATATATTTATTGAGTGTGTACAAATTGAATATCGAACAAACAAAAAATTTTGTTTAAATAAGATGAATAATTCAATAAATATGTTTTAATAAAATAATAATTTTAAAATATTCTTCTTAATAAAAGAAAGTTTTTTTTATTAATAAAAATTCAGAAAAATGATTTTAGAAAAATCCAAAAAAAAATTTGTTTTAATAGAATTTGAAATTTTTGTTTTAATAAAATTGTCCAAAATTTTATTTGTTTAATAAAAATTATCCAAAAATTGTTTTTGTAAATAAACTTGCCCCAAAAATTGTTTTTGTAAATAAAGTTGCCCCAAAAATTGATTTTTAATAAAGTTGTCCAAAAAAATGTTTCTTTTTAAATTAATTATTTTTTCTTTAATTAAAATAGGATTAAAAGTATTTTTTAGAAATAGAGGATTTAAATCTTTTTTTTTATTTTTAATTAAAATTTCTTTTGCAAATAAAGTTATGTCTTTTTAAATAATTTGTATAAATCACTTTTTTTAAATGAAAATGAATCAAAATACTTTTGTAAATAAAATTGTAAAAAATCATTATTTTCTAGTAAAAGCAAGTAAAAATAATTTTTGTGCCCAAATTGAAATTTTGTAATAACTTCTTTTGATACAATAAGTGTAAATAAATTTTTTGAAAATTGAATATAAATGAAATTGAGAAAATAAACTGACTCATTTTTTGTAAATAAATATATTGAAATCATTAATTCAAAATCATTTTTAATAAAATCCTTTGAAGTTTCCTGAAAACTATTTTTTTTAATATCTTTTTTTAGTTCAATAAATCATTTTGCATGATTCTCTTATTATTTATTTTGTATATTTTTGTAAGTAGATTTCATCATTATTTTTGTGTATATTGATTTTCACTATGACTTGTACATATTCATTTGCTTGATTATTTTTCTTGGTATCCATAATTAATTAATTAATTGTCACAATTCCTTTAATTTGTTTAGTATATACCATATGTATACGGGCTTAGAGGGGTGCTATGGCTCACCACTGTACATTCCCAATAGGTAGCCTGACCCCCGGACCTAGACTTGGTTTTTCGTAGACCTATTTTTTTTCCTTCAGGAGTCACATTTAGGGTTTTTATTTCTTATTTTGTTTTTCCCTTAAAAAATAAAACAAAAATAAGTGACGACTCCAAGTATTTTTCTAAAAATCAAAATTTCACCAAACAAATAAAAAACGAGTTGTGCCATCAAGTGGGAACGCATTGAGAAAAATGCGGGATCTACAAAATGGCAACTTCGTTGGGAAAAAACTATAGGGTCGAACTTGAACTCAAGTTGAGGCAAATGTGGCGTTTGATTGGTTGATCAGTGGATACCCCTCTCTGCATGTCTTTGTATGATTGGGTGTTGATTACACGTTGAAAACTTTGATATGTTTATCTATGATGCATGTTTGGTTATTATTGTTCATTGGAGATGTTGACATGTTGATTACATCGATTGATTCTCTTACCTACTTTATCATAGTGACTCTTCTTGTTGTATGATTATCTTGCTTTCCTGGACATGTATATTCTCATTTTTGTATATCTCATTCATCTTGACATGATTGATTCTATTTGTTGTATATTATCTTGTTTATCTCAACATATTGTTTATTCTTGTTATATACATATCTTGCTTATCATATTCTTGCCTAGCTTGTGTGTAGATATGAGTGATATACCTGTTATTTACATGATTGCTTGGTGCATGACTGCTATTCTTCTATGTGATGCATGTATTGCTGATTGGAGTTCGATCTTTGAAGACCTGTATAGCCCAGAGCTAGGTTTCATGGATATTTGTGTGATCAGTGTGTTTCTTTTTTCTACTTTAGCTTCATAGGATTTTCGAATGAACCCACACCACTCATTGTGCACTTTAGTCAACTACTGATTGTTGAGAGTTGCGAGAGCTTTCACTATAGGAAACCCCCTGGGATGTCGAGGTAATGCATGTGTGGAGGTGATGACCACCTTGCATGGAAGTGCCCCATCTCTTCGGAGGTGTGTAGAGGGTTGTGTAGCGCCAGAGGGTACGATCACTTCTACTAGGGATCCTTTAAAGTCCACCTCTATTCTTTTTAGGGCCTCATTGACCTTGTAGGTTGAGCCTTAGATAATTCAATCAGGATTTCCTCTCTTACATGTGGGTGCATCTGAGGGCCTTCAGAGCCTCTTTAGTTACAGTTCGAATCCAATACTCTATCTTTTGTTGTCCAGTAGAGAGTGCTCAGAGATCAGTGCGAGCTTGAGTTTCAGTTGGACCACTCTTCTGCATTGTGTTGACTTGTTTCTTCTAATTTAGTTTAACATATCTTCTGTGCTTTTCTCGCATCGTGCCTTATCTCGTTTCCCCATGCTTTATAGGATTTGCTATTCGTTTTAGTTTGAGTTTGCCACATTGAGTAAGAGTTGATGATAGATTGTTTTGCATCATTGATCAGATAGGCATGAATCAGCAGATTGTCACAATTGACCAGTTCACAATTACCATGGCTTTTATTCAGGAGGCCTTAGCCAGTCTTAGACAGGAGATAGACAGTCAGTAGAGTAGACAACCCGTAATTCAGGATGAGACGCCTTATGATTCATTGCCACCTCCACCACCACCACTTGGTCTGACAGTGCCACAGGCCCCACCCTATCTATTACATGGTCATTTTAAGGTTTCCCTACCTACAGTAGTACAGACCATAATCCTTGAGGAAACTCACGCATGCATGGATCGTATTGTGTAGCATATTAGGTAATTGAAGGTATCTGACAATTCAGTAGCTTGGGATGATCTTGAGGGTCATTAGAGGATTAATCAGAGATCCTAGAGGAAAGTTCAGATCCAATTGGAGCAAACCTTATTTTATTAGGGAGCTGACCCCAGAGGGCGCTGCATGGTTGATGAATCTAGTTGGAAACCAATTCTCGGAGCCAACTAACGTAGATCAGCTGAAGAAGTATTATGTTTGAGACCATGGTCATAGGATGGGTGGCCATCATTTCGGTTAGCCATATAGCTTGTTATTCTTTTTTTTACAAACAAACCATTACTAGCCCATTGAGTCTTGCATGCACAACGAAGTCTTTCTTTCTTATTACCTTGCTTACACTTCTACACTGGAATAGGGGCCCTTTAGTGTATGCATGCTTCATTCAAGAGTTTCATGAGCCTTGGGCCTATGGGTGCATTTTTCTCTCGTTATTTTTTTCTATTATCACACTACTACATTTCATCACGTCTCATTGGTCATGTTTTTCATCTCTTCTTCTTTATTCTATATACTACTTGTGTTGTTTCATATTCTCTCCACCTTGAGTGGTGATCCTCCTCAGTTCATTACATGGAGGATAGTCACATCATTTTCACTATCTATCCCACTGACACTGATTCAGAGATCCTTAGTTTGAGAAGGTCATTTCGTCAGAGAGAGTTTTTATTACCTTAGCACTTGAGAGTGTGTCTATCCATTAGTGATATCATCTTTGGGGTTCATTTTTTTATGTTCAGGGTATGTACATTTGTATATATGTAAAAAAAAAAAAAAAAAAAAAACTGAAAAAACTGAAAAAAAAAATGAAAAAAAAAATGATGAAAAGAAAAAAAATAAGCACATGTGTGTATGTGCATAGTATTCTCCATCATTGAGCGTCTATATTGATATCTGAGGGTCATTTTATCGAGTATGTTTGTTGTTGAGAGTTCCTACGTGAGCTTTCTGAGATTCTATTTTCTTTTATTCGCTTTGTCATATTTCTTTGAGAGTGAGATGAGTGATCTTCTCTTAGGGACTCTAGGTCATTGTCATTTCCATCATTACATTCATTATTGATGTGACTTCAATCCATGTTTGACTTGAGTCGATCATCACTTTTCTTCGTATATTCATTGTTTCGCTATCATTATTGTCATTGCTTGTGATTCATCCCATTCGCTTCACTCCCTTGTTTTTTTCATACACTGACCTATTCCAGGTTTGATATTTCCCTTGCATCATTCTTGTGTATCTCATTATCAATTTGATTTGCTTCATCGTCTCATTATTGATATTATATTCACATTGGGCACCCTCAAGTCCATGAATCATGAGCTTTTCTATACATATTGCATTTTATACATGAGGGCATGGGTTTTTTTATCATTGGGTATTTTGGACTAGTTTCCCTTCATTTCTATTACTTTATCACCTTGGCCTACGTTACGTCCCATATCTTAAGACCACCTTGAGGCCATAGGATCAAATGTCATCTTCGACAGCCCTTATTTGGACATGTATTTGAGATTTGGTTGATATTTAGATATCATCATGCTTCTTCTTCTGGGAGACGCCTCTTTGATGTTTGGACTTGATTTAGTTGTGGATATGGATGACTGGGATTGCACATTTGATGATGGATGATTCGATGTTGTCCGATTTTTTTATCTACCATACATCTGATGCCTTACTAGGGCATATTTTTGTTTTGGTTGAGATTTGTAGATCTCCATTGATTTGTATGATCATCCCCCCTTACGAGATACACGCCGAGACGATGACCTATTTGTTATCTTGTCATGATCTCTTAGGGGAGCCTCTCTTGAGCCATTCAGTTAGACCCACACTTTTTGGCATTAGGATGTCATCATGATTCTCCTTCTAGGATATGCCTTCTTGATATGTTGGACCAGATTCAATTGTGGATATGGATGACTGGGATTGCACATTTGATGATGGATGATCTGATATTGTCTGATTTTTCAATCTACCATACATCTGATGCCATACTAAGGCATATTTCCTTTTCGATTGAGATTTATAGATTTTCATGGAGTTGCATGATCATCTCCACTTACGAGATACACACCTAGACGATGACCTGTTTGTTATATTATCATGATCCCTTAGTGAAACCTTTCTTGGGCCATTCAGTCAAACCCACACTTTTGATATTTAGATGTCCTCATGCTTCTTCTTTTGAGAGAAACCTTTTGATACGTGGGTTTGATTTAGTTGTGGATTTGGATGACTAGGATAGCGTATTTGATGACGGATGATTTGAGTTTGTCCAATTTTTCGATCTACCATACATCTGATGCCATATTGGGGCATATTTCCCTTTCGGTTGAGATTTGTAGATCTTCATAGAGTCACATGATTCTCATCACTCATGAGATGCATGTCGAGTTGATAGCCTATTGTTATCTTATCATGATCCCCTAGTGGAGTCTTTCTTGGGTCATTCAATCAGACTCACATTTTTCAGCATTCAAATATCATCATGTTTCTTCTTCTGGGAGATGCTTATTTAATCTGTGGATCCGATTCAACTGTGGATATAGATGATTAGGATTACACGCTTGGTGAGGATGATTTGGTGCCATCTGATTTTCTGACTTACCACACATCTGATGCCATACTGGGGCATATTTCCGTTCTGGTTGAGATTTGTAGATCTCCATTTATTTGCATGATCATCCCCAATTACGAGATACACACCGAGCTAATGCTTTGCTTTCATTTTTCTTGATTCTCCAATAGAGCCTTTCTTGAGTCATTCAAACAAGCTCGTGCTTTCTGATATTGTCGTGATTCTTGGACGGAGTTATCCCAGGTGCATAGACTCCCATATCATCATTTCAGTGGAGTATAGGTCAGATATCTTATACATTCCATGGAATTATTCTTGAGTCATCAAGATAGACTGGATGCCCTAGTTGCTATACTGGGCCATATTCCCCTCTTTTAGCTACGGAGATGATTGTTTTCTCACAGACCTGTTACAGTCTCCATTATTTGGCTGATGGATATTTATTTCCATTACTGGCCACAGTTTCGATGATTATTGTCGAGATAGGCCTTCAGCAGAGCACGACCTTAGGTTTGACTATCCTACTATCCATGACTCTTCAATAGATTGAGATCGTGGTAATTACCCTGGCAGACTATTCTCTTGAGACTTCCTAGCGGATCATTCATTTGAGATGATGATGGATTCCCCTAGCAGAGTATCGAGTCAAAGGCATCCAAATTATTATGACGCTTCATTAGGCCTCGTGTTTTGGTAGGATGGATTGTGAGGCTATATTTATAATCGATTTGACCATTTTGACTCGCTAGCGGAGTGTCTTTTGGGACTCATGGAGTCCCTTTCAGATCCTTTCAGTAGATTGAGAGTTGTGGCAGCACGCTACACTAGGGCATATTTTTCCCTCATCATTTCCTTACAGATCGGCGTTCAGAACCACTATCTCTTCTAAGTTATGACGTTCAGAGTCCTCATTCTCGGTTTGACATTCAAATATGTTAGTCCATAGTTTGGCATTCAGAGCCACCTCATTTCCTTAGTTATGGCGTTCAGAGCCACCATCTCTTATCAGTCTTGGATTTCAGAGGCACCCATCTCCTTTTAGTTTGAGTGTTCAGAGCCCATCCCTTCTCAGTATGGTGTTCAGAGACACCACCTCTTTTCAGTTTAGCCTTCAGAGCCACTATCTTCTTACTGCTCGGCGTTTAGAGCCACCGTCTCTTCTCAGTTATGACATTCAGAGTCCTCCTTCTCAATTTGACATTTAGAGATGTCAGTTCATAGTTTGGCATTCAGAGCCATCTCATTTCCTTAGTTATGACGTTCAGAGCCATCATATCTTATTAGTCTTGGCATTCAGAGCCACCATCTCTTCTCATTTTGGGCATTCAAAGCCACCATCTCTTTTCAGTTTGGCGTTTAGAGTCACCATCCCTTCTTAGTTATGGCGTTCAAAGCCGCCATATCTTCTCAGTTATGACATTCAAAGTCGTTCTTCACACTTTAGCATTCAAAGCCACTATCTCTTCTTAGTTTCGACTTTCAGAGCCAACATCTCTTTTCAATTTGGTGTTCAGAGCCACCATTCCTTCTTAGTTTTGGCGTTTAGAGCTACTACCATTCAAAGCCACCATCCTATCACGATCGGGCATTCATTACCACTTTTTCGGCATTCAGAGCTACATTCCTAACGTTCAGAGCTATCGGTTCCGTTTGGGTATTCAGAGCTTCGTCTTTAGTATTCAGTGTTATCAGTTTTTTTAGTTCGGAGTTCAGAGCCATGTCTTTAGTTCGACATTCAGAGTCATTATGTCTTTCTTCAGTTAGGCGTTCAGATCCACCATATCTCTTTCAGTTCGGTGTTTAGAGCCACATCTCCATTTTGGCTTTTAGAGCCATTGTTTGTTTCAGTTTGACATTTAGAGTCATGTTTTTAGTTTGACATTTAGAGCTTCGTCTTTAGTATTCAATGTTATTAGGTTTTTTTAGTTCGACGCTCAGAGCCACATCTTCAGTTCGGCATTCAGAGTCATCATATTCTTCCGATTGGCGTTTAGAGTCACCATCCTTCCTTAGTTTGGCATTCAGAGCCACCATCTCTTTTTAGTTTGACGTTCAAAGTCACCATCTTTATAGTTTGGCATTCAAAGCCGTCATTCATAATCAAGCATTTAGAGCCATTGGTCAGCTTAGCATTCACATGCCACCATATTTCTTCAGTTCGGCATTTAGAGTCATTAGTCAGCTTGGCATTCAAAGCCATCATATCTTCAGTTTGGCATTCAAAGCCATCATGTATTCAGTTTGGCATTCAGAGCCATTGGTTAGCTTGGCATTTAGATGCCACCATATTTCTTCTGTTTGGCATTCAGAGACATTAGTCAGCTTGGCATTCAGAGCCACCATTTTCCTTTAGTTCAACATTTAGATCCATATTCCTAGCATTTAGAGCTGTCATTCTATTTTAGTTCGGTGTTTAGAGCCACATTGCTAGCATTTAGAGTTATCGTTTTCTTTTAGTTTAACATTTAGAGTCATTCTCTCTAGTTAGAGCCTTGAGCTCACGACCCAAAGTCGTTCTTCTTATTCATGACCCAGAGTCATTCTTTCCATTTAGAGCCATAAGCTCACGACCACGAGTCATTTTTCTCACTTAAAACCTAGAGTCTTTCCAGCCCTGAGCCGAGCCTTCATCATTTGGCTGTCCATGAGTGGTATGACCTGGATTTTATGTATCTCATTCTCTTTCTAACCGATCAGTCATAGAGCTTGTTCACATAGCCCTGAGCTATTCATTGTAACCTTGAATTACTCATTGCATCATGACCCAAAGTCATTCATTCCACCCATAGCCCTGAGCAATTCATTGTAACCCTGAGTTACTCATTGCATCATGACCTAGAGTCATTCATAGCATCCCGAGCCCCGAGCTCACGACCTAGAGTTGTTTGCATTCTTCACATCCCTGAGATGTTTTGTTTTCATCATTTTAGCCACTTGCAAGTGGCCTCAACCTGGCACCATGAGCTGAAAAGCATCCTGACCGGCTATCCATTTAGAGCCCTAAGCTCACAACCTAGAGTCGTTTTTCTCATTCATGACCCAAAGTCATTCTTTCCATTTAGAGCCTAGACTCGTTTTTCATATCTACGACCCAGAGTCATTCTTTCTAGTTAGAGCCCTGAGCTCATGACCCAGAGTCATTCTTTCCATTTAAAGCCCCGAACTCACGATCTAGAGTCATTTTTCTCACTTAAGACCTAGAATATTTCCAGCCCTGAGCTGAGCCTTCATCATTTGGCCGCCCATGAGTGGTATGACCTGGAGTTTGCGTATCACATTCTCTTTCTAGCCGATCAGTCATAGAACCTATTCACATAGCCCTGAGTTATTCATTGTAACCCTGCGTTACTCATTGCATCATGACCTAGAGTCATTCATTCCATCCATAGCCTTGAGTTATTCATTATAACCCTGAATTACTCATTGCATCATGACCTAGAGTTATTCATTAGCATCCCAAGCCTTGAGCTCACGACCTAGAGTCGTTTGCATCCTTCACATTCCTGAGATGTTTCGTTTTCATCATTTTAGCCACTTGCGAGTGCCCTCGACTCGACACCATGAGCTGGAAAGCATCCTGATCGGCTATCCGTTTAGAGCCTTGAGCTCACGACCTAGAGTCGCTATTCTCATTTGTGACCTGAGTCATTTTTATCATTTAGAGCCTTGAGCTTACGACCTAGAGTTGTTCTTCTTATTCATGGCCCATAGTCATTCTTAGCATTCAGAGCCCTGAGCTCATGACCTAGAGCCATTTTCACCCTTTAGGCGTTCAGAACCACTACTTTTTTTCATGGCTGTTTAGAATCGTAGGCCTTCAAATCTCCCATTGGCATTTAGAGCCACAATTTTCCTTCATAGGCGTTCAGAGTCATCTTTTCTAGTTTTAGGCATTCAGAGTCATTCATTTCATCAGTTTTAGGCATTCAGAGCCACTCATATTTTCCATTTTTAGGTGTCCAGAGCCACTATCTCTCCATAGTTTGGCATTTAGAGTCATCATCATATGTCTTCAGTTTTAGGCGTTCAGAGCCATGTCTTCAATTTGACATTTAGAGTCATCATCTTTTCCAATTTTAGGCGTTTAGAGTGTGGACCCCGCATTTCGTGCTCAATGCGTTTCCCACTCGATGGCGAGCTCGATTTTTATTTGAAAATTTTGATTTTTATTTATTGTTTTAAAAATGACTTGGAGTCGCCACTTATTTTTGTTTTATTTTTAAAAGGGTAAACAAAATAAGAAAGAAAAACCCTAAATGTGACTCCTTATTTTGGAAAAGGCGGTCTGTGAAAAACCGGATCGGGTTCGGGGGTCAGGTTACTTATCAGGAAGGTACGGTAAAGACCGTAGCACCCCTCTAAGTCCCTAAAATCGGGTCTCTACTAATAAAATGAAGCAAACGTGGCAATTAATAAAGAAATCAATGAATACCCGAATTGATCATGCACATATGGGAATCAGAAAATGCATAGACACTGATCAAAGTAAAAGTGGGTACGTACCTGGGCATCAAACGATCAATATACTATCACAAAAATGGGGTTAGTGTACAATAAAGAGCATAAACATAACTCACATGTCACTAAATCGAGTACAAAAGTCATCACATGTCACAATTCATTCAATTTGATTTTTATTTTAAAGAGAATTCTTTGATGTAGGGCCCCCACCAAAGCCCGTTTATTTTTGCATGAATTAATTTCGTAAATTCCATCACTCGGAATTACGGAATTAAATTCTTGCTTATTTTAAAACAGTTTTTAAAATCATGAAAGTTATGAAAACTATTCGCCAGAAGAAAAAGCGGCGAAAATATTTTATTGAAAATGGGATTGTTGGCATCTAAAAAAAAACAAAAGATGAAAAAGTAGAGGAGCCAGGATTATTTGAAAGGCTGAATTTGAAAAGATATTTACAAAATGAGATTTAGAGAAATTATTTTAAAGAATCATGGGATGAGAAAAATAGCACGTGACTTAAGGTGGTCATGCAAAAGTGCTTGAGTGGGGGAGTTGTTTGGAGCATGCATTGGCATTGATGGTGGTGATCTTGACACTTGGACTGTCACGCTGAACTGCCGTTGCATGTAGAGATTGCCTGTTAGGTACTGAACCCTTGACCTGACTGCCATTACTTCTTTTTCTTCATTCAACACCCCTTCAAACTTGGCTCCTCTCAAGTCAGGTAAGGGGTTTGGCGAATCAAGCTTTCAACTCAAAGTCAGATGAGCTCAATCCAGACACGGCACCAGCAACATTACCCATTTGTGAGTGGAGCAGTGGAGATACCTTAGGCAGCACCCTTTGCAAAGGTTTGAGGATGACGTCAGTTTCATGCACTCCTCGTGAAATAACATTAGTCTCCTCCTCTATAAGGCCTTCATCTTCTCCATTTTCCTCACATCTAAATGAAGGCAAAAATGGTGTTTCTTCTTCATTGGGATAAAGGACTTCATCAGAGCTTGAATGCTTCTCGCCATTGTCTAGGAATTTCTGAGATACATCACAAGCTCCCTTATTGCCACTTTCAGTCTTGTCACTCCAGTTCTCATTTGGACAGCCCGAACCAGAATTAGCAGAGGAAAGGATATCTCTGCCCTTAGGAGTTGCAAGGGGCAGTGACAACTTCTGTTATCAATTCATCAAACTTCTCTGATACAAGTGGTGACACAGCAGGGCCAGATTCAGGAATAGCAGAAGGAGGGGTTTGTAGAAGATTTTTTTTTTTTTTATGAGATAGAAGAAATTATTCCAGCTCTGAGCTTGAAAAGTGGGTCTCTTCTCAACACTAGCAAGGGTTGGATTGTTCCTTGGACTCCTCAAGGGAGTAGAAATCAGCAGCTGATGGAGTGACAGTGAGGGAGCTATTTGCTACTTTGCTTCCCGTTGTAGGGCTCAAGCTATCCTTTGTAGTTGGTGAGATACCATTCCTCTCTCAGGATGATTTCAGAACATGAAGCTTCCCTACATTGGATGTCTTTGTAACATCAGATCCTGCTCATATGTAATTATTTACAATTTATGTCAACGTCGTCTGCATGGATCTTGACAGCGGCTGATTCTTTCTCTCTCATTCTCATGATATTCCAATCTGTTTCTACGGATGCTGCAACTGACATCATGGCCTCTTGAACGCGAGTGGAATTCCAGCTGTCAATGGACCTAATGGAGGCCTTGAGAAGAGCTTGGTCAGCCATGCACGCACAGAGTTTCGTGGATATCTAGCTAAGGCGTGCTGCTGGAGGGGTAAAAGCAGGACACTTCAGCGTCTTGAACACTTGAGACATGTTGGTGCAGGTGTGGAGCTACCAGAATCTGATTTAACTTCTTTGCTAGATGGGAAATGGAGGATGACGAGGCTCCATGGTTGCATGTCCAAGATGGCTATGCAAAGCGAGTTATGCTGGTAGGTCCGCTGCGCAAGCGGGACTGCCATCTGAATCTTCCCTTCAGTTTCAATGCGGAACTGCTCAGATCTGCCTGGGGATTATCACTACCAGAACTGGCAGTGAATGAGGGCTCCAATGCTTCTTGACATCCTCAGGCACATGGAAAAGTTCATATGGCCATCCAAAGTTTTTCTTTAACAGGGGCTCCCCTCTGGCTTTAGGAGATCTGAAGCTCAGCTTCCTCTTCCGGCATCATATGCGATTGGATACCAGGGGGTTGCCTAAATGGATCCCGCTTTGAAGACCCGGGAAACAATGATGGTTGATTCTCATCTCAGCAAATATGCAACCCACAGACTACACATCAACAGGAGAGGAATAGTAACGCAGTCCAAGCAGTATCGTAGGCGTTCTGTATCACAAAAACCATCACCTTGTGTATGAATATTTCAACAGAAACCAAGTGCACTGACCAATCCAGAATCTGCCAGCTTTAATGCATCGGTACATCGATATAAAAACAAGCTTTGTGGTCTCGTTTCCTTCACGAACTAGATGGTGACCATGTTGAGCTTAGATCTACTTTCGGAATCTGAAAATGCCCTCTCAGATTTCCTTTTCTTCCTTGTTACCCTAGACTCGTCCTCCAAATGCCTGAGTTCCTTCCTCTCTCAATCTAAACTATCCTCCCTTAAAGCTCTCCTGTCTCTTTACCATTCTCTCCATTTTTCTTCTCAGCTCCCAAAACTCCCCTGGAGTCTCTTCTTTCTCTCTGCAGATACACTTCTCAAATAAAGTTACCCCACTTTGGCCTTGTTTCTGCTGTGGAAATCCTGAGAGCTTTCTTGGCCATATATTGTTCCATGCAAAGTCAGTAGCAACAACAAGTGAAACCGAGCACAATCTGACTTAGTGAAAGCTTCAGCAACAGGTTCCAAAGATGGTGACTACACGGAAGATACATCTTGTATAGGATGAAGACGAGATTTCCACCATGGCAGGGATGCCGTTAATCATACAGAAAACAATGGCAGTCTCAAATGAGAAGTTCACAGGTCCGGGAAATCAGCAAGGTCGATGAGACATTCCTTCCCCTGTTCTTTCTCTCTTAAAATCCTTAGGAATATCATTACTCACCCCATAACACAGGGAGGGCACCAGTAGAATTCCTCTTGGGGAGTCAAAATGAACCCAAACCAAACTCCAATAGTATAGAGAAAATATCAAAAGCACGATTAGCAAAACAGACTCACAAACAAAGAAGTCTTCTTAACCAAGTATCTGTCATGAGTCATTCCTGTGCTTATGAACAAAGAGAGAAGAAGCTAAACCCAGATTTATGAATGAAAAACAGAGATGTAATCTTCCAAGGCACAATGTAGTTAAAAAGAAAAAGATAATCAGATTATTTTCAAGCTAGACCAAAGGAGAAAGGGATAAATAAGCCACACCAAGCTCGTGAACAACCATAAAGAAAATCAATCAGGTTCAGATGCTTTCTCTGATACTCACATCTGAATAGCAAAGTGATTTTTGAGCTCTCTCAGGAAAAGAAGAGAACAGCATGAATAAATAAAGGTGAAACCCACAGTGACCATACCTGGAGGACCCAAAAGCCCTCTCTAGAAGCTAAGGCTCCTCTGCTCTGCTCCTCTCCAATCTCTACAGCTATCTAGAATATCTCGTCCCTTTCCTCACTTCCTCCAAACTAACTTGCTGCCTAGGCCTTCAAGACTCTCTCAAGATATCTCACTGAAAAACCAGGAAGACCTCTCTCCCGGCAACCCAAAAGCACCCAAAAACTCACTATTCTCTGCAAAAAAAACCCCCCTAGAAGAAGAACCTCCCCCAAAATATCTTTAACGACGGCACTCAAAGCATCTCCCCCTTCCCCGGATTTGCCCTTCCCTAACAACCTGCAGAAAACCACCACAAAAAGCACTACTCTCTGCAGCTGCCAGCCTCCACTCACCTCCACATGCAGCTGGCAACGCCCTAACAAAAACGCCCCTCCTTCTAGAACCTTCTTCCAAGTGTCCCTCCCCTAGTGGTTCTCAAAACCACTACTTTGATTCCACCACAGCCAATCCGGGATTGACACGTGGCCACCTAAGGTGACGACACCTGTCAAACTTGGCTGCAGCAAAGCAAACCCTGAATGGGGGTCTACAATTTGACATTTAGAGTCATCATCTTTTCCAATTTTAGGCGTTTAGAGCCATTCATTTCATCAGTTTTAGGCATTCAGAGCCACTCATCTCTTCCAGTTTCAGGCGTCCAGAGCCATTATCTCTACATAGTTTGGCATTCAGAGCCATCATCATATGTCTTCAGTTTTAGGCATTCAGAGCCATGTCTTCAATTTGGCATTTAGAGCCATCAACTTCTTCAGTTTGGCATTTAGAGCCATTGTGCATACTCATTCAGGCATTTAGAGTCACCATATTTCTTCATTTTGGCATCAGAGTCATTTTTCCGCAGCCTTACCATTCAAAGTCATAGCTCCTGGCATTGCACATCTTGCTTTGACCATTTTACATTCGTCCTCATTTTCCTCACCTCGTTACCTTGTGTTTATCGCTTGTTCATCATGCTCTTCTAGAGCTTCCCATCCTCTATAGCACATGACATAGTCCTTTGAGCTTATAGCATGTGTTTTGATCTTATCATTGGTACCCCTCACCTCATGCCCTTGTATAGTGTATGTGTGGTTTTTCATTTGTACTCATTTCTATGCTCTTGGGTGGTTCGACTGCTACTCTGCTTCGATATCGATTTTCGAGTCACTTTTGGAGACTTTTCGAGAGTTCTGGATCCATAGTGTAACTTTGGGGCACTTTAGGAGTTTCCATTCATGCCATTTGATTTTTGTAGGGTTTTAAAGTTTCTTTGTTCTTGTTTTTGTTTAAGAGAGTCCATGTCATGCTGGGACAGATTTGGTGGTCTTTCTTGTTCTTCGGCAAAGTTCACTTCGTTTTGTTTGTGTATACACTCACTTTACTCCTAAATTCTACCGAAGAGGGGCATATTTTTTATGGACGTCACATTTTTCTCGATGCGTTCCCACTCGATGGCGTAACTTGTTTTTTATTTGTTTGATGAAAATTTGATTTTTAGAAAAAGACTTGGAGTTGTCACTTATTTTTGTTTTATTTTTTAAAGGAAAAACAAAATAATAAATAAAAACCCTAAATGTGACTCCTGAAGGAAAAAAAACAAGTCTATGAAAAACTGAGTCTAGGTCCGGGGGTCAGGTTACCTATTGGGAAGGTACGGTGGTGAGCCGTAGTACCCCTTTAAGCCCATATACATACAATATCTAATAAACAAATTAAAGGAATTGTGGCAATTAATTAATTAATTAATTATGGATACCAAGAAAAATAATCAAGCAAATGAATATGTACAAGTCATAGTGAAAATCAATATACACAAAAATAATTATGAAATCTAATTACAAAAATACACAAAATAAATAATTAGAGAATTATGTAAAATGATTTATTGAACTAAAAAAAGATATTAAAAAAATAGTTTTTTAGGAAACTTCAAAGGATTTTATTAAAAATGATTTTGAATTAATGATTTCAATTTATTTATTTACAAAAAAAAGTCAATTTATTTTCTCAATTTCATTTGTATTCAATTTTCAAAAAAGTTATTTACACTTATTGTATCAAAAGAATTTATTATAAAATTTCAATTTGGGTACAAAAATTATTTTTACTTGCTTTTACTAGAAAACAATGAATTTTTACAATTTTATGTACAAAAGTATTTTGATTCATTTTCATTTAAAAAAAGTGATTTATGAAAATTATTTAAAAAGACATAACTTTATTTGAAAAAGAAATTTTAATTAAAAAGAAAAAAAAGTAAATCTTGTATTTCTAAAAAATACTTTTAATCCCATTTTAATTAAGGAAAAAAGAATTCATTTAAAAAAAAAAACATTTTTTTGGAAAATTTTATTAAAAATTATTTTTTGGGGCAACTTTATTTACAAAAACAATTTTTGGATAATTTTTATTAAACAAATAAATTTTTGGACAATTTTATTAAAACAAAAATTTCAAATTCTATTAAAAACAATTTTTTTTTTCAATTTTTCTAAAAATATTTTCTGAATTTTTATTAATAAAAAAACTTTCTTTTATTAAGAAGAATATTTTAAAATTATTATTTTATTAAAACATATTTACTGAATTATTCATCTTATTTAAACAAAATTTTTGGTTTGTTTGATATTCAATTCTATACACACTCAATAAATATATGCAAACAAATATTTACAGAACTAATAAAAATAAAACCAAATAAAAATGAGAAATAAAATATGTATCCAAATAAACTTACAACAAACTCAATGTTTTCATACAATTTTTTCAATATCACTTTCTTTCATGAAATTCCATGATTCACGTGTCATAAATTTGTACTCGACCAATAGAATTCCAGAATAGGCCCATGCAAAAACAAAAATAGCACAAACGTAAATATCCAATAATATGTAGAGTCCACAATAATTGTCCAAGACTAAATTCAAACTTCAAATTAGTCCAATAAATTTCACCAATTAAAAATGGGCCCAAATTAACAAATATAACCCAACAAAAATATCCCACATATCATAGACCCTAATATAAAATTTTCAAAATAGCCAAAATATAAGCTCAATTAATCAAACCTAAAACATGATAAATTAAGATAAATCTCATTAGGTCTAAATTTAATATTCCATAATTCAAGCTTAATTTAATATACACCACAATTGTCCCATGTCCAAATTAAATTATTCAAATTGGCCAAACCCATATCAAATATTCAAGTCATCCAAAAAATCTCACCCACATTGTGGTTCCAAAATTCATATCAATTAACAAACCCACATTAATATTATACATAGCCAAAGGAAATAATATCTTAAACCCAAACAAATAACCAATTAACAAGCTCACATTAATAATATATATAGCTAAAGGAAATAATATATCAAACACAATCCAATTAGCTCAAACAAATAACCAATTAACGTGCCCATATTAATAATACACATGGTCAAAGGAAATAATATCTCAAGTCCAATCTAATAAGCCCAAACAAATAACCAATTAATAAGCCCACATTAATAATACACATGGTCAAAAAAAATAATATCTCAAACTCAATTTAATAAGCCCAAACAAATAACCAATTAACAAGCCCACATTAATAATATATATAGTCAAAGGAAATAATATATCAAACTCAATCCAATAAGCCCAAACAAATAACCAATTAACAAACCCACATACACATGGTCAAAGGAAATAATATTTCAAACCCAATCCAATAAGCTCAAACAAATAACCAATTAACAAACCCACATTAATAATATATATAGCCAAAAGAAACAATATATCAAGCTCAATCCAATAAGCTCAAACAAATAACCAATTAACAAGCCTATATTAATAATACACATGGTCGAAGGAAATAATATTTCAAGCCCAATCCAATAAACTCAAACAAATAACCAATTAACAAGCCTACATTAATAATATATATTGCCAAAAGAAACAATATATGAAGTCTAATCCAATAAACCCAATCCAATAAGCCTAAACAAATAATCAATAAGTAATAGGGCCAAATCCAAATCAATTTCTATACAAACCAAAAATAAAAAATAAAATGAATAAAAATAAAATAAAGCAAAAAGGAAAGTTACCCATTTTTTTTAAAAACCTATGGATGGTCGGATTGCTATCAGGCAATGGCGGGGGTGGCTGATCGATAGTGGCCGACTGATAGTGGCGATGAGGGTGGCGGATGGAGAGAGTAAGAAAAAAGATGAGAAAAAGAAAACGGAAGGAAAAAATGTGAAAAGAATAATAAAATAAAATAAAAACGTGGAGAGAAAAATGAAAGGAAAAGAAGAGAGAAGAGAGTGGGAGAACTCGAGAAAATGGTAGTGGGTCTTCAGGAAGAAAAAAAACCAAAAAAAAAATGGGAAAGAAAAATTTTGGATGGGGATCCCGATCGATCGTATGGAAAAAGTGGGGGGAGGAGAAGAGAAAATGGAAAGAATGGGGGGATGGGGGCAGTTGACCATTGCCGTGTGAGGGAGTTGGGCTATGAGTGGAGTGATGCAAGATGAAGAGAAAATATCTGGGAGCTGATCACCGCCAAAAAAAATGGGAACCCAAAAATCCAAAAGCCAAAAGCCAACACCAAAGGAGAGAGCATTGAGAAGAAAAGAAATGGGGGGTCGTCCAATGGGGAGTGCTGCAGAGAGAAAAGAAAAAAAATTGGAAAAGCTATGGGGGCCGCCGTCCACCTTCCCTTGGGAACGGGAGAAAAAATAAAATATGATGAAGAGTGGAGATGGGAGCCTTTGTACGTGAGAGGTATGGGGGGTAGGTGAGGGTTGGTGGATGAGGAGAGAGAAAATAAAAAAAATAAAAAAATAAAAAAATAAAAAAATATAATATAACATAATAATAATAATAATAATAATAATAATAATAATAATAATAACAAATAAAAATAAAATAAAATAATTTACAAAATAATAAAAACTAAGAATTAAATGGTGAGTAGGCAAAAAGAAAACACATATAATCAGGATTTAAAATTTATTGACAAAATTGAGCTCAAAATTAATGTAAAAATAAAATTGGGATAAATTTTGGTGTCTACAATGGATTTTTAAAGTTTTTTTTTCTTTTGAAAATCATCTTTTAAAGACATAAATTTTGATGTTTTTGTTTTTTTATTTAATAAATTAATAATTTTTTTTAAACTCAATTTTCACATAAAATTGATAATAGTTTTTTTTTTAAAATTCCAAAGTGAAAGAAAAAATAATATATGAATATTATTTATCTTATATTAAATTTAGTATATTATTTATATATTAAATTTAGTAAATAAAATTAATTAATTTTATAATATATTTATAATAATTGTATTATTGAATAAATAGAATAAAAAATGAAAAAAAGTAGATTTTTTAAGGTTTTGTTTTTTTTTTTTTTTGCTTTTTTTATTTTATTTTTTTTAAGTGAGAATTTCTCACTTTTGTGTTGTCCACTCAGGTTTTTTTTTTTAGATTTGCTCACTTTTGTGTGTTGTCCACTTGTTCTTTTTTTTTTTTTTTTTTTTTTTTTTTTTTTTTTTTTTAATTTAAGTGAAAATTTCTCACTTTTGTTATTGTCTCTTAAAGAGTTACCACTTGTTTTTTTTTTTTTTTTCTTTTTAAGTGAGAATTTCTCATATATATATATATATATATATATATATATATATATTTGTGGAAATTGCCTCTTTAAGAGAATAATTCTCACTTGGTTTTATTTTTATTTTTATTTTTTTGAAATCGTTTCTTGAAGAGACGATTTCTCCCTTCTTAATTTTTATTTTTTATTTTGTGAAAATCATATTTCCAAGAAACGATTGCTTATATAAAAATGGAATTTTAGAAATCGTATCTTGGGAAGTCGATTTTTTTTTATAATTTTTTAAAAGTTCATAAATCGTATTTTGAAGAGATGATTTTTTACTTCCAATTTATTTTCTCTTTTCTATCTAGACAAAACTATGGTAGATTTGAAATTATTTTTCCTACGGTAATTTAAGAATTATTTTTAAAACTGTCGGTAATCTTATCATCAAAATCTGTAATTTATCGGTTAAGTGCATGAATCCCCGAATAAATTGTAGCGAATTTTCTATTAGCTTAGGCAATAAAATCAAGGTACTGTAGAATTTTCCTAAAATCAAATGGGGGATTTAAATTTTAAAAGGTAATCAAACTCCACATTTCTACTATATGGTTGAGAATCTGCAAGCCTTGGTTGAATGGCGTGTCTGCTGGCTGCTCCTTCCTTCAGTCCTCAACTCCGTATCTTCCAGGGCCTGAGGACGAAGGCTATTAAGACCCTTGATTCTGTACAGGTCCCTGCTATTCGGTGTTCTCTAAATTCTAATCAGACCCTCAAGACTTGCAAGATCTGTAAAACTCAGTTCGACCCTTTGCTCAACCACCCTCGTGCTTGCCGCTTTCACACTGCTCATTTTGGCGGTACCCCCTTCCTCCTCCTTGTTCTTCATTGTTTGTTTGCCGAGAAAAATTGGAGAAAGCATAACCAAATAAGATTCAGTTTTTTTTTTTTTAAACATTCTTCTTTTTGTTCACTCGTTTTCTCAGCAGCCAATCTCAGCGTTAGGGTTATGTATGTACACAAGACTCAAATTTGGATACTCTTTTTGCAATTGAAAATCTAGGAGATCGTATTGGGTACTGGAAAGAGATTGATAAAAATTTATGGTGAATGGTTTGAGATCGACATTATTTATTTATATTTCTTTTTCTTCTGAATCTTATTATTTATGGTTCCAGTGGCCTTGTGGTTTATGGTGGGTGGGTTTGTGGTTTAGTGCCCAGAAACTGATATAACGAGTGGGAGAAAAGGAAGGCGGATAGTGTGGGTAAGTTGTGAGATAGAGGTTTTGGGCATTGTAAGGGGTTCACGGACGAGGAGGAACTTTCAGGATATGTTTTCTATTCGGTGGGGGATGGGAGGAAGACGAGGTTTTGGCATGACAAATTCTCGGAATGTATTTGTTGTCTGTTGGGGATAGGCAGAGGCTGAGGTTTTTGCATGTTGAGCTTGTGATAGTGTGTTACTAGTATAATTTCTATAACTTTTCAGAATTGCTGTGAATAGAGAAGCTAATGAGCTGAATGTTGACGCTGTTCAGCTTCTAGGGGTACTGGATCCCATGGTTTGTAGAGAACTCTGTGACTGGAAGTTCAAGTTTGAATTGGTGGATTCCTTCATAAAGCTTAATTAAGCAGTGAGGTCCTTAGAATCTCAATGTTTTGAGATGGAAGATCACTGGGAATGGGTGGTGCTTTTCTTTATATTCCGTTTTAAAGGATGAGTTGGGATGGAGTGGATGTGGAATATGGACTGTATGGTTTCAATTTCCAAATTAGAGGGAAGGTGTGAGTGATTGAATAGTGATGGTGAAGAATATAAATGTCAAAGGTCAAGCCCATGTTGCATGGGTTTGGGTACGAGTGTCTGGTGCAGGTTTGCGTCTAAGCATCTGATCTTTCACATCTCAAATTTTAGAATGTAGGGACTTGACTGAAAAATGCTCTTGAATGGTACATAGATATGATATCATAAGGGGAAAAAATCAATTGAAAGTCGATCAAAGCAAAAAAGAAAAATATTCTTGAAGAAAAAAACAATTTCTTTTTTTTCTCTTTTATCCTTTTTTTTGGAAAAGTAAAAAATTAGTAAATATCCAAAGCAAAAGAAGAGCATCTGAAAAGGATCCCTACACCCACAACCTTGTCATATCGTCTCAACATGGGTACATCAAGCAAAATTGAAGAGTTAGGATATTACAGGGTCAAGCACCAAATAAAGCCTTGATTTTGAATTTGAGGATGAGTTTTCTGCAGCCAGGTAAACTGGTGCAACCTAAGCTTCCCTGTCTTCCAAAAGGAATCAGACAAAATAAATCTTGGACTTGGAAATGATTTCAATTTTAGGGGTATTTCTTTTATTGAGGTTGGTGGATGTGACTATATATCTGCTGGAGGGAATTCTTGCTATCAGTAGAGAATAGCTTGTACAATGGAAGCAAGAAGCTCATTAATGATACACGTAAATATTACTTTGAAGTATGGTTTTTATTTTTCAGTTTTTAGATTATTTGGCCAAAATTAACAAAAAGTTCCTGTGCTGACATTCATTTTGGAAATAATTCCCTTGGATCCTAAAAGAATGGACATAGTAGGCTGTGAAAGGGTGGTTTCTAAATTTTTTATTGTTGTGGTCTGAAGGCGTAGTGGGCAGAGACAATCTTCCCTTCTAGCTTTTGTAGATTGTTTGAGATGTAAGCCGGAAGTGTGTTGTTTCTATTTTCTTTTTGCTATGTGCTTTTGCATGGCTTGTATACTTGCATTGCACTATTTTTTCTGGTTAGGTGCTTTCTAATATAATTTCTCTAATTTACCTATTAAAAGAGGGGATTACTTCCATGGGAAAATGAACAAAGACTAGCTTGGTAGAAGGCACATATGTGGCTATGTATTACTATAAAATGGAATGTATCTGGAAATTTGAAGAATTCATGAATCATCCTTCAGTCCTGTGTGGGTATTTTGGTCTCACCGTCATCTTGTCAGTTTTCTTAAATCAAATAGTTGATAAATTTGAGAAGTAAAAAGGACCATAATCCCATTTTGTTGTTTAGTAATCAAATGGGGCTCATGAATACTAATTCAAGCTGAATATGGTTTAGTTTGCAAAACTGAGACATACAAGAATGCTGCCAGGTTGTGGCTAAAGTTGGACTATAAAACCAAGAACATCATATGTAACCAAGAGTTTTAAACTTAAAATTTACTGAACTCAAAATGCAATAGCAATGGCTTTGCAAAGGTCATTAACTTGTGCAAATCATGAAAATTAAAGGGGAAAAAAACATAACAGGAAGGGATTCCAGCTGTCTATTGAATATTACTAACTTCTGAATCTCTAATTTCTTGTATTAGCATTATGCTTATATCATGCTTCTACATGATGGATATTTTGATGCCACTTCATTCCCAATGCTCTATATCACCTCATCTCTTTTCCGTTCTCCATACCCTCAGGAGAAACGAAGAGGAAGTTCGAGAGCGTCTACACAGGAGGCACCATGAATACACCTGACTCTGGTCAGGTTCTTCAATACTGGCATTGCTGTGGATCTGAAGATCCATTTGATCCTGGATGCACTGCTGCCCCTCACTCTTCCTATGATGACTGATGGAATCAATGCAATTTCTCAATCAATGTTAGGTTCACATGGATGACTCTTGATTCTTGGTTGTTTCCTGTTATTACTAGGTTGTTTATGCTTTTATATGTAATTGCAGATGTTTCTATTCCCTGTTCTATTTTTTGACAAAAACATGTCCTAACAGTTAATTGTTTAGCTGAGAGAATCCCAATAAACAGAGAGTTGAGCTCTTGTTCTATCTTGTTTTTCACGAGAGATAAGTAGTATTACAGTTTGTCCAATCTTTTTTCTTGGACATTTCGGTGACTGTCAATGCTGAGGTTGTTCTTTTGGCAGGTTGGTGATACTCAGTGAACTCCATCTTCAACAGGTATGAAGGGCTACTCCTCTCTTCCACTTCTTCATTGCAGTAATCTCAGTCCAAGGGGCTAAGCTGAACCCACAGAAGAAAAAGGCATGCCCATATTCTGAGATTTACAACTGCAGTTTTTAATCATTTTGTTTGGAAGGTGGGTTTGTAACTCACAGCTTTTGATTGATGGAAATTTGGAAGTTTAGTATCACTTGAGAAGGTTTTTAATCACTGTTACAGTCACAAACTTTAATTTGTGCAAAGGAGTTAAGGATGCTTTGGGTAAATGGGAATAGGAAGGGAAATGGTATGGGTATGGGAATGGGAATGGAGGTGAATTCCTACGTAGAAGGGAGGAAACAAAATCAACTTATTGAGTTAATATGGCTGAATGAATTAATTTAAGTTATTAAGCATTTCAACTTATGACTTAAAAACTTAAGTATAAGTTAAAGTCACTTTAAGTTATTAAACAATATGTATAAAGTTTTATGAAGACCATCTTAATTTTCATATTAATGATTCTTTTATTCCTATCCTATTCTTTTCATTCCGAATATCTATTCCAGCATTCCAAACGCTACCTAAAGGATCATTGTGGATGCTTTGTAGTCATTATTGGTTCCATTCCCAATTTATTACTCATGTCATGATCTTAATGATTTAAGTTGATTTTAAGTTAAAAATTATTTTTATTATTAATTTAAAATTATTTATTTATTTTTTATTTTAAGTATTAAGGTTGTTGATAAATCTAATTTAAAATTTATTTTAAATTATCAAATTGAGATATTTATCTCATTAATTTTAACTAATATATTTATCCTAATTAATTTAACTCATTTTTTTTTCATTAATTTTAAGTAATAAATTTATTTATAAAACATCCTTATTTATGGATATATAAGATAATCATAAAATATTGATTTGAGTCATGAATGTGGAATCATAATTGAAAAAAAAATACTATTACTAGTTTAGGCAAATGGGGCAAAAAAGATTTGAGATTAATAATAAGTTAATTATTTTGATTTAATACTTAAGGTTAAAAATAATTTTGAATTGTAATATTAAGTTCTTTTACCAAATATGCTTAATCCATTAAATGACTTCAATTAAGTTCTTAAGTCATATTAAGTGAAACATCCTTTTAATGTAATTCATGGAGGATTTTGAACACTAAATAATTAAATGTTAATTATTTAATTGCTTTGGGCTTGTCTTTGTTTTCTGATTGGGGTTATGGGCTTTGGTTTATTCATTTTGGTTAGGTATAATTTTAAGGCCACTAATTTTTTAATGTTAATATAGCCTTTGGATAAATGCTTGGACTTTGGGCTTTAATATTTAATTTCTTTGGGCTTCATTGATTTTAGTTTGATTTGGACTTGTATTCTTTGCGCCTTTCATCTGGATTATGGAAATGGACTTGGTCTGATTTGGGTTTTGAATTGGACTTTTTTATTTTTTATTTTTATTTTGGATTGGGCTTTGATATGAATATGGGCTTGCTCTTGTTTCGTATACCATATTGTAACTTCTAAGGGGTTGAAAGAAGTTGAGAATAAAAGGGAAAAAATAAAAATAAAAAATCAAAGGGTACATGGCACTCATCAAGAATGACAAGTGGAGTTTTAATTTTTTTTAATAATAATATTTATTAATTAAAATCAATATTTAGGGGGATTTAGAAAATCATATATGGCTCGTTGTATGTAACCCGTTCAAATATTATTCTTTAATTTAAAATAGTATTTGAGAAAATTTAGAATATTTTATTTAGTAATCTTAAATTTATGTCTTAACGAGAATTAATAATTATAATTACCTTTTTAATTATCAAATTCATTATTTTTGTTCATTTGAACAATTGATAGAGTATATAACACATATGATATATTTTTGTTTTTAAATTTTATAATTTGGCTAGCATTTGAATAAACTATTGGAATTAAATTTATATGAATAAAAAATATATTTATTTCTCAAAAAATTAAAATTTCCATAACTCACTTTACTTCAATTGCACTAAAATTTATACTTAAAAAATTTATTTTATAAGAAAAATGTTAGGGTCATCACAATATTGCAGTCCTCCACCACTCCACTTGTCATGAGGTGCAATCTATTTAGCCCTTCAAATCCAACAAATTCGGACATATTCACTAATTTGAGTTTAGATCCAATTTGAATTCAAATTTTAACAAATAATTTTGAATTTAATTAGAGTTAAGAGTTTGTTTGACATTGTATAAGGTGTTTCTTTAGAAAACACTGTAAGTGATTTTATAATATTACAAGTGATTTTTTTAGATTTTTAAAAGCATTTCCTAAATTTTGCTAAACATCTAATTCTGGGAAACTCTTGGGATACATGGTCAGTGAGCGAGGCATAGAGGTAGACCCGAACAAGATTAGGGCCATCCTTGACATGCCTACACCGAGGACAGAGAGAGAGGTCAGAGGCTTCTTGGGCAGACTTCAGTACATCAGCAGATTCATTGTCAGATTAACGGACATTTGTGAGCCCATTTTCCGACTCTTGAGGAAGAGTCAGCCTACCGTTTGGGATGATCAGTGTCAGCGCGCATTCGAGAGGATCCGAGAGTACTTGTTGTCACCCCTAGTCCTGGTGCCTCCTACACCAGGCCGTTCTTTACTCCTATACCTATCCGTCTCCGACGTGGCTTTGGGGTGCATGTTGGCTCAGCTCGATGATTCGGGCAAGGATCGGGCCATATATTATCTGAGTAAGAGGATGCTAGACTACTGATTCGACTCGAGCAACGGCGCCATTTGATTCATCCCCGGCAACGACGCCATTTGATGCGACTCAAGGTAGCTTAGCTTTAAAGGCGTATCAACAAAATTTATACCTTAGATACTATTACTAAAGTAGCCAAGCTACTATAGCATAGTGGTTCTAGGATCGTTCACTGGGAAGGGTTTTCGCAAACACAAGTGATATTCAAATTAGGAAAATAGGTGATTTTCTTATAGATGTTAGCTTTAAAAGAAAATGTAAATGTTTTAGAAAGATTTAAACTAATTTAAGCTAACATTAAAGACTAAAATGAAAGGGTGTAAAAACAAGTTTCTCAAAGATAGGATAGCTATGCTCTGGCTCTTATGCAAATTGGAAATCTCAGGATAGGCTCCTCGCGTTGGGGTTGCAACTATGGTGATGCTTGCTTCCCGAACCGGTATGGATTTAGCAAATCAAGTTTTAATCCTTTAAAATGGCAAAACAGATGGTAGTGAATTTCATCAATGGTTAGTCACCTTAGACTTCCTTTGAATGGCTCGTAAGAGATAACTAATGGTCTAAAGCCAAAAGCTTACCAAATATTGGCAACTCAAAGTCATTCCAAGTGATAAACTCACCTTTCAATGGCCATTGAAATTGGTTCTAATGGATTAATGCAAAACTTGGAATTGAAAACCTCACCTTCCAATAGCTCGTAGGAGATAACTAATGGATAGAAATCCAAAAGCTTATCAAGTATTGGCCGTTGGAAGTTGTTCAATGGAAATAAAAACTAAACTTTGCATTAATGAACCATTAATGAAAAACGACTACCTTACCTTCCGGGTGCAAGAGATTTCCATGGAATGCATCCAAGCCATCACATAACATCCATACTTTGAGAAACTTAAAAGGTTAGCCTCTCATCCTTGGGGATTTCATCCACCAAGGATGTTTGGCTACTAAGAAAATAAGAAAGAGAAGAGAAGGAGAAACAGAGTATCTATATTTCTATATATGGGTATATTACATAAATTTCTCCATTTGTTTCAACGGATGCAAAGGAGTATAAATAGAGAAGTTTTTCCATCCTTCCTAGCTAAGAAATCTTATGATTGGTGGATTACAAGGAGAAGAATGGAAATTTATACAAAAATATCTAAAAGAAAAGATCTCGTGTGGAGTCGGAAAAACAGGGGAGGGGTATGCGAAATTCGCATACCTGATCAGGAGGTATGCGAAATTCGCATACCATTCAGAAGGTATGCGAAATTTTCGCATACCTGGAGCAGTTTTCTTCCGAAGGTCATAACTTCCTCGTTTCAGCTCCAAATCGTGCACGGTTTGAAGCATTGGATTCTTGACTTCCTGAGCTTTGAAACGGTATATAGCATGTAGAAAATGGACTTCGGGAAGTGCTCCAAAAGTGCCCAAGAACACTGCAGCTGCTGTGCTCTGTTTTCCTCCTTGCTTCTCTTTGCTTTTCTTTTGCTTTTCTTTGCTTCTCTTTTGCTTTTCTTTGCTTCTCTTTGCTTTTCTCCTTTTGTTGGCTTGTCTAAGTAGCTCCTCCATCACTTGGCATGCTTGAATTGATTCATAAGCTGATATAAACATGTAAACTTGCCACAAAATGGTTAAAACCAATTACTAAGGACCTTAATGAATTAATTGGGTTAAATGAATATGATTACTACACAAAGGTGCTTAAAACCATTATAATTAGGTCTACAAAATAGCACTTTTGGTAGTAATCACACCCCCCAACCGACTCATTGCTAGTCCCTTAGCAATGGAGGAGATAAAAACTAAGTAAACTATAATAATATACATAAAAGGGATCATGCAAATCACTCCAAAAAATGATATGAGTGGCATGATCGGATCAAACTCTCACATGGCAAGTCAAGGATATAAAACTCAATCATCAATAAGAGTCATCAAATAACTTACCTATCACAACATGCAAAGAGTGGGCATTATGCAAATTTGAGTATCAAAATAATTTCCACTCCCAAAGGACCAACACTTAATCTTCCACAAAAATCTATGTGTTATTTATTAGTTTCCGAATATAGTATGTCAAACTAATCTCTCCCCTCAACCTAGTTCTTTTCAAAGCTTAGCAAACTAATCAACCTCCAATAGGCTAAGAACGCACCTCTTTTCTTTCACAATTTTTTCTTGTAGGAGTGCAAAGCTTAAAGGCATTCTTTTCTAAATTGTCCATGTAACGGGGGTCCATCGATGACTCCCAACCAATCAAGGTTTAGGGCATCAAGCTTTAAGGATCTTTCAACCACTAACTCCTCGGATTTACCCCGGACTTTGAGAATAAATTTTTAATACCCAAGCACCTACAATATGTTAAACTCCACCTATCCACCCTTGTAACGAGCATTGAGGTCGGTGACTCCCAACCAATTAAGGCTTAGGGCACCAGGTTTTAAAGATTTTCACCATATACCCCTCAGACCTTGCTCGGGTTTCAAGGCAAGCAAACATTTTTCTTTCTTTTTCTCTTCTTTTTTCAAAGACTCATTGGCCTTTTACAAGGTGTCCCAACACTATTAAAATGAGGTCAAAGGTACCAAGTCTAAAATTTTCCTAAATCAAGGGGGAAATAGTTCTTCATCTTATAATCGGAACCTATTGTGTTTAGTGTGTGGATAGCTTAAAGTGGAAGAACTAAGCTTGAATTCAATAGAAGTTTCAACAATTCATCAACTTTAGTAAGCATAATACAAACTCTAAGACTATGGCAATAAGATAAGAATTTAATTTCTCCCATTTTCTTTTGAGAATTTTTCCTTAATAACCATGGAGAGTAGAATAAAAACTTAAAAAATTTTAAAATTAAACAAAAAACAACTAAATTACCAAAATAACTTAGCATTAATAACAATACTTCCTTCCTCAACTCTCCCCCCAACCAAGCTGAACATTGTCCTCAATGTGACAAAGCGATTAAAAAATAGGGAGGAAGTGGTACCTCCTGAGTGACATGAAGTATGAGTCATGTAGGAGAAACCACATGTTTCAAGGAAAACATAAGAGTTAGTGAGTAGAGGAAATAGAAAAATGCCAAGCTTAAACAAAAAAAAAATATGTCTATATATGATGTATCATCAGTAATACATCCAATATAAAGCATCAAAATATGGAATTTATCTATACTAATATAATATGTAAAGACAAAAAGTAAAGAGATGATCAAGTAATGGAAGGGTCCTGTGGAGCTGATGCATCTGTGGTGGCCTCTTGAGTAGGTTGGATCAAGACTTTGGCCTCTTTTCTGCTATTCTCCTTGGATGGCATAGTCTCCTCAACTGGAGCTCTCAGTTGGAGCTATGGGCTTTGATGGTTTAAGGAGGTTAGAAATGGAGTGAGAGGCTTCATGTGTGTGATCCCAGGGTGCGCGGGGCTCTTTGACTGCTCTGGGGAGCTGTGGCATAGCCTCCCCAGGTCTTAGGCATGATGGAGTAAAGAAATGAGGCTTAGAGGCTTAGGTTTGGGGAGGGTAGGATGAAGAAGTTGAAATTTTCACACAAGGGAAGAGGTATGCGAAATTTTCGCACAGGTATGCGAAATTTTCGCACAGGGCACTATTCACCCGCGCAAATGCAAAAGTGTGGCTCCTTCAAATGGCCATAACTTCTTCGTTTCAAATCCAAATTGATCACCGTTTGAAGCACTGGACTCCTGACTTCCTAAGCTTCAAAACGAGATATAGTACGCATGAAATGAACTTCGGGAAGTTTTTCGCACAGGGGAGGGGGGGTGTGCGAATTTCGCATACCTCAAAAGGGGTGTGCGAATTTCGCATTCCTGTGGTTCTCCAAGACAGAGAGCATTTTTTTGAAAATTGATGAAAAAACAATTTCGCACCGGGTTCGCACCAGGTTCGCATACCTGTGAAATTCGCACAAGGGACAGAGAGTATGCGATTTTGAAAAGTGGAGCAAAAATGAATTCGCACCGGGTAGGGGAGGTATGCGAAATTCGCATACCTCAAAAGGGGTGTGCGAAATTTGCTGAACTTGATTTTTCCTCCCCTGTTTTCCCCTGTTTTCACCAAGACTTCATTCTTCAAGCCTTCCTACCTACATGAACACTTCAAAACTCATCTAAAAAACATATTAAAACTAAATTAAAGCTAAGAATTCAAACTAAAACATGCATAAATTTAAAGAAAGCATAGAATTTAAATGAAGCTAATAACATGTACCCCAAAAAAGAAGATGAACTATTTAGCTCATCCTCACACACCCACTTCATGCTGAAATCCCCCTGGATCCCAAACAAAATTGGCATCCTTCCCATTTGGTCCAAGGGAATTTGTTTCTCTTCTCTTCCCTAGAGAAGTGGATGCTTTAAAGGATTCAGGTAACCCTTTATCATCTTGAACCTTATGATTTTCAATGGAAGGTTGGTCCATAGAGTTGTCATAGCAATCCCCCACCAAAGTGTCGATCATCAACACTTTCCTTGATCTTTTTGCATTGGTTCCTTGAAGGTTATGGTGGGGTTGAGGAGGAAGCTTCCTTTTCTCCCTTGCTATGTCGAGATTGGTGAGCTTCTCAATGGAGTCTTGAACTTTTTCTATCCTTAGTGATAGATCATTATAAACCTCCTCCATTCTTACATTTATTGAACTCTCCAAATTATCAATCTTTTCATTAAGATGAGAGTTGATCTTTTGTTGCTCACCTACAAAGTCCTCCATGACTTTGCTTATCTTCAAAATGGCTTGTTCCAATGAAGATGTACTCATTGATGGTTGAGGTTGAGGTTGGGTTGTGAGGTTGGGATGGTTATTCCAACTTGAGGTGTAGGAGCTTTGGTAACCGCGCATTTCTCTCATAGTTGGAATGGTAGGGCACTCCCCTACCGTATGCTCATATGAATCATCTCCATTCAAAGCATACTTACTACCCCATTGGCTTTGTTGACTTTGCCTTTTCTCTAATTCAATCCGATCCCTCATGGATAGGTATGCGAATTTGTCCTTCGGTTGATGTTGAGAGCTTTGATCACTACCCCATTGGCTTTGTTGAACTTGCCTTTTCCCCAATTCAATCCTATCCCTCATGGATAAGTATGCAAATTTGTCCTTCTCATGATCATAATGAGAGCTTTGATCTTCATGTGGAATTTCCATTTCTAAAAAAAATGATATTCAACTAAGGCTCTTTTCTTCAACTTGTACCAGAGTTCCCTCTTGGTCTCGAATCCAACAAGGAATGCACAAATTGAAATTAAAACAAAAATAAAAGAAAAGAGAATAAAATAAAAAATTTTTTAACTAAATAAAAACTAAACTAAAAAAATTAGAAGAAAACTCACCAAACTTGTGATGAAGATCACAAGTTACCCTTAATGGTTGCTTCATTGTGCTTGTGGCACCTTCCCCGGCAACGGCGCCATTTGATTCGACTCGAGCAACGGCGCCATTTGATTCATCCCCGGCAACGGCGCCATTTGATGCGACTCAAGGTAGCTTAGCTTTAAAGGCGTATCAACAAAATTTATACCTTAGATACTATTACTAAAGTAGCCAAGCTACTATAGCATAGTGGTTCTAGGATCGTTCACTGGGAAGGGTTTTCGCAAACACAAGTGATATTCAAATTAGGAAAATAGGTGATTTTCTTATAGATGTTAGCTTTAAAAGAAAATGTAAATGTTTTAGAAAGATTTAAACTAATTTAAGCTAACATTAAAGACTAAAATGAAAGGGTGTAAAAACAAGTTTCTCAAAGATAGGATAGCTATGCTCTGGCTCTTATGCAAATTGGAAATCTCAGGATAGGCTCCTCGCGTTGGGGTTGCAACTATGGTGATGCTTGCTTCCCGAACCGGTATGGATTTAGCAAATCAAGTTTTAATCCTTTAAAATGGCAAAACAGATGGTAGTGAATTTCATCAATGGTTAGTCACCTTAGACTTCCTTTGAATGGCTCGTAAGAGATAACTAATGGTCTAAAGCCAAAAGCTTACCAAATATTGGCAACTCAAAGTCATTCCAAGTGATAAACTCACCTTTCAATGGCCATTGAAATTGGTTCTAATGGATTAATGCAAAACTTGGAATTGAAAACCTCACCTTCCAATAGCTCGTAGGAGATAACTAATGGATAGAAATCCAAAAGCTTATCAAGTATTGGCCGTTGGAAGTTGTTCAATGGAAATAAAAACTAAACTTTGCATTAATGAACCATTAATGAAAAACGACTACCTTACCTTCCGGGTGCAAGAGATTTCCATGGAATGCATCCAAGCCATCACATAACATCCATACTTTGAGAAACTTAAAAGGTTAGCCTCTCATCCTTGGGGATTTCATCCACCAAGGATGTTTGGCTACTAAGAAAATAAGAAAGAGAAGAGAAGGAGAAACAGAGTATCTATATTTCTATATATGGGTATATTACATAAATTTCTCCATTTGTTTCAACGGATGCAAAGGAGTATAAATAGAGAAGTTTTTCCATCCTTCCTAGCTAAGAAATCTTATGATTGGTGGATTACAAGGAGAAGAATGGAAATTTATACAAAAATATCTAAAAGAAAAGATCTCGTGTGGAGTCGGCAAAACAGGGGAGGGGTATGCGAAATTCGCATACCTGATCAGGAGGTATGCGAAATTCGCATACCATTCAGAAGGTATGCGAAATTTTCGCATACCTGGAGCAGTTTTCTTCCGAAGGTCATAACTTCCTCGTTTCAGCTCCAAATCGTGCACGGTTTGAAGCATTGGATTCTTGACTTCCTGAGCTTTGAAACGGTATATAGCATGTAGAAAATGGACTTCGGGAAGTGCTCCAAAAGTGCCCAAGAACACTGCAGCTGCTGTGCTCTGTTTTCCTCCTTGCTTCTCTTGCTTTTCTTTTGCTTTTCTTTGCTTCTCTTTTGCTTTTCTTTGCTTCTCTTTGCTTTTCTCCTTTTGTTGGCTTGTCTAAGTAGCTCCTCCATCATTTGGCATGCTTGAATTGATTCATAAGCTGATATAAACATGTAAACTTGCCACAAAATGGTTAAAACCAATTACTAAGGACCTTAATGAATTAATTGGGTTAAATGAATATGATTACTACACAAAGGTGCTTAAAACCATTATAATTAGGTCTACAAAATAACACTTTTTGGTAGTAATCAACTACGAGACGAGATATGTCACGATTGAGCGTTATTGCTTGGCATTGGTTTTGCCACTCGCCGACTGAGACATTACATGACCGAGTATTCGGTGCACTTGATATCCCGTCTAGATCCTCTGAGATATTTGTTTGACAGGCCCGCCCTGGTCGGTCGCCTCATGAGATGGTTAGTACTTCTGACTGAGTTTGACATCCATTATGTCACTCAGAAGTCCATTAGAGGGAGCGTTGTCACAGATCATCTAGCTTCTTTACCAGTTCTCGATGGCAGGGCCATTGACGACGACTTCCCAGACGAGGATGTTGCTGCCGTGACTAGTCTGTCAGGTTGGCGCATGTACTTTGATGGTGCAGCCAACCATTCTGGATACGGGATAGGCGTCTTGTTGATATCCCCTCATGGTGATCACATTCCCAGATCTGTTCGTTTGGCATTCTCGGATCGACATCCTGCCACGAACAACATTGTTGAGTATGAGGCTTGTATCTTGGGATTAGAGACGGCCCTCGAGCTCGGGATTAGACAGATGGAGGTGTTTGGTGACTCCAATCTGGTATTGAGACAAATTCAGGGCGAGTGGAAGACTAGAGATGTGAAACTTAGGCCTTATCACGCATATTTGGAGCTACTGGTCGGGAGATTCGATGATTTGAGATATACCCATCTGCCTAGAGCGCAGAACCAGTTTGCTGATGCCTTGGCTACTCTAGCTTCCATGATTGCCGTACCTACTGATGCCACTGTTCGCCCATTGTTGATCGAGTCGAGATCTGCTCCTACATACTGTTGTTTGATTGATGATATGGAGATAGATGATGGTTTGCCTTGGTACCACGACATATATCACTTTTTGAGACTCGGCGTATATCCTGAGGCCGCCACGGCTAAGGATAGGAGAGCATTGAGACAGTTGGTCGCCCGATTCGTGATTTGTGGCGAGGCGCTGTATAGACGATCACCTGATGGGATGCTGCTATTATGTTTGGACCGGGCGTCTGCCGATAGAGTGATGCGAGAGGTTCATGCGGGAGTCTGCGGACCGCATATGGGAGGGCATATGTTGGCTCGTAAGATCATGAGGACCGGCTATTTCTGGTTGACTATGGAGACGGATTGTTGCCAGTTCGTCCAGAGATGTCCCGAGTGTCAGATACACGGAGATCTCATTCACGTGCCGCCCTCCGAGTTGCACGCACTGACTTCACCTTGGCCGTTTTCAGTATGGGGTATCGACATCATCGGGAAGATTTCGCCAAAATCTTCTAGTGGTCATGAGTTCATCCTGGTCGCCATCGATTACTTCACCAAGTGGGTGGAGGCTGCTTCGTATGCGAGATTGACGTCATCTGGAGTTGCTAGTTTCATCAGATCACACATTATTTGTCGCTATGGAGTCCCTCATGAGTTGATTTCGGATAGAGGGGTACATTTCAGGGCAGAGGTTGACACCTTGGTGCAGCGATATAGCATCCGACATCATAGGTCGTCTGCGTACAGGCCGCAGACGAACGGGGCAGTAGAGGCCGCGAATAAGAATATCAAGAGGATATTACGGAGGATGATTGAGACTTCTCGGGATTGGTCAGAGAAGCTCCCATTTGCGTTGTGGGCTTATCGGACCTCTTTTCGCACCTCTACAGGCGCCACACCCTACTCATTGGTATATGGCATGGAGGCGGTGCTACCCGTTGAGATTGAGATGGGTTCGTTGAGGGTGGCACTAGAGCAGCAGATTCCCGAGACAGATTGGGCTCAGGCTCGATTTGATCAGCTCAATCTCCTAGATGAGAGGAGATTGAGAGCAGCATACCATGTTCGTGCATATCAGAGAAAGATGGCCCGCGCTTTCAAAAAGCGGGTCAAGCCCAGACCACTACATGTAGGTGACTTAGTCTTGAAAGTCATCAGGGGATTGATCAGAGATCCTAGAGGGAAGTTCAGACCCAACTGGAGCGGACCTTATTTCATCAGGGAGTTGACCCCAGAGGGCGCTGCATGGCTGATGGATTTAGACGGAAACCAATTCTCAGAGCCAACCAATGTGGATCAACTAAAGAGGTACTATGTTTGATACCATGGTCGCAGGATGGGTGGCCATCATTTCGGTTAGCCATTACCTTGTTATTCCTTTGTGATACATAGTCCGTTGCTAGCCCATTGAGCCTCACATGCGTATTATAACCTTTCTTTCTTATCGCCTTGCTCACATTTTCACACCGGGACAGGGGCCCTTTAATGTATGCATGCATTTGTTTGGGAGTTTCATGAGCCTTGGACCTAGGGGCATGTTTTTCTCATCATTATCTTTTCCTATCACCGCACCTCTGCATTTTCATCTCATCTTATTGGTTATGTTATTCATCTCTTCTTCCTTATCCTATCTACTATTTGTTTGTCTCATATTCTCTCCACCCTGAGTGGTGAGCCTCCTCAGCTCATCACATGGAGGATGATCACATCATTTCCACCATCTATCTCACGAACATTGGTTTAGAGATCCTTAGTTTGAGAAGGTCATCTCGTTAGAGAGAGTTTTGGGTTGCCTTAGCACTTGGGTCAGTGTCCATCCGTTATCGACATCGCCCTTGGGGTTCATTTGTTCATGTTCAGGGTATGTGTATTTGTATATATGTAAAAAAAAAAAAAAAATTAAATTAATTATTATTATTATTAGCACATGTGTGTATGTGCATAGTGTTCTCGATCATTGAGTATGTATATTGATGTCTGGGGGTCATTTTTATCGAGTATGTTCGTTATTGGGAGTTCGTATGTGAGCTCTCTGAGATCCCATGTTATTTGTATTGCTTCGTCATATCTATTTGTGAGAGAGATGAGTGACCTTCTCCTAAGGACTCCGAGTCATTGTCCTTTCCATCATTACATTCATTATTGATGTGACTTCACTTCATGTTTGATCTGAGTCGATCACCACCTTTCTTCACATATTCATTGTTTCGCTGTCGTTTTTATCGTTGCTTGTAATTCATCTCATTCCCTTCACATCTTATTCCCTCCTTACAGCAACCCATCTCGGGTTCGTTACTCACTTCACATCCTTATTACACAATATCACTATCAGTTCATTTTGCTTCATTTGCCTCCTTATCGACATCATATTCGCATTAGGCATCTCAGGTCCATGGCTCATGGGGGTCACTATACATGTTGCATTTCATATATGAGGGCATGGTTTTCTGATCATTGGGTATTTGAGCCTAGTTTCCTTTCATTTCTATTACCCTATCACCTTGGCCTACGTTACGTCCCGTGTCTTAAGACCACCCTGAGGCCATGGGATCAGATGTCGTCTTCGGCAGCCTCTACTTGGACAGGTGATTGAGATCTGGTTGACATTTAGATATTGTCATGCTTTTCTTCTGGGAGTCGCCTCTTTGATGTGCAGGTCTGATTCAGTTGTGTTCGGATTACCAGGATCGTGAGTTTGATGATGATTGATTTGGTGTCACTTGTTTTTGGACCTATCATACCTCTGGTGCCACACTGGGGCATATCCCATTTCATTTGGAGGTTCATGGATCCTCACGGGCTTGCACGATCATCACTTACTGGATGCTCACTGAGACGTGGACATGATCGTTACCTTACGGAGCCCCTGAGATCCACCCAGCCAGGTCCGCACTTCTCGACACTTGGATGCCATCATGTCTCTCCTTCTGGGAGGTACATCTTGGATATGTGTGCATGATTTAGTTATGGATTCGGACGACCATTGTTACATGCTCGATGACAGATGATTTCATGTCGCTCGATTTTCGGCCTATCGTGCATCCGATGCCCATACTGGGGCATATTTTCTGTCTCAGATGAGATTTACGGACTTTCATGGAGGTCACATGTGCGACGATGGATGATTTCATGACATTTGTTCTTCGGACCTGTCGCGCACCTGATGCCATACTGGGGCATATTCCATTTCGGAGGATCTTTATGGATCTTCGCAGAGGTCACATGTTCGAGGATAGAGGATTCCATGCTATCTGATCTTCGACCTATCATACATTTCGATGCCATACAGGGGCATATTTCGGTTCGGATGAGATTTGCAGATCATGAGGGAGTCGCGTGCTTATCTTTATTTGGCGAGATGTATGCAGAGATGATGATATATCCGCTATCCTCACGATGATTCCTTAGTGGAGCCTATCGAGAGCCATCTAGCCAGGCATGGATGACCTGAGCTCATCTGATTTTTCGACATGTTACATTCTCGATGTCACACTGGGGCATATTCCCCATCTTGATCAAGATTTATAGATCCCCACTGGTTTACCTGATCATCCACGGTTATGAGATGCACGCCAGGTCGATGTTCGATTTCATTTTGTCCGGATACTCCGACGAGCCTCTCTTGAGTCATTCAGCCAGATTCATACCCTTTGATATAGTCGTGATTCCTAGATGGAGTTGTCTCTGGTGCCCGGATTTCTCGCGTCATCATTTCAATGGGGTACATATCAGATCTGTTACGTGTCCCATTGGTGTTATTCTCAGGTCATCAGGACAGATCGAGTACATCTGATGCCGTACTGGGGCATATTGCCCTCATTTAGCCTTGGAGGCGATTGTTCTCTCACATATCCGTTACAGTTTCCATCACTCGGCCGAGATATATTGTGTTCGCCTCATTGACCATCATTCCTGAGCTCTTCATCCATATGAGCTCTCAGCGGAGCGTCGTTCGAGACTCGTAGAGTCCCTTTCAGCCATTTCCAGCGGATTGAGATTTGCAGCGGCATGCCACACCGGGGCATACCCCTGTCTTTGAGTTCATCGGATATTTTGCAGATCTTTCTCACTACTCAGTCCATTTCTTGATCTTTGCGAGTCATATTGGGGCATACCCCATTCAGCGCTTTTCTACTGGGGCATACCCCTCTCTTTGGGTTTATTGTGTCTCGTCTTGATTTCATGGTTGTCAGACTCATCTGTCGATCTTTACGAGTTATCACCTAGAGCATCCCCCTACCATCATCTTGTTTAGGCTCCCAGAGCCACTTCTGTCATCTTGTTTAGGCTCCCAGAGCTATTTCTGTCATCTCGTTTAGGCTTCCAGAGCTACTCCTGTCATCTTGTTTAGGCTCCCAGAGCCATTTCTGTCATCTTGCTTAGGCTTCCAGAGCCATTACTGTCGTCTTGTTTAGGCTTCCAGAGCCATTTCTGTCATCTCGTTTAGGCTTCCAGAGCCATTTCTGTCATCTTGTTTAGGCTTCCAGAGCCATTACCGTCGTCTTGTTTAGGCTTCCAGAGCCATTACTGTCATCTCGTTTAGGCTTCCAGAGCTACTCCTGTCATCTTGCTTAGGCTTCCAGAGCCATTTCTGTCGTCATGTTTAGGCTTCCAGAGCCATTTCTGTCATCTCGTTTAGGCTTCCAGAGCCATTTCTGTCATCTTGTTTAGGCTTCCAGAGCCATTACCGTCATCTTGTTTAGGCTTCCAGAGCCACTTCCGTCGTCTTGTTTAGGCTCCCAAAGCCATTTCTGTCATCTTGTTCAGGCTTCCAGAGCCATTACCGTCATCTTGTTTAGGCTTCCAGAGCCACTTCCGTCGTCTTGTTTAGGCTCCGAGAGCCATTTCTGTCATCTTGCTTAGGCTTCCAGAGCCATTACTGTCGTCTTGTTTAGGCTTCCAGAGCCATTTCTGTCGTCTTGTTTAGGCTCCCAGAGCCATTTCTGTCGTCTTGTTTAGGCTTCCAGAGCCATTTCTGTCATCTCGTTTAGGCTTCCAGAGCCATTTCTGTCATCTTGTTTAGGATTCCAGAGCCATTACCGTCGTCTTGTTTAGGCTTCCAGAGCCACTTCCGTCGTCTTGTTTAGGCTCCCAGAGCCATTTATGTCATCTTGCTTAGGCTTCCAGAGCCATTACTGTCGTCTTGTTTAGGCTTCTAGAGCCATTTCCGTCGTCTTGTTTAGGCTCCCAGAGCCATTTCTGTCATCTTGCTTAGGCTTCCAGAGCCATTTCTGTCATCTCGTTTAGGCTTCCAGAGCCATTTCTGTCATCTTGTTTAGGCTTCCAGAGCCATTACAGTCGTCT
Organism: Vitis riparia; assembly: GCF_004353265.1. Taxonomy (NCBI): domain Eukaryota; kingdom Viridiplantae; phylum Streptophyta; class Magnoliopsida; order Vitales; family Vitaceae; genus Vitis; species Vitis riparia. The sequence goes on along the minus strand of NC_048447.1, from coordinate 7,116,812 downwards.
TGTTTAGGCTTCCAGAGCCACTTCCGTCGTTTTGTTTAGGCTCCCAGAGCCATTTCTGTCATCTCGTTTAGGCTTCCAGAACCATTTCTGTCATCTTGCTTAGGCTTCCAGAGCCATTATTGTCGTCTTGTTTAGGCTTCCAGAGCCATTTTCGTCGTCTTGTTTAGGCTCCCAGAGCCATTGCTGTCATCTTGCTTAGGCTTCCAGAGCCATTACTGTCGGCTTGTTTAGGCTTCCAGAGCCATTTCTGTCATCTCGTTTAGGCTTCCAGAGCCATTTCTGTCATCTTGTTTAGGCTTCCAGAGCCATTACCGTCGGCTTGTTTAGGCTTCCAGAGCCACTTCCGTCGTCTTGTTTAGGCTCCCAAAACCATTACTGTCATCTTGTTTAGGCTTCCAGAGCTGTTATTTTCTAGTTTAACCCTTAGAGTTAGCTTTTGGTTTGGCTTCCGAAGCCATTATCTTCTAGTTTAGTGTTTAGAGTTAGCTTTTTGGTTTGGCTTCCAGAGCTATTATTTTCTCAGTTTAGCATTTAGAGTTAGTTTTTTTGGTTTGGCTTCCAGAGCCATTATTCTTCTAGTTTAGTGCTTAGAGTTAGCTTTTTGGTTCGGCTTCCAGAGCTATTATTTTCTCAGTTTCGGCGTTCAGAGCCATCATCACTTTTGAGTTTCGGCGTTCAGAGCCATCACATTGTTTTCAGTTTGACGTTCAGAGTCATCATCATCACTTCTCAGTTTCGGCGTTCAGAGCCATCATCGGTCTTCAGATCGACATTCAGAGTCGCATCCTCGATTTTGGCGTTCAGAGCCATCATCGTTCTCAGTTCTGGCGTTCAGAGCCATCATCGGTCTTCAGATCGACATTCAGAGTCGCATCCTCGATTTTGGCGTTCAGAGCCATCATCGCTTCTCAGCTTTGGCGTTCAGAGCCATCACTATTTTCAGTTTCGGCGTTCAGAGCCATCATCGTTTATTCAGTTTGGCGTTCAGAGCCATCATCGTTCTCAGTTCTGGCGTTCAGAGCCATCATCGCTTCTCAGTTTTGGCGTTCAGAGCCATCACTATTTTCAGTTTGGCGTTCGGAGTCATCATCGCTTATTCAGTCTGGCGTTCAGAGCCATCATCGTTCTCAGTTCTAGCATTCAGAGCCATCATCGTTCTCAGTTCTGGCGTTCAGAGCCATCACTATTTTCAGTTTCGGCGTTCAGAGCCATCATCGTTCTCAGTTCTGGCGTTTAGAACCATCATCGCTTCTCAGTTTTGGCATTCAGAGCCATCACTATTTTCAGTTTCGGCATTCAGAGCCATCATCATTCTCAGTTCTGGCATTCAGAGCCATCATCGCTCCTCAGTTTTGGCATTCAGAGTCATCATCGTTTTCAGTTTCGGCATTCAGAGCCATCATCATTCTCAGTTCTGGCATTTAGAGCCATCATCGCTCCTCAGTTTTGGCATTCAGAGTCATCATCGTTCTCAGTTTTGGCGTTCAGAGCCATCATCGTTCTCAGTTGTGGCGTTCAGAGCCATTATCGCTTCTCAGTTTTGGCGTTCAGAGCCATCACTATTTTCAGTTTCGGCATTCAGAGCCATCATTGTTCACAGTTTGGTGTTCAGAGCCATTGTTCACAGTTTGGCATTCAGAGCCGTCATGATCTCTCTACAGTTTGGTGTTCAGAGCCATCCTCGCTTCTCAGTTTTGGTGTTCAGAACCATCACTATTCTCAGTTTTGGCGTTCAGAGCCATCCTCGCTCCTCAGTTTTGGTGTTCAGAACCATCACTATTTTCAGTTTGGCATTCAGAGCCATCATCATTCTCAGTTTTGGCATTCAGAGCCATCGTTCATTTTCCATTTGGCGTTCAGATCCATAAGTTTCATTTCGGCTTTCAGAGCCATTGTTCATCTCGTATTTGGCGTTCAGAGCCATGGGCCCATGGTGGCATCCAGATCTATCGCCATTTCCCTCTACTTTGGCGTTCGGAGCCGTTTTTCATACCCATTCCTGTACTTTGAGTCACCATCTTTCCGTGCTTTTGTCATTCAGAGTCACTTTTCTTTAGCTGTACCATTTGAGGTCGTAGTCCTCAGTATTCACATTCACTGGCATTGCACATTCTGATCTTCATGGCTTTACACTTATCCTCATTTTCCTCACCTTGTTACCCCGTGCTTATCACATACTTGTCATCACTCTTTCATCTTCGTTACTCATGACACGATCCTTTGAGTTCACGACACATACTTCGGTCATGTTGTTAGATGCCCTACGCTTTTCATTCTCATGTAGTTCACATAGGGCAGTCTCCTTTGGGTGTAGTCTTTGCTGTACTTCAGAGTGGTTCGACTGTTACTCATCCTTGATATGGTCTTTCGAGTCACTTTTGGAGACGTCTTAGAGGAAGCCTAGGTCCTCAGTCTGGCTTCAGGGACATTTTGAGACATCGTTTTCTCTCAGGTTTAGAGCCTTTGTGTTTGTTTGTTGGTCTGAGCGAGTTCGTGTTTCACTAGTACTCATATGGGGGTCTCCTTAGTTTTTCGCTAGAGTTCGCTTCATTACACTCACTATTCACACTTGCTTTTCACTCCAGTGTTCATGTTCTTTACACTCGTGAACTCTTCCGAAGAGGGGCATATTTGTAGACCCCCCCCCCCCCCCCCCCCCCCCCCCCTAAGGACGGAGCTAGCCTTTTTCCATCATGATTTTTTGCTGACCACCCAAGAAATGGGGCTGCTTTTGGGCGGCCAGATGGGATGGGTGGCAGAAAGAGGATGGCTTGTTGATTACTACCAAAAAGTGCTATTTTGTAGACCTAATTATAATGGTTTTAAGCACCTTTGAGTAGTAATCATATTCATTTAACCCAATTAATTCATTAAGGTCCTTAGTAATTGGTTTTAACCATTTTGTGGCAAGTTTACATGTTTATATCAGCTTATCAATCAATTCAAGCATGCCAAATGATGGAGGAGCTACTTAGACAAGCCAACCAAAGAAGAAAAGCAAAGAGAAGCAAAGAAAATCAAAAGAGAAGCAAGGAGGAAATCTGAGGACAGCAGCTGCAGTATTCTTTGGCACTTTTGGAGCACTTCCCGAAGTCCATTTTTTACATGCTATATACCGTTTCAAAGCTCAAGAAGTCAAGAATCCAACGCTTCAATCCGTGCACGATTTGGAGCTGAAACGAGGAAGTTATGACCTTCGGAAGAAAACTGCTCCAGGTGTGCGAAAATTTCGCACACCTCCTGAATGGTGTGCGAATTTCGCACACCTCCTTCAGGTGTGCGAAATTCGCACACCCCTCCCCTGTTTTGCCGACTCCACACGAGATCTTTTCTTTTTAGATATTTTTGTATAAATTTCCATTCTTCTCCTTGTAATCCACCAATCATAAGATTTCTTAGCTAGCAAGGTTGGAAAAACTTCTCTATATAAACTCCTTTGCATCCGTTGATGAGAGAAATTTATGTAATATACCCATATATATTGAAATATACCACAGAGCCTTGCTCTGTTTCTCCTTCTCTTTTCTTTCTCATTTTCTTAGTAGCCAAACATCCTTGGTGGATGAAATCCCCAAGGATGAGAGGCTAACCTTTTAAGTTTCTCAAAGTATGGATGTTATGTGATGGCTTGGATGCATTCCCATGGAAATTTCTCGCACCCGGAAGGTAAGGTAGTCGTTTTTCATTAATGGTTCATTAATGCAAAGTTTAGTTTTTATTTCCATTAGACAACTTCCAACGGCCAATACTTGATAAGCTTTTGGATTTCTATCCATTAGTTATCTCCTACGAGCTATTGGAAGGTGAGGTTTTCAATTCCAAGTTTTGCATTAATCCATTAGAACCAATTTCAATGGTCATTGAAAGGTGAGTTTATCACTTGGAATGACTTTGAGTTGCCAATATTTGGTAAGCTTTTGGCGTTAGACCATTAGTTATCTCTTACGAGCCATTCAAAGGAAGTCTAAGGTGAATAACCATTGATGAAATTCACTACCATCTGTTTTGCCATTTTAAAGGATTAAAACTTGATTTGCTAAATCCATACCGGTTCGGGAAGCAAGCATCACCATAGTTGCAACCCCAACGCGAGGAGCCTATCCTGAGATTTCCAATTTGCATAAGAGCCAGAGCATAGCTATCCCATCTTTGAGAAACTTGTTTTTACACCCTTTCATTTTAGTCTTTAATGTTAGCTTAAATTAGTTTAAATCTTTCTAAAACATTTACATTTTCTTTTAAAGCTAACATCCATAAGAAAATCACCTATTTTCCTAAATTGAATATCACTTGTGTTTGAGAAAACCCTTCCCAGTGAACGATCCTAGAACCACTATGCTATAGTAGCTTGGCTACTTTAGTAATAGTATCTAAGGTATAAATTTTGTTGATACGCCTTTAAAGCTAAGCTACCATGAGTCGCATCACTTGTTGAGGAAGCTGAGAGCAGAAAAAGGAGAGAAAAAGGAGAGTTTTGTCGGGTCTCTGGATTTTTTCTCTCTAGAAATCAAAAAAGCAGGAGTTGGAGAAGGGGGAAAAAAGAAAAATCAGAGGAGAGGAAATAGGGCATATTCCTGGAACGGGGAGGATAGGAAAAAGAAAGAAGAAGCGATCTCAAGAGTTGCAGGCTGTTCGAGCAGAAAGAAGCTTGAGGGGACAAAGAAAGCATCTCCAGGTATAACGTTGGATTTCTTGTTCATCTTCATCACTCTACTCCTCTATTTTCTTTCTTGCTAATTTTGGTTGCTACTTCTTTGATTCGAATGTGGATAGCTGATCACTCACTTATTCTTGTCTGAGATTTGAGTCATCGGTGGACTTTGATATTGTTGTTTCGTGTTCTGTTCATATAACTCTTTTTCTTTTTCTTTTTTTTGGGTCACCTGGTTTTGTTGAGATATTGATAGAGACTCTGTTACTTTTGAGATTGCCCTCGAATCTATTTTACTGTTCCACCTGTTTTCAAGCCTTACATGGCTTGCTCAGAGTTATGGGTTTTTTATCTTCTTCATGCCATTTCCTCTATTCTGGTTGTTTTTCTTTCTCTCGTGGGAGTTTGTTGCAACTGGTAGTTTTTGAGTCTTTCGTTCTAGATTGCTCTGTTTGAGAAAACGTCCTCAGATGCCTTCATATTTGATTATTACATACCTACAACTTTTCATTCTGACATTTATGTATGAAAGTGGATGAATAGCAATGCCTTAGAAGGTTTTCGGTAGTTGCTTTCAAGAGAAAACGTGGGTTTTATCTGGTTCACCCCAATCTACTCTGAGTGCTGTTGGAAACTGGTCTGGTCGTAGCACCGTGTCTAGCAATGGAAGCCTGAACGGTCGATCTCGGGTGTCTTCGCCCCCTACGACGCCGTTAAGTGAAAAAAAACACACGCCTGGGATCTCATATATGCAGTGGCGGGCCAAGTCGCAAGGTTGGAGAATGGGCTTTTGGCGTCAGTATGACATCATTATGATATATGGAAAAATGGGTTTGTGGGTTTGTGGTGTATTACTTTTTATTTGTTTATTCCTTATAGGACTTTCCTGTACACGTCTTGATCCTAAGCCATTTTTTTTACTATTATTATTATTATTATTTTTTAGTTTTCTTCAACTGGATGCCAAAAAAATTCATTTATAAATTTTAATCTTAAATTTGATTTTTCAGAACTCCAATATTATTTATTTTTTTTTTAATTTTATATTTATTTATTTAATCATTATTATTTTCGTATTATTATTATTTTATTATAATTATTTTTTTCTTAAAATTTCATTTTTAAATAATTCTTCCCTATTTCGGTTTTCAAATTCAATTCTCAATTCATCAAAATTCTAATTTTCAAATTTAATTTCTAATTTTCAAAATTTCAATTTTCACATTTATTTATTTAATCATTATTATTTTATTTATTTATTTATTTTTAAAATCCTATCTTTAAATAATCCATCAAAATTCATATTTTCCAATTTCTGAATTTAATCTCCAATTTCTAAATTTTCAATTTTCACATGTATTTATTTATTTATTTATTGTTATCATCATTTTATTTATTTCTTTTTAAAAAAAAATTCCACCTTCAAAAAAACTTCCAAGGTTCCAATTTTCATAATTTAATTTTCATAGTTCCAACTCTCAAATAATTTTAAAAATTCTAATTTCTTTTAATTTCAATTTCCAAAATTCCAATTCTTGAATTTAATTCCCAATACTTTATTTTTTAAATAACCTTCGAGATTCCATTTTTTCAAATAAATTTCGAAAATCCAATTTTCTCTCAAATAGTTTTAATTCTGTTATGGTTTTCAAACAATCTTCTGCTCCTCTTAATTTTAGTAAGCATGAATGAATTTTTCATAATTATTGAATAATGGAATTTGTGAGATTAATTCATGCAAGATCGAACGGGCTTTGGTGGGGGCCCCACATATATGATTTCATGACTGATTGATTGGTTGGTTGACTTGTCTGCCATGTGTGATTGATTTACTCGGTTCCTTGATATACATATAGTCATTCTGTGTTTATTCACTAACCCCATTCCATGATAGCGCGTTGCTGTTCGCTGCCCAGGTACGCATCCACTTCCACTTCGGTTATTCTCTATTGCATATCATGATACTCATATGTGCATAATTGATTCGAGTATTCCTTGATTTTCTCATTGATTGCCATGTCAGCTTCATTTTATTAGTAGAGACCCGACTTTAGGGACTTAGAGGGGTGCTACGGTCTCTACCGTACCTTCCCGATAAGTAACCTGACCCCCGAACCCGATCCGGTTTTTCACAGATCGCCTTTTCCAAAACCAGGAGTCGCACTTAGAGTTTTTCTTTCTTATTTTGTTTACCCTTTTAAAAATAAAACAAAAATAAGTGGTGACTCCAAGTCATTTCTCTTAATCAAATAAAAAATCATTTTTCGAAACAAAAATCGAGCTCGCCATCGAGTGGGAAACGCATGAGCCGAAATGCGGGGTCCACACTAATATTTTTTTTTTAAATATTGTTTAGGTCAAAAGTTTTTTTTAGAATCTCTATAAAAAAGACTTTTAAAGTGTGTTTGATAGTGATTTTAAAATGTGTTTTTAGTTTTTCTAATACTTGAAAAATATAAATTTTCAAGTGTTAGAAATATTAGAAGCGCTTCCTAAAATCATTACCAAACAAACTCTTAGAGTATGTTTGACAGTGATTCTAAAAAACTTTTTTAGCCCTTTTGAAAGATAAAATTTTTTAAGTATTAAAAATTGTAAAAACATTTCCTATAATTACTACTAAATGCGTTGTTAGAGTGTATTTAACAATGATTTTATAAAGTATTTATAGTTTTTCTAATATTTTAAATTTTTTATCTTTTAAGTATTAAAAATGCTAAAAACACTTTCTAAAATCAATACCAAACACACTCTTATAGTGCATTTGGTAGCGATTCTATAAAACACTTTTAATTTTTTTAACACTTGAATGATAAAATTTTTCAAGTATTAAAAATGTTAGAAGCGTTCCGTAAAATCACTATCCAACTAACTCTTAGTACACGTTTGGTAGTGATCGTAGGAAACGTTTATAATATTTTTAACACTTGAAATTTATTATCATTTAAATATTAAAAATACTAAAAACGTTTTCTAAAATCATTACGAAACACACTCTTAATTATCTCATATTAGAAGTGACCACCTAAATTTGTTTATACAAAAAATTAATTTTCAAATTCAGATTACATTTGGTGGCATGTTTATTTCATTAATGGAAGTGGTTATGGTTCTTTGAGTCAATGCATTTATTTATTGAATAAACTTTTATGCATTTAAATCTTGCCGGATCAGTGAGGTTTTAACCAAATAGACGATAAATCAATCAAAAATATTTTTATATTCTTTCTTAAATATTTATGTAAATATTATTATAACTTAGTGAAAGGTTGTGAAGAATATGGAGATGCACATATTTTATTTTTTAATAATTATTTTCAATCTATGAGATAAGAACTCTTACCTAAATTTTATTTTAATTGTATAAATATAATATTTTTGTATGAATAATTCTACTAAATCTATTATGTAACATTGGAATGACAATTATTTAAATAAACAATATAAATATTATTTTTTTATCAGGTATTTTAATAAATAAAACATAATGTTTGTTCCATCACACCAACAATAATAACTTTCCTTTCCATTTTATTTTCTTGCTATATAGTTTCATAGAACACTCGAAGAAAAAAATTCCTAATTTATTATAAATATTTATAGTAGTTTGTGGATAGTAGCACTACTTCCATATTTGTACTATTACCATATCGGTATTATTTTTGCCTATAAATACGAGTCTATGATTTAATAAAGTGAGATTGAACAACTAAGTTATTTTCTTCTCTAATTTTCTTCTCATTTTTCTCTTTTAATTTTTATGTTTATTTTATAACAAGTTATCAACATGATACTCCTTGTAGAAAAAGAAAATAACTTATCTACAAAAGTTTTTATAGTTATGCAATCTTATTTCTTTCAAATATTCTTATTTCAAAAGATATATGAAAACTGGTATATCATTTTTTTTTATGTTTAATATTATAATTTTGATTTACTTTAACTCATAGCTAGAAATTTTGTACATCACATTTTATATGATCAAGCTAGAAGTTATATAAAAAAAGAATTCATAACTAAAAACTATGAAAATAATTTCTATTGACAATTACTTTATAGCTGGTAAAATTGCCGGTTAGCAACTTTGTGCCAAGAAGCTATAAAGACAATTTTTAATTCTATTATATAACCAAAAGCTATAGCATGATATAATTTTTTTTTTTTTGTATTTTTTTTGTAATTATTACACTTTGTCACTTGTTTTATGTTATTACCATCACTCAAATTTTAATTATTTATAATTTTAAGTTATGTATAAAAGGTTAGTAAATCAATAAATATTAAAACTCATATAACTAGAAGTTATATGGAAAACATTTTATTATAAACTCAAATTACACATAGTTAGAAATTATATAATTATTATTATCCATTACCAAAAGTTATGAAAATGAGAAAATTAGTATTCTTTGTAATAGTCCGGTGTTATACCTAGTTGTTAATATGCATTTTCTTATAATCAAAAGCTATGGATAACAAAATTGTTAGTTAAATATTTTGTACAACTTTTTATTAGTTAACAATTTTGTACAACTTTTTAAAATTCATGTAACGAGAATTTATGAATTTTTTTTTTTATACCTAAGAATCTTTCTATGCTATATAACAACTGAGATTAATTTTAATATTTGTTTTCCAATATCTAAAAGTGATATATGATATTAAAATATGCTTGTTATGCATATAAAAAATTGAAAGTTTTAGATTGCATATAAACTCATATTATGGGAATTTTGGATAATATTTTTTTATTTATTTGTATATAATTTTGATTTCTGAATATTCTAAGACTACATATAAAAATTTCATTTTTCTTAACATGTCATTCTATTATGATTTGATTTTCCATTTTATGTATTATTAATAATATGAAAATAAATATTATATTTATAAAGAGAGATTTTAAAATTTCGTATGCTTTTAGATACATATTAATAAATTTGTTTTTCCTTATTTGAATCTTGAAGATACTTATTAGAATATGAAAATATTTCATTTTGAATATATAATTTTGAGAATATGAGTTTGTTTTTAGTATATCTTAGTAAATACATGTGATATTTCATAAGATTTTGTACATAAATATCCATGTTGAAATATTTCAAAATTTTTAGAGATTTGAGATTAATAGAATAATATTATTTAATTTTATGATATGAATGTAAGAATGTTTGATGAAAAATGGAGATTTTGTTTTGATATATTTGAAATATATGGAAACTTGTTCCAATATGTATAAAATATATATTTGATTTATGATTGAATTTTCTAGAGACATTTTTGAAAATCTTGAGTATATATATATTTTACTTTAAAAATGTATATGAAACATATGACTTAGTCATGTAATAACATATTTGATTTTATATGTCAATTTTGTTTAAAATATTTTTTTCTTTAGTTACATAAAAATAGTTATTTTTATTAATATTACATATTGCTACTCGTAGGGTATATTGTATTTATCCTCATGACTCTCTAAATCTAACATAATAGAAAAGAATGGTAACATAATTTTCCATAATTTCAAGGTGTGCAATGGTATGAAAAGAAGCTCTTGAGTTTAACACCTAAGATTTAATAGTATAATCAACAATAAGAGTACTACGTTTTATACCTCCTTAGTCACAACATTGGTAGTGTCATTTTTATTATTATCGTTCTTCATTGCTTTGCAATTTCTCTTTTTGCAACCAAACTTGCCACAATTCTAGCATTCTACATTTCATCAAGATTTGGATTTGTCTCTTCTTTTTCTTGAATTCAATCTACAATGAACTTGGCTAAAATTCCTTTCATAACTCCTATCTTTGGTCCCAAAATTTAGCGCAAAGTTTGATGTTGTTGTTTCACCTGAAATCTTTCATGTGAACTTTCTTAGGAAGAATTAGCATCATTACACTTCAATTTTGAGTTCCCTATAGAATAGCTAACTACTACTCTCATGGGCTCCCAACTACTTGGTACTGAGGCCAGAAGAATTAAGGCACAAACTTCATAATGGAAATTAATTTCAACTAAGGACAATTGATTAATAATCGTGTTAAATTCATTCAAATTCTCTACCATTGGAGCACCTTCTCTCATCTTCAAATTAAATAATGTTTTCATGAGATATGCCTTGTTATTTGTAGAGTGCTTCTCATACATGTCAAATAGGACCTCCATTAGTCCCTTTGCGATTTTCTTCTTCACCATGTTATGTGTCATGTTTTTTGACAATGTTAATCTCATGACTCCTAACACTTGTTTATCAAAGAGATTCTAATTGATTTCTGATATTGATTTTGATTTCTGTTTGAGAAGAGCTAGATGTAACTTTTTACCATAGCGATAACCTTCAATTTGCATTCTCTAAAATGTAAAATTTGTATCATCAAACTTGTCAATTTCAAGCTCAGATCCATCTCTTTTAATCATTACTCTCACTCAAACCAAACTCTGATACCACTTCTTAGGATATATATATATATATAAGAAACAAAAAATAGAGAGAACACATAAGATTTATTGTAATTTATTCTTAATGTAAGAGTTACGTCTACTTTGTTACTCCAGAATTTCTAGTATGATTAAAAAGAAAAATATAAGGTGATCTTATGCCTAATATCACTCTATTTTCACACACTTACCCCTAAAAAAGGTCATCCTAATTAATTCCTTATATAATGAGAAAATTAGGGCAAATTAATACATATAAAAAAATACATAAAATACCCCTTAAATAAAAAATTAGGCTCCATACAACTCAATATGATTTTCTCTTCTTTTCCTTTTTTTGTAGACCATGGTTGGTTGTTTTCCATTTTTGTAGACCATGTTTGGTTGTTATAAAATTTGAAGGAAAGAAAATGAAAGAAGGGAAAGAAAAATATAAGGAAAACAAATATACTGTTTCCTCTTGCTTAGTTGTTTATTAAAAAACATGGTTTTAAAAACCGGACCGGACCGACCAGTTCGACCGGTCAAACCGTCGACCGGTGAACTTTCTGATTGGTCCATTTTAATGAACCGTTTGTGGTCGAACCGACATTGAACCATTCAATCCGACGGTTGAACTGTCAAACCATCCGGTTTTTTGCAAACCGGACAAACCGTCCGGTTTTTTTTGCAAACCGGACAAACCGTCCGATTTTTTGCAAACCGGTTACACCTTAAAAACAATTTTTTGTTTACCATGTAAAAGGCCCATTCCAGGCCCAACCTAAGGTTTTCCTTTTTCCAGGTCCCTAAACCTAGTCCAAAGATAAAATTAACACTTTAAATGGGCCATGCCCACAAAAGCCCAAATTGCTGCCATTTTTTATTTTAAAACAACACTTCAAATTGGGCCATGCTTGCGGGCCAAGCTTTCAAGCCCATCTTGCTGGCTTGTTTGGATTGAAGGCAAGTGGGAAGCTATTTATAGAGCACATGGAGCACATAAAATTCATGTGCTTCTGATGTGGGATTGGGAATGAGACTCTTTAGAGGAAAACATTGCCTCTTGAGGGTTGGACGCACGGAATTTGATTTTATTTCAAATTTTTTCATATAAAATCTTTTAAAAAAATCTAAATATTTAAATTCATGTTTATTTTTATAATAATAATTATAAAAATAATATAAATTAATTAATATAATAATTTTAAAACAATAAAATACAAAGACAAAAAGATAAAATTAAATATTATAAATTTTTTCATCTTAAATATATATTTTTCTTAAATATTACATATTTCTATTTAATCAAATTTAAAATATTAAATTTTATCATTTAATTTAATAAAATTTAATATACCAAATATAAAAATCAAACATTATTAAAATTTGTAATTCTATATATTTTTTATTTTTATAATTATTTTTAATTTCATATAATATATAAATTATATATTTAATTATTTATTACATCACTGGTTCAATGGCGGTTCGACCGTCGGTCCGACCAGTGAACCGTGAACTGGTAACTTTTTTGGTTTGATCACCGGTCCGGTTTTTAAAACATTGTTAAAAAGTTGAGAGAAAGAAAATTAACTGTACCAAATTTTTTTTTCTTCCTGGGTATTTTTTAAAATCCCCTATTAAGTCAATTCAATTGCCCGGAGTTACCTGCACCATGAAACGATTGAAATTAATGTCTCTCCCAAATAAAAAATTCTCTATTACTCTTAACATTGAGAGGTACCTTAATTTGTCAATTGACCTAGTCATCGTCTCAATGAGTACAGGTGCTTTTGTTTTCAGGGTTTTGTTCAAAGTATCTTCAGGATTTGGACTTTATTTAACGAATCTTCAACGATGGTGGGTGAGGCAATCTCACATTAAAAGGCAGAGATTTCTGTCCTGTCAAAGATATATGACCCCTCCTTTGTCGAAAGTTAGAGCTCAAAAGTAAAATATTGATTATGATGCGAATTCTTAACTAGGCTCAATGGGACTCAACCACACGGCGCCACATGGCCAACTTCACATGCCACACACGGTTTGGGACATAAGCCTTCGCTCCTAAGATACTCAGCCACTATGTAATGACCACATTATTATGCCTTCTATAAATAGCCTCCATCTTCTCCACATTCTGTTGCACTGCTAATTACTTCACCTAATAGCAATGGAATCAACCTCTTTGTTCCCTTCTCCTACGCTAACCTCCTTGCCCTCTTCATCAGCTAAGGCGTCTTACCGGAAAAAACCGGTTAGACGGGTTGTTGCTGCAAGTAGAGGACCGGGTGACAGAGACTATAGGGGCAAGCTGGTGGATGAAAGCATGATTGTGCTCAGAATGCGCATTAGAGAAGTGAAGATGTTGGAGACGAGTAAATCACCCCCATCAAATTGGATGGAATGGGAGAAGCGGTATTATGAACATTACAATGAAGATGTATGTCAAGCAGTGGGTTTGCTGCAATCTTATCTGATGAATATTAGGCCTAGTCTTGCTCTAGGGTTTTTGGGACTTATCTCATTGAGTGTGCCCATGTCAACTGTGATGGGTATGTTTCAGGCTATAGAGATGACCAAGGGACTCTTATCTGGGTTAAGCTGATGGATTTTTGTGGCCCTTGATACATTTTGTCAAATTTAAAATGGTAGTTTCGATAGAAAAACTTATCTCTAACTGTCCTCTTTGTATTTTTATTTTTTGGGTGTATGGAGTAATTATTCCTTACCTGTATCCGGGTTGGATATGTAGATCATTGTTTTATCTTGGTCACTAGTGTACCGGTTTCCAGCACATGCATCAATGATCGAATTTCTACGTTAGTCTCTGCAATAAAGCAGCACTGCTGCCATAATTTTGTTCATTAGCTTGAAGGGAGGGCAAATTCTTTCTTTTTCTTACCATGCCTGCACTTAATTTATAGATACCATGGAAAGCTTAACTTCTCTTACATGTTCAGTGGTTGAAAGCCAGTAAAGAAGCAAATATAATGGGTGCATGCATGGCAGGTGGAAGTTCTGTGTTCTTCTGGGTTCAATGAAGGAATAGCAGTATATTTAGAATGAAATAAAAAGAAAGAAAGATCAAAGCTTGAATGTTGAACTAGCTGAGCATCGAGTGGATTAATGGAAAGGCCTTGCTTGAGTCCTTTGCTTATTCATATTGCTTGCTATCGGCTTATGTTATTCAAGGATATATCTGAGACAAATAAAGTAAATTCTGGGAGGCTATTTGTTTTTTTGATCCTTTGTACTATGATTATATTTGGATTTTAACATGATTTACATTTCACATTTGCAAGTTATGGAATATCTTAACTAGGGTTAGTGGAGGTGCCCTTTGCTGTAGGGTTCATTCAAGGTGGGGGGGAGAGAGAGAGAGAGAGAGAGGGATCGGGCCTGGAGATTTAGTTGGCAGCTTTCTAGTGCATTAATGTTCCTATCCCAAAGAGATAGGTAAATTGAAAAGAAATGTATATACAATTAAAATTGGCAAATTAACTTGATTAATTCATCAGAACATATAGTATATAGGTTCGTGTGAATGGTAGTTAAATACTAAAGGGGTAACAACAACATGGCTTCTGAATTAATTCACACACGCTACCTTGCTGCAGAAGACATATACTAACCTGTGATTAACATTCTAAACTAAGGAGTTTTTATATATAAAAGCTGAGTTTTATAGTGTAGAATCAATTTTGATTTGAGAGATCACGAAATTTTGATTTCAAAGGTGTTGGAACAGATTTCATAATTTGATGCAGATGGGGAACATGGTAGCTCAAATCAGAATCTCCGATTTGGAGCCTTCGATTTGGGAAATACAAAGGAACTGAAATGGGGTTTGAAAGAAGTTCCAAATGGATTTCAACCCAACAAAATCGAGAAGTCCAATTTCGATTGTCTTTATGAAAGCAGTTTTGGCTAGGAAGAAAAGTCCAATGCTGAATTTTCTTCATATTTCAAATCAAAATTTCGCATCAGCAACCACTTGAAATAGAAATTTTTTTATTTCATGGCTGTTTTGATTTCATGACTTTGTATTGAAGTTTGTAATTTTTTTAGGATTTGGCTATGTAGGATTAATTTTATATATGTATCATTCATAGAGAGGGACAAATTTATGGATAGATATATAAAGAAAAATAGAGAGAAAGAGATTTGGATTTTGTTTGTTTTGGTGTCATTTCAATAGAACTTTAGTTTTTCTTTACTCTTTTCTTATTTAATAAACCAAACATGGGTTGTGAAAAGAAATCCTTCATCATATTGGACTTATCATAACGATCCAAAGAAAAGCATAAGCAAGATGGAAAATTCCTCTAAGGAGTTGTCGATGGACGGTAACTTTCTACCTAAATTATATATATATATAATATTGCAAATTGTATTCTTCATTGTTCATCACAATTAAGTAATAATGAATGTTTAATTCAATTTCAATGATGCTTGATGATAACTCACCTTGATTGATTGTCAATGAGATTGAGATAAATCTCCCATATGAATTTAGGGTTCCATTGTTAAACCAGAAACAAAGATTAGGGTTAATTAAAAATATTTTTGAGGTCAAAACTTTATTGCCAAATTAGAATTTCATATTTGAACAGGTTTTAAGATTAGGTTTAGTTTTACTTTGAGTCTTTGATCATCAAACGGAGAAAAATTTATACTTCATTGAAATCTATCTTTTGATCAAGTAAACACTTCAATGTGGAGTCCAAATATGGACATCCAGATACCAACTACCATAGTTACTCTTTCTTTGATTTTTCCAAAAAGAAATTGATAAAGGTCTCTCCTACATACACATCTTGATCATAAGAATATGAAGTAAATATGGAACACCTAGATGGAACAAAACAGAACAAAATTCCTGAGAAACCCACCGCCGTTGTATTAGACAGGTTTTTCCCGACTGCTGACCGGTGAAAGATGGTTAGAGTGATTGTCACTTCTCTTTAAAGATTAAGAAACATCTTGAACATATGAAACATGTGCATACAAATGAGTGCTGCAAAGTATTGATCCTCCTCTCTCTCCTCTTCTATTTTCGCAGTTTATGTTGAATTTTCATTCCTTTTTTTGGTATATTTGCAATTATTTGTTGACTCCAAGTGTTAGCACAAACTACTGTTGGAAGTATCAATTATCGCTTACTTTGAACTAATAATTTACGTGCACACCAAATTATCTCTGGCTTTTACTTTTTGTCCAACTGGCTATCATGAGAAATAGCCTTCATAGTATCGTCTTTATAATCTGGGGCCATCACTTTTGTCGACAAGCAATCATAAATTCTGATTACTTCATTGCATGTGGAAAACGTTTATGAGAGAGGAGGCGCATCTGCCTTCATTCTTTCTTGTCGAGTGGCTTTTTATAACACCAAGGGATTGTATTGAGGTTGGACGAAATTCCAAATTTGTTCAAAGTTCAAAACCGCCCAAAACCAAGCTTACCTTGGCGACTCTGCAAGTTGGTAAGATCTCAGATTTTTAATACCACTTTCAAAGCCGTTTGTTGGGTCAAAAAGGGTGATAGAACATATCAACTCTGAAAATGTCAACTAACCTAATTTCTTCGTGATATATCAGATGGGAGAAAGTTTCTGACCCTATACAAGTATGAAGTCATTTTAATCATATAGGCCCGGTTTAAAATTGTGAGAGCCCCTTTTATCCCCGAGCGGACAATATTTTCACGATTGAATACAGGTTGCTACTTCTTTAACTGCATAGATATTCTTTTAATTTTAGGAAGTGTTTTGGAAGTAACTTCAGGCAGAGTGGGGGCTTTCAGTCTATCATTAGGGTTTCCTGAAGTTCTGATTTTATAGAATAAACCATATGTCAGACATCCAAGCAGTCGCCAAGAAAGCTTATGAGCATTGTTCACAATAGACCTAAATTCCATTAGGTATAAAGGGGTGGAAGGTAGAGCAACTCAACATGGGTTGATCGCCATCAGAAGTGCGCAACTTGCTGCTACCTACTGCCATTAATGGAGAAACAAATGGAAAACGTGGAGTTTGAACAGTAAATCCAACCATTCGTCTTTCATGTTTGCACATGGCACTTTTCTATCAAAAAGCTCAAAGGTTTAATAATTGTGCATCAATAATGGCTATGTTTGGTTCTAAGTACCAAGCAAAGAAAAAAAAGTTTTACTCATATTTCATTGTCTTGAAAAATATTAAAAAAAAATAAATCAAATGTAATTAAAACTAGTTAAAAACTTATATATTTTTAAATTATATAATTTTTATTTCAATGAGTTAAAATAAAATAAATAAGTTTGAAGTAACAAATAAAAATAATTTATTAACTTTAAATTTTTTTTTTTTATTTTCTTCTATTCTTCCTTTTTATTTTTTTTCTCTTATATTTTCAGCAATCAAACATAGCCAAAGAGGCTTTTGGTACATTGGTACATGCAATTGCAGGAGATACCTCTTTTCTCTGCTTATAATTAGTAGAGAAAATTCTGAGATGGATGGAAATGTATAGCTATTTCGTTGGATGAAAAAAGAGAGTATGAAATGGGATCAAGTTAGGAGTAGTAAGAATTAATGGTGGTAGGTAGCTAGTATTTTGCAATATTGAAACTGGGGATACAGCTAATATTCAAATAACAGGCCTGACATATGTTACCCTTGATATTATCAACAAGATAAACCAGAAGAAAATTTGGCCATAGCTTAGAGCAACTTGCACCATTCATTTGTAACAAGTTAAGGCTGAGTTAAGGGGGAAAAATGGGGAAGGAAATTCACTTACTGTATTAAACAAACAAAGAATTCACATGGCACCAAGAGAGGGAGGCGTAAAATGATATGGAGAGGAAAATAAATAATCATAGACAAAAATTATCATACCACTTTCTATTATTTTTAATATATGGAGAAACAATTATAAAAATTAAAATTCCAAATTTAAAAAAATTTAACTCTTAAGATATTAATAAGATAATTCTAGTAAGCTAAACAAATAGGCTATGTTTGGTTTTAGAAAATTTGAGGGGAAATGTGAGATA